>NC_042616.1:42609400-42909400 GCF_901001135.1 Rhinatrema bivittatum | reverse complement strand
GCATGGGGCCTGGGAAAAAAGGTAGGTAGTATGATGGATTGATTGAGATGAAAATCCGAAACTACCTCAGGTAAGAATTTAGGGTGAGTGAGGAGTACCACCCGGACCTGCAGAAGTTTAATGTAAGGCAGATAGGTAACTAGGACCTGAAATTCACTAACTCTGTGAGCTGAAGTGATTGCCAAAAGGAAAATCACTTTCCGTGTGAGATATCGAAGTTCACAAGAGTGAAGAGGCTCGAATGGTGGTTTCATGAGCCAACCCAAAACCAGATTATGGTCCCAAGAAGGGGCCGGAGGATGTAGTGGAGGCTTGATGTGGAGCAAGCCCTTCAAAAAACGTGTTACAAGGGGCTGTACTGATATAGAAACATCCCCGACACCTTTATGGAAGGCGGCTACCGCACTGACATGCATTCTGATGGAAGAAGTCTTGAGACCTGACTCTGATAGATGCCAGAGATAGTTCAGAAACTTCGGGATTGGACAGGAAAAGGAGTCAAGGGACTGAGAAGAGCACCATGACGTGAACTTTTTCCATTTGTAAGAATAAGCTTTTCTCGTGGAAGGCTTCCATGAAGCAATCAAGACACGGGAAACTGGTTCAGAAAGGTTAAGTGGCTGAAGGATTAACCTTTCAACATCCATGCAGTCAGGGACAAGGCTTGAAGATTGGGGTGGTGTAGGCACCCGTCGTTTTGAGTGATCAGAAGTGGGTCCATCCCAAAGGGAATGCGCCTGCGAATGGAGAGATCCTGCAGTATTGGAAACCACACTTGGCGTGGCCAGTGAGTTGCTATCAGGATCATGGTTCCCTTGTCCTGATGTAACGTCACAAGAGTCTTCGAGAGAAGAGGAAGTGGAGGGAATGCATAGAGCAGACAGGTTGCCCATGAGAGGGAGAATGTGTCTCTGGGCTGAGAGTGTTTGCTGCGAATGAGAGAGCAGTAGTTCTCTACTTTGAGGTTTTGAGGAGACGCAAAGAGGTCTATCTGAGGATATCCCCATTGTTGGAAGATGGAGTTCACTATCGAGGGGTTGAGAGACCACTCGTGCGGTTGAAAGATGCGACTCAGCTTGTCTGCCAACACATTGTCCACTCCCGGCAAATAGGTGGCCCTGAGGTACATCGAATGGGAGAGGGCTTCCGCCCATATCTGTGTAGCTTCCTGACACAAGGAAGGAGCCCGTGCCTCCCTGTTTGTTGATGTACCACATGGCCACCTGATTGTCCGTCTGAATCAGGATGACTTGATTTGAGAGGCGATCCTGAAAAGCCCCGAGAGCATATCTGATTGCTCGAAGCTCCAGGAAATTTATTTGGTGTTTGGCTTCCTCTGGAGACCAAGATCCTTGTGCTGCAGATTGGCCACATGGGCTCCCCAGCCGAGGTTGGAAGCATCGGTGGTGAGAGTTATTTGAGGGTCGGAAGCCTGAAAGGGCAAGCCGTGGAGGAGATTGATCTGATTTTTCCACCAGGCCAGAGACTGACGGAGTGAGTCGGATACGTGGACAATGGTCGACAGGGGCTGAATGCTTTGAGTCCATTGAGACCTTAGAGTCCACTGCATGACTCTCATGGCCAAACGGGCCATTGGTGTGACCTGAACTGAGGACGCCATGTGTCCCAGGAGGATGAGAAATTGGCGTGCAGTCGCGGAGTGCTGAGACTGCATCTGGTGTGCAAGAGACACGAGAGTGAGTGCTCGCTGTCGAGGCAGGAAAGCCAGAAGAACCTGGTGGATAGGGATGGAGGTTATTTCCTTGGGAGCATCCAGGAATTGAAGCAACTCCATCATCTGTCTGTCATCCTGTTCAGTCTGTAATTGGAAGGGAACCAATTCAGACATTTCCTTCACAAAATTTATAAAGGAGAGGTCCTCTGGAAGAGAACGCTTCCTACTTTCCGTGGTAAATCATCGGTGTCTGGCGAGGATTCATCAGTCCAGGTATCATAAGGGTCAGCACCTGTTCCTCTAGGAACTAGAGGGGGATGAGGTGGTGGGATACCTGAAGGTCCTGGTCTAGGCTCCGAAGAAATCAGAGGCACCGGCACAGGCATCGAGGGCATCAATGGATGGTTCGGTGGCGCCAACGGACGTATCGGCACCGATGGTTGGATCGGTGGCAAGGGACGTATCGGTATCAATGGCTGAGGCATGACTCTGGATTGAGGGATGCGGAACGGTGTTTCTCCTCCCGATGAAAGAGTAAGTGGAGAAGGTACCGGAGCCTTCCGTGACCCGGGGTCTATCTGTGGAAAAGCGGCAATGAGCGCTTCCATCCTGGATAGCAGCAGTGCCAACGCTGCTGGAATCAGGTCGGTGCTCGGTTCCACAATCGGTACCGGTGTCGGTGCCAGAGGAACCTGGAGTCGTTGCATCGTCTTGTCGATGGCCTCCTGAACCATCCGGTCCAGTTCTTCTCGGAGAGCTGGAGCAAGCAGCCCCGGCTCCGGAACAGAAGAAGGAGGCAGAGGGATAGCTGGAGGGACCATTGTTAAATGCGGAGTCGCGGCTCCCGATCCCTTGTCGGGTGAGCGTTGCCTCGGTGACCAGGTCACCAAAAAGGTCGGTGCCTTTTCTTGACGGGGTTTCTTCGACAGTGGCTTGGATGATGACGAGGTCGATGACTTCGGTCCCTCGATGGTCTGAGACTTACGATGTCGATGTTTCTCTCTTCGATCCCCTTGATCCTGAGGGGGAGTAGAAGGTGTCAAAGGCCGAGATTTCGTCGATGCTGGACGATCACCGGCTGGTGGTCGATGCTGGCGCAAAGCTGACTGTGCCGTTTCCGACGACGTCGATGCAATGGACGGAGTCGGGGTTTGAGCACGGAAGAGAAGTTCCATCTTCTCCATTCTGGCCTTGCGACCTCTTGGTGTCATTAAGGCACATTTGATGCAGGTTAAGACGTCGTGCTCTCGTGCAAGACACAGTACACAGACTTTATGAGGGTCTGTGATAGACATGGTGCGACTACAGTCCAGGAACCGACAGAACCCCGATGCCATGGAAAAAATTGAGCCGCGGTACGGTCGACGGCCAGTAGGCAGCGAGGGCCAAACTCGACGGTAATCGACGGAAAACGGGTAAAAACTTACCGGAGTACCGCGGCTTGAAAAAACTTAATGGAGGGACCCTTGTGGGGCACATAAACTTTTAGTAATTCCGTGAGGAAAATTCCTGTCAGGAATCTCTGCAGAGCTTCTTTACCGTGAGGCTACTGCTGCGCGGAAACAAGAAGACTGAAGGGGGACCCCTGCTGGCTGCAGGGTTAGTGCCATGCTGGGCATGCCCAGTAGGGGCCAGTCAAAGTTCTGGAAACTTTGACAGAAGTTTTCCATGATTGGGCTCCATCCTGTGATGTCACCCATATGTGAGGACTACCGTCCTGAGAGAATATAAAATTCAGCAGAGAAACCATGCAGTCCTGGGGTCTGTAATAACTTAGCTTCCTGAATCCATGCTGAATGTCTTGTAACTGAATGGGTTTATTTAATTTTGCTAGCTGTTCCATGGTTAATTTGTAACAATTCCTAATATATATATATATATATATATATATATATACATACATACACACAATATAAATATATACAGTAAGGAATTATGTGTTAAATAGAAATGATTCAATTTATTAACATACATTTTATTATAGGCAAATATACAACTGGTGTACAGCATATAAGTACTTCAAGAATCCATACTAAACTGCATTACAAAAATAATCATGTGGTTAAAAACAATAATTATTATTATTCGTAAATTACAAGTGACTGAGAAAACTGCGGCAAGAATTATCTAGGGTAAGTTGCATAGAACTGCTGATAAACCATTATTATATGAACTACACTGGTTACCGATTGTGGACAGATCTATCTTTAAACATTTGGTGCTGGCTGTTAAAGTGTTAAATGGTATGGCTTCCCCTTCCTTACATGGTTCTCTTGAGTGGAATATCTCAAAAAGAAACCTACGTTCAAATGGTGGACGGTATTTAAAACTGCCCCCAGTGAAAAAATGTAAACATCTACGTTTGGGTTGTAGGTCGTTTGTTATTTCCATTCCTAGTATACGGAATTCCTTACCTAGGGAGGTGAGAGAAGAGAACAATTTGTTGAGATTTCGAAAAAAACTAAAAACCTGGTTTATGTCAACAAATCTGAGGATGTATTAGTTTATGGGCAGGAGGGCGGTTGGTTTAAATTGCCAGTTAAGAAATAAAGTCCTGATTAGAAATGAATGCACAAACTTTCTCCTCTCTCTCATAAGTATTGGTAGCTATGTTCCTTGTTCCTATTAACATAGGGACTTCATACCAGCTGTTCGTGCAATACATACACATACTTGCCCTCTCCCCCTGAACAAAATGCGCAGAACAACAATGTGGCATTAAATAACGGCCGCAGTTTATTAAAACATAACCCGAGCCAGCAAATTATACAAAGTTCCAAAGTTAATTCCCCCAAACCTCCACCGCCCCCATGCCCCTCCTCGCTTACCACCGCGTCCCAATGGTAAGCCGACTTTAGGCACCCCCCCATCACTCACCCCGCCACGGCACCAAGTGAGGGTAAGCATGCGGCCTGAGCATCGGCCCCCCCCCCGTTGCTCTTTAGGCCTTCCCGTGTAGCAGCCCCAAACTACACGAGCATTTCCCCCCCATCACTCACCCCGCCATGGCACCAGCGAGGGTAAGCATGCGGCCTGAGCATCGGCCCCCCCTTGCTCTTTAGGCCTTCCCGTGTAGCAGCCCCCAACTACACGAGCATTTCCCCCCCCCCCCCTCCAATGTCCTTTACAATTCCAAATAATACATTAAACATATGGCTCGGGTTTTTCCGCCACAAACAAAGGCAAAATATTTGCCTTTGTTCCCCCACTGCGGCCAATTAACCTAAAAGCTGCTGCTTGAAAACCTTCTCCAAAGCATTATTAAATAAATCAATGCCCACGTCAAAAGATGCACCCCATCTCCCAAGAAAAAACCACCTAAGGTTTCCCATGACCCTGTGTGTCGAGCCCAAAAACCACCTTGTTAAACTACCCATTTACCGACTTGCCTATTCAATCATTTTTCAACGCCCTTTCGCCATAAAGGCTCCGTGTTTAATACGAATCATAATATTAGACCCGCCAATTTTAGTATTATGCATGTAATTCAGGATAGTAGCCAAATCTTTGCGTAGGATCGCTACTAATTCGCGATATGTGAATTTACCAAAATCATTACCCCCCAGATAAGTGATAACAATCTCCGGGATTCCCCAACTTAGCATTCTATTCTGGAGAAAGATAAGCAGATTCCCCCAATGCATTCCCCCGTTGCCAAACCAGCGAACAATCCATTCTTTATGATTCAGATTCTGGTGTTCGCCATAAGGCCTCTTCCCCGCTCTTCGCCGAGCACGATGCAAAAGAATGGCCCACGACCAAGCCATTCACGGATCCACGCCACCCTTTTTATTTCTGCAAAACATTTGTTCAATTATTTTCATGCAGAACCTCGTATTCCCATATTCCAAGAAAAGGCTATTTCCTTACATAACTACGATAAACCTCCGACTTCCATTTTCCCAGCGCTTGAATTCTCTGGGCCGACCACCCCAATTCTGCGACTGTAGTTGCTGCGCTGCTCCTAAATGAATGTGCCGAATATTGCCCCGCTTCCCACCCCAAACCAACAACCGCACAGAATAAACTGAACCACCTCTCGTTCATCTTCTCCCCCATTGCTAAGTATCAGCTCCATATAACTAGAGCCAGGGATTGTCCGATCAAATTCCACGTTTCTTGTGCCAAGATGCCAAAGGTGTTCTGGTATGCTCTCTCCCAACCAACTGGCATGAGGAGCTTCGGCCCTAAAGACATCCCACTTAAAACGCGAAAGAGCATCAGCAATCATATTCAAATTCCCCGGTACATGTCTTGCCCTTATGGTTACATGCAATTTGAAACATAACATCATCACTACTCTCAACAAAGCAGAAATTCTCAAACACTTTACTGTTTGCTTATTGACTACGTGGACCACGCACATATTGTCCCACCACCAAACTACTTTCTTGTTAGACAGCTCCTTGCCCCATCTAGCTAAAGCAACAATGATAGGAAAAAGCTCCACAAAAGTTATATTCAATACTAAACCATCTGAAACCCATAGCTCTGGCCACTGCGCTGCACACCACTTGCCCCTAAAATACACACCGAACCCAGTTAACCTGCTGCAGCTGAATACAATTTCAAGTCTATGTTAGAAATCTCATTCTCCTGCATCAAACAAATGCCAATTAAAAGAATGTAAAATAAATAAATAAATAAAATCGCCCATATTACTAATTCTGCTTTGACCGCTTGTGTAATCCGAATAAAATCGCGACCAGCACGAATTCCTGATGTTCTGGTAGACCCCCTGCGAATGAATGCTCTACCCATCGGTGAATTAATAATAACCGAAAAGCTGAGTCAATATCAGCTTTGGCTAACAAGGACCCCCAGGACCTGCCTTACGGACCAAGTCCATGACTTCATCGAAAGATGCATTCTTGACTGAGCACACCTGTTTAGGGATGAAATCATTAACTGAAGATCTCTCAGGGTATGACAAATTAAAGATTAACCTAAATTTTCCCGGCTTTTTTTTTTTTTTTTAATTACTGCTAATGGTGAGAAGTGCATATGCTCAAAAGGTTTACAAGGAAAGGCCCGGCTACTCTTCCACACTGAAGTTCCACCTGTATGTGTGTATATATATATATATATATATATATATTTTATTTTTTTTTTTATTTATTTATTATTTTTTTTTTGTGTGCGACCTCAGCCAACCGCTAAACGGATTTAGAATTCATATCCCTCCCTCCTACCCCGGGACCTTCATAACGGATATGGAAGTCGCATCTAAATCCCTCAGACAACATAGCAACAGCATCTCTGTTGGGATACGATTTCAAACCTTCAACTAAAGCTGCAAAAAACTATGGGAGAGTCAGCCTTGCTCTACCATGGAGATTCACTTAGCACTTTTGATAACATTAGCACGTTGACCTTGCCAACATTTGACAGGCGAAATGCGCCCAACCCCCCCCGCAAGTGGCACATGCGTACCTGAATTTACATTCGGGGAACAGGCAAGTGAGCTTATTAAACCTCCAACAAGTGTCAGACTCGCCTTTGCGACCTGTTCCGAGACCACAAAAGGAAGTATACTTACCAATACTGGAGGATAAAGTACCGGAACTAGCACTAAAGCCAGCACTCCCTGTCCCACTTTACTGAATTGGTTCCGCTGTTAGTCATCAGAGTTAACCATAAATGAATGTCCTGTGAACCCCATGACATAAATTTGTTCCCAGCCATTTTATCCCAGAACTTTTCTGCATAATTGGGCCATGCCCAACCCTCATGATCCTTAAAGGCTCCTAGAATACTATCCGCGTAGGACAGAAGCGCTCCGTACTGAGTAGGATCAAAATGACTAACACTTGCTAATCGCAAAAAACCCCTGTACCCCATTGACTATCTTTTGTGCCCGCTCTATCTTTCTTATTCTTCCTTTTAGACTTCTTAGATGTTTTCCTCCCCCTTTTCTTCCCTCTACAATTAAATATGAACAGAAATTTATTTTTTTTTTTTAATCCTTGTAACGAACCAGGTAGGCACCTCCTCCAAAAGCTCCATTAAAGAAGCTAAAGCCGGAGGACCCATATCATACCATGGCCCTACAGATAAAGCCATATGCTGACCTGGCCCCTTGTCGCTAGTACTCGAGGAAAACAAAGAAGGGCTTAAACTACTACTAGAATGAGCCCTCCTTCTCCTCTTATTATCTTTCTTACTCTCCCGAGCACTATCTTTTGAAGTCTTACCTTGCTCAGCTCCCAAACACTGCTGCCTTGTGTTCCCGATGCCATGCCACTCCTGTCGTCCGCAACATTCCTCTTCATTCCTTCCCGATCTCCCTGAGCAGTAAAGGCTTGCGCAGCCGTATCCAACTCCCTCCAGGCCTCACGACTGGAAGGTCCAGGCACCTAATCATCTGCCTCATCTGCAAAACAACCTGTATCCGCAACAATCTCCCCCTCCCCCGCCACCTAGTCCCCTTTTAGTGCTCCTAAATGTAAGGGATCATTTGTAAAGGGGCCCCTTTTTGCTTGCCCACAAAGGGCCACCCTTTTATTCCAACATCCTGAGGATAAAACTGATTGCCTAAAGATGCTCATGATTCTGAGGCCAACCCCCTATACCTTCCGCACCTCTCCCGTCACCCACCGCACCTGCTGCAAATTAACAAATCCTACTTTAGCCATGTGACTTAAATATCTTACTAGATAAACGAAGCTTGACCGACGTGCCGCAAATGCGCAGTAGAGACCAGCTCTACCGCGCATGTGCGGGCGAGCACGTCGCTCTGAGCAAGCATCAGAAAGAAAAAAATGGCGGCGTCCAGTGGCAGCAGCGGGCGGCGGGCGGTACTGGCCGCGAGCAGCGGCGGTACCGGCAGCGGGCGGCGACAGCGAGCGGCGGCGGTGGCGGTAGCGGCGGCGGGGACGGCGGTAGCGGCGATGGCGGTAGTGGGCGGCGGTGACGGCGACGGCGGTGACGGCAGTAGCGGGCGGCGGTAGCGGCCAGTAGCGAGGGAGGGAGAAGAGAGAGAGAGGGAGGGACAGACTGAGTGGGAGGGAGGGACGGAGAGAGAGTGGGAGGGAGTGACTGAGTGAGAGGGAGGGACTGAGTGGGAGGGAGGGAGTGAGGGGGAGGGACTGAGTGAGAGGGAGGGAGTGGGACTGAGTGAGAGGGAGAGGGGGGACTGAGTGAGAGGGAGTGGGACTGAGGGAGGGAGTGGGACTGAGGGAGAGTGAGTGGGACTGAGTGAGTGAGAGGGAGGGAGTGACTGAGTGAGAGGGAGGGACTGAGTGGGAGGGAGGGATTGAGTGAGGGGGAGGGACTGGGGGGAGGGACTGAGTGAGAGGGAGGGGGGACTGAGTGAGAGGGAGGGAGTGGGACTGAGGGAGGGAGTGGGACTGAGGGAGAGAGAGGGAGGGAGGGAGTGGGACTGAGGGAGGGGATGGAGGGAGTGGGGACAGAGTGAGTGGGACTGAGTGAGAGAGGGGAGGGAGTGAGTGAGACTGAGTGGGAGGGAGGGACTGAGTGAGAGGAGAGGGAGGGTGGGGAGGAGTGGGTGAGGGAGGGAGGGAGGGAGGTAGGGGGTGGTGAAGAGTGAGGGGAGAGAGAAAGAGGGGGAGGTGAGAGACAGAGGGATGTAGCCCGTTTTAACGGGCTTAACGGCTTGTTTGCGATAAAGGCAGCTGTATCCTTGGCGCTAGCACCGACGGGCACCTGGCTGACTGGGAAGTCTGCTATCATATTCATTATCCCCTGCTGGGAACTTGCTCTGGGAAGGATCTATTAACTCGCTCTTTACTCTACTGCCTGCCTGTTCTAGCAGCTCTTGTAAAACACTGCCCTTAAAAGAATATCCCGTCATAACAGGAGACATAGCAGGCAATCGCCGGCTAGAGAAAGGGGGTTCCACTGCCACTAGAGCAGGCACGCTCCTTCTGTTTCTTAGCCGTTATCTGATTCACATTTAAATGTAAATCACTCTGTAACCCGAAACCAATAGGTTTTTTCCCCAGGCGCTCGCTGCCTCCTTCACAAAATGTTGCAAGAGCCTAGCTGAGGCGAAAAAACAAGTACAAGGTTGTGGAAACCGTAAGCAGCAGGAACACTGACACGAGGCTGTCCCATGAGGGCTGGGCTTTGCCTGAGGGAAAAGAGGAAACAGGGGGGGAGGGAAACAGCAGGTTCTGTGCCGCTTTCACCTGAATCCGTGGGGGAAGCGGGACAGCAGAGCAGGGGAATTGGGGGGGGGGGGGGGGGAACGTCGGTTGGTGAAGATGAAGTTACCAAATGAGGCCTGCTGATCTGTAGAGACCGTCACCTGCCAGCCCCTGACTACCTCGCTGAGGAACGGGATGAAATTCTAACCGCTGCGGCCACCTCCGGTTTGTTTTTGGCTCTCTTCAGTTTGCTAAATAACTAACTAAAAGACCACGAAACCGCGAAAATGACAGTTGGAAAATCCCCAGCGCAGCAAAGCAAAAACCTGCCCTCTGCTTGCTGTTGAATTCCCAACTGCCGTTCTGAGCTCTGCTCCAGCCTATTGTTTAACTACTGACCAATAGCATAACAGCATTCAAATTGCTGATGCTGCTATGGGTTACCAAACTCCCCTTTTTCCCCCACCCCCACCTGCCTTTGCTAATCCTATCCCTTACTCACAGCTGCTCAAGCCCATGTTAACTGCGTCGGGCCGGGACAAGCCCGGACCGTCTTCCCATCTCTGCTAAGCCGTGCGCTGCCCAGATGGCTGCCAGGAAAAGAACTGGTGCTGTGCTGAATATCAGATTTCAGGGACTTTTGTGCAGCAATTTTATTATTTTATGAAGAAGCAAGGCTGAATCCTCGAGCACTAGCAGCCATCCCCTTGTCGCATCCGGGCCAGAGTTATTTTGTCAGGGTTCCTTTAGGACTATTGCGTTTCACTAATATTTGTCCCTGTATTTACTCGCTCCAACAGACTTACAATTTTTTTGTTTTTCTTTCTCGAGCACGGCAAGACGGCTGATGGATATACAGGCAGCCAAAGTCCTCTCCACGTCCCAGCTTTTCCCTTTCTGCAGAAACTTTATTTTATGTGAAGTTCTAATTGAATGTGAATAGTTTTATCGCTGTAAGCAGCTTCTCAGAGCCTGTTGCGTAGACTGATTAGTGTCAGGAGGCAAATCTTTTGTTCACAGCTAAGATAGCGGCAGGCGGAGAGGGCAGAGAAGCAGGAGTTGTTCTTACCACCTACTCCCTCCCCACAGCAATCAACACCCTTTGTGTCCCTGATTTAAGTTCTTATCTCTCTATTCTGGTGGTGTGCAATTCCAGCACAGGACCTGGAGGGGGAGGGGGAAAGGACTAAAACCCTAGCGCCAGGCCACCTAATAACCCTGCGGTGCTCAATGCTGCAGAAGTGGGAGGTTAATCCAATTTTACTTTTGACCTTTGTAGAGCGCTAAATCTGCCTCCTTTGTTTCCTTCGGAGTGCTCCCTTTCAATCAATCATACATACAATCTGCCGCATCGTACTAGCACTGAGTATTCAGGGACCACGCGCTGGGAAAGAAGGTGGGCGGGAAATCTCTAAACTGACAACTTCCCTTTGCTGCAACGTGATCCTTTTGCCGTGAGCAGATCTCTTTCATGGGCGATGATGTTCTATGCTGTATACTTAGACCGTCACTGTGGGGAGTCACCAGTTGTATGTTAAGATTATCTAGGAGCTCATTAAAGTTTTACACTCTTGTTGGCCATACTTAAAACTCCAGAGCCTACTCTTCCTATAATTTCCAAGATATATTATATTCCTCCATTGAAGAAAAGCCCTCTTCAGAGTAATACTATGTATGTTCTAATACCTCCTGAAACACCACATTTGGATATTTCTGCAGTTTTGGAATTGTCAGATGAAAATGTGGCAACATCTTCCACTTTGATTTTTACTTTTTTTGCTTGAGACTGATAGGGAATGGATCTTCAAAAAATACTTTGCTCATTGCACAGAGCTTTTTCTTAATCATAAAGTTCAAATATTTCCAGGTCTTTCAAAGCAAACTAAAAGGAGAAGACATCCGTTTTTGCTATTGTGGCCCACGGTTCTAGAACTAGGGTCGCTATTTATATTAAAATTTCCATGTAAATGTATGATTAAATATCTGGGGGTTTTTTACCTGTTCTTTCAACCTTCCCAATTAACATCTTTTCTATCTAATAAAGGTGGGGGTCAGCTCAGCTCTTCTCCAGTTCTTGCTCAATGAGTTCCACAAATGTTGCAACTTGACCTCTCATAATTGATATGCCAACCTTTCCTCCCTTATTTCGATGCTGTTTATAAGACTTTCCTTTGGATATTGTAAATCTTGGATCCTAACTAGTGGGCTTGTTAGACATGTGATTATTTGATTGTGTATTTCTTCATTTTTTTTTCTGTTTTTTGCAGTAATATTGGAGAAATTACTTACCTGATAATTTCGTTTTCCTTAGTGTAGACAGATGGACTCAGGACCAATGGGTATAGTGTACTCGTGCTAGCAATTGGAGACGGATCAGATTTCAATCTGACGTCAGCACCTAGTACATATACCCCTGCAGGAAGTGCAGATTCTCAGTATTCTTCCTTGCAAAGCATTTATGGATATATGTGTGACTGACCGATTGATTAACTTAATGTGTTTACTCTGATTGGATTGAATTGGTTGATCAACTATAGCTGGAGACCGCCAGTGTCCTCAACCGGAAAGCGTCGACACCCGGCAGGGTGGATTCTCTATGATGAGTAAAACAAGGCTTACCTTGATTCGATGAATGACCATGTGTAATGGCAGCCGAGGGTGGGCTGCTGAGTCCATCTGTCTACACTAAGGAAAACGAAATTATCAGGTAAGTAATTTCTCCATTTCCTAGCATGTAGCAGATGGACTCAGGACCAATGGGATGTATAAAAGCTACTCCCGAACTGGGTGGGAGGCTGCCCGTGGTCCAATAAGGATTGCCCTTGCAAATGCTGTGTCCTCCCGAGCCTGAACATCCAGACGGTAGAATCTGGAGAAGGTATGAATGGAGGACCACGTTGCCACCCTGCAGATCTCGGCAGGCGACAGCATTCTGGTTTCTGCCCAGGAAACCGCCTGGGCTCTGGTGGAATGGGCCTTGACCTGTAGAGGTGGTGGTTTTCCCGCATCTACGTAGGCCGCCTTGATGACTTCTTTGATCCAGCAGGCGATGGTTGCCCGTGAGGCCACTTCCCCTTGTTTCTTCCCGCTGTGCAGGATGAACAGGTGGTCCGTCTTTCGTACCAGTTCTGACATCTTCAGGTATCTGGATAGTAGTCTGCCGATGTCGAGATGGCGTAGAGACCGGCCTTCTTCCGACTTCTTCACACCTTCCACGGTTGGTAATGAAATGGTTTGGTTGAGGTGGAAATGTGAGACCATTTTGGGGAGGAAGGATGGGACCGTGCGTAGATGGATGGTCCCCAGGGTGATTCTGAGAAATGGATCACGGCAGGACAGTGCTTGTAGCTCTGAAATGCGACGGGCCGAGCATACGGCCAGCAAGAACACCATTTTCAAGGTTAGTAGATGGAGGGACAGGCCTCGGAGGGGTCTGAAGGCGGGTCCCGCTAGGAATTCCAGGATGAGGTTGAGGTTCCACAGGGGCACTGGCCACTTTAGTGGTGGGCGAATGTGTTTGACCCCTTTCAGGAATCTTGATATGTCTGGGTGTGCAGCTATGCTGTCGCCCTTGTTCCTGGGGCCGTAGCATGACAGCGCTGCCACCTGTACCTTGATTGAGTTGAGGGACAGGCCCTTCTGGAGTCCATTCTGTAGGAATTCTAAGATGATTGGGACTTTAGAGGAGTGTGGTTTGATATTGTGATCTTCGCACCAGGCCTCAAAAACTCTCCAGATCCTTATATATGTTAGCGATGTGGAGAACTTGCGTGCTAGGAGGAGGGTATCTATTACTGCCCTCGAGTATCCCCTCTTCCTCAGTCGGGCCCTCTCAATGGCCAGACCGTAAGAGAGAATTGAGCTGGATCCTCGTGATGGATAGGACCTTGTTGTAGTAGGTCCCTGTGTGGGGGCAGGGGCAGAGGGTCCCCTGCCAGTAGTCTTCTCATGTCTGCGTACCAGGGTCTTCTTGGCCAGTCCGGGGCCACCAGCAGAACTAGACCTCTGTGTCGCTGTGCCTTGTGAATGATTGCGCCCAGCAGGGGCCAAGGGGGAAAGGCGTAAAGGAGGGTCCCCGGTGGCCAGGTCTGCACCAGGGCGTCGATCCCTTGTGACTGCGGATCTCGCCTGCGACTGAAGTATCTGGGTATTTGGGCGTTGGATCTGTTTGCCAGAAGATCCATGTCTGGGGTCCCCCACCGTCCACTATCATCTTGAAGGCTGTGGTTGACAGCTTCCATTCTCCCAAGTTTAGGCTTTCCCTGCTGAGGAAGTCTGCAGTGGTGTTGTCCTTCCCGGCGATGTGGACGGCAGGAGATGTCCTGGAGGTTTGCTTCCGCCCAGGTCATCAGGGGAGCTATCTCTAAGGATACCTGTTGGCTTCTGGTTCCGCCCTGCCAGTTGATGTAGGCCACCGTGGTGGCGTTGTCCGACATCACTCTGACCGCTTTGTTTTGAAGTCTGTGGGCAAACCACAGGCAGGCTAGCCGGACTGCCCATGCCTCTAATCGATTGATGTTCCACCCCACCTCGACTTCGTTCCACCGCCCTTGGGCGGTTAGCTCTTCGCAGTGTGCACCCCATCCGTGTAGGCTGGCATCTGTGGTGAACAGGGTCCAGGTTGGAGAGGATATTCTTGATCCCCGGCTCATGTGGTTGGGCTGTAGCCACCACTTTAGCTGGGTCCGAACTCTGGACGGTAGGGGTAGATGCACAGTGTAGTTCTGGACACGTGGACTCCACCATGATAGGAGTGAGCGCTGCAAGGGTCTCATGTGGGCTCGCGCCCATGGTACCACTTCCAGTGTGGATGCCATTAGACCGAGGACTTGAAGGTAATCCCATGCTGTGGGCCGGGGGGTGCTCAGCAGGGTCTGTAGTCGGTCCCGCAGCTTTGATCTCCTTGTAGGGGTCAGGCTGACCTTGTCCTCCTTGGTGTCGAATTGGACTCCTAGGTATTCCAGCGACTGCGATGGTTGTAGGGAGCTCTTGTTTGTATTGACTACCCAACCTAGGCTTTCCAGTAGAGCTATGACTCTGTTGGTTGCTCGGTGGCTCTCCTCCGGTGATTTTGCTCTGATCAGCCAGTCGTCCAGGTAAGGATGGGCAAGGATTCCCTCCTTCCTGAGTGTCGCCGCTACCACTACTATTACCTTGGTGAAGGTCCGCGGTGCAGTGGCTAACCCGAAGGGTAGTGCCCGGAATTGATAGTGGTGATTCAGGATCTTGAAGCATAGGTAGCGCTGGTGTTCCTGATGGATTGGGATGTGCAAGTAGGCTTCCGACAGGTCCAGGGATGTGAGTATTCTCCTGGCTGTATTGCCCGTAAGACTGACCGCAGGGTTTCCATTCGAAATCTTGGGACCCTTAGGTGTCAGTTGACTGACTTGAGGTCCAGGATGGGTCTGAACGTACCCTCTTTCTTGGGTACGATGAAGTAAATAGAGTAATGCCCGGAATTTAATTCCCGTGCTGGAACCGGGGTTATGGCCTCTAGGGTCAGGAGTCTGGTCAGGGTAGCTTCCACTGCCGACCTCTTGAAGGGGTTGTGGCAGGGAGATTCCACGAACTTGTCCGGAGGGGTTCGGAGGAAGTCCAGGTAGTATCCTTCTCTGATTATGGTTAGGACCCACTTGTCCGAAGTTATCTCGACCCATCTGCGGTAGAATAGGGTTAGTCTGCCCCCTATGGCTTCTTCCCTTGGATGGGTTGGCTGAATCTCATTGTGGGGTGCGGATGGGGCCTGGACCCGAGCTGGTTCCCCTCTTGCTGTGTTTGTTCTGAAAGGACTGGTTCCTGCCCGTAGGGCGGGGCGCTGGGTAGTTGTTCCTGTAAGGGTTGAAGCACTGTGAGCTTCTGCCTCTGGAGGGCCTGGGAAAGGAACGCTGGTTTCTCTTCGTCTTGTCTTCTGGTAGGCGAGTACTGGAGAGTCGCCCCATTTGTTAGCCAGCTTCTCTAGTTCGCTGCCGAACAGGAGGGATCCCCTGAAGGGCAGTCTTGTGAGGCGTGTCTTGGAGGAGGCGTTGGCCGACCAATTACGCAGCCAGAGTTGTCTCCTGGCTGCCACTGTGGATGACACTCCTCTGGCTGCCGTGCGTACTAGGTCGGAGGCAGCGTCAGTGAGGAACGAAAGGGCCGGTTCCATGGCTTCTCCCCGGGGTGCTGTTCCTGGCTTGGGATAAACAGGAGCGTGTCACCACGGTACAGCAGGACGCAATTTGTAGGGACATGGCTGCTACCTCAAAGGCCTGTTTCAGTATGGCTTCCAGGCGTCGGTCGTGTGCATCCTTGAGGGCCGCTCCTCCTTCCACTGGTATTGTGGTGCGCTTAGTGACCGCGCAAACCATGGCGTCCACTTGGGGCACGCCAGAAGCTCCTTGGTTGCTGGGTCCAGGGGGTACATGGCTGATAAGGCTCGACCCCCTTTGAATGAGGATTCCGGCGCATTCCACTCCAGGTCAATTAGCTGTTGTGCCGCCTGTAAGAGGGGAAAATGATGGGACGTCTGTCGAAGGCCCTCCAGCAGGGGGTTCATTCTAGGTTCCCCTGGGGTGCCTTGGCCCGGGATAGTGAGTTCCGACAGGCATTGAGATACCAGGTCCGGAAGCTCATCCTTTGAGAAGAAGCGTCTCATGGTTCGATGCGGCTCCGTCCCCGAGGGGAGTTCTCCTTCCTCCAGGGGTTCAACTTCTTCCTCGGAGAAATCCGTGTCCTCATAGGTGGGGCTTCTGGGTGGTGGGAGCCTGTGCCTAGGCCTCGAGGGTCCTGGGGCATGAGGGCCTTCCGGAGCATATGGATGGCCGGCCCGGGGTTCAGTCTGCATCTTGACAAAGGCGTGAATCCCTTTAAATAACTCCACCCAGGAGATCGATGCCGGGTCTAAGTTGAGGGGCGCCAGTTCCCTGGGGTTCCCCGTCTGAGGGATGGAATCACTGGGGCCAGCTAGATCCGGGGTGCCTCCCGAGGAGCTAGCACTGGGACCCGGGTGGGGATGGCCCTGGCCTGAGTCTCCCAGGGCCTCCTCACAGTGTGCGCATAGGGCGTCCGCTTCCTCGCTCTGTGCGGCTCTGATGTGGCATGTAGGGCAGAGGCCTTGGGCTTTTATGCCTATTACTGGAGGTGCCGCTTCTGTGGATGCGTAAGCTCTTATGCGATCCATTGCGTCTGTATATGCGCGCCGGTTTAGCTCCGAGCCGTAGGTATGCGCCTTGCACTGTGCGCAAAGCTTATGCGCGGAGGTTTTAGGTTCGCCCCATAATGTGCACTCAAAGTTTGTGCACCTATAATGCGCGCCCAAAATCGGCGCCTATAATGAGCACCTAAAATCGGCGCCTAAAATACGCGCCCAATTATTGGGCGCCTAGCTTAAAATATGCACCCGGCTAATTTTGGGCGCCTATAATATGCGCTTAGCTTAATTTGTGCGCTCGATCGGGCGGCGAAGAAAGCCAAGATGGCGACGGCGAGCGTCTGGGCAATATGGCGACCTCCTTGGAGGGTCTCCACGTGGGCAGACCCTGCTCCTCCTCGAACTTCGGAGACCGTTTAAATTGAAAATGTACGCCTTACCTTGTCTTCGGTGCTTCCCGGTTTCGACCCGGGCGGTCTCCGGCTGCGGGGGGAGAGGGTAAATACCTTCACCGCCGAGCTCAAGGGGGTGCACCCGCTGCCTCTCAGCCGCGCCTGAACTCCTCTCGCTCGGGGGCTAGGTCCCTGCCACGATTCGGCCACCGGACCGAGGCTCTTACCTCCGAGGGACCACGGAAATCACCTCGGGAAACTCAACTGGGGGAGGGACCCGAGGGTATCACCGCAGGAGTGCGGGGCTCGTCTTCAGGATGTTTTTGCTCTTTAAATTGGTTCTAACGCTCGGTGAGCGTGAAGATAGCTCCTAACTGCTTTGGAGACGGAAAATACTGAGAATCTGCACTTCCTGCAGGGGTATATGTACTAGGTGCTGACGTCAGATTGAAATCTGATCCGTCTCCAACTGCTAGCATGAGTACACTATACCCATTGGTCCTGAGTCCATCTGCTACACGCTAGGAACACATGTATTACTTTTCAAGTGTTTGCTTGAGATTATTTTGTAAATGCATAAAGAAAAAAAGAAACATTGCATTCCCTTGTTAATAAAGCTTTTCTCATATTCAGAACATGAAAATGGTCTCTTTCTGTGGATTCTCTGGTGTCCTGAGAGTTGGATTGTCTATTTGAAACTTTTTCTACACCAAGTACAAATAAATACTTTCATTTCTGTGTGGATTCTCTGGTGTTATTGAGGTTTGACTTGTGATGGAAGTTACTACCACACTCAGTACATTTATTTATTATTTATTTATTTACAGATTTTTATATACCGGGGTACGTAAGTAACATCACCTTGGTTTACATTCAAACAATAATTCAGCATTGCGCTTTACAATATAACATAGTAACTGAACAAATACAATACCATGTATAACTTTGTATTAATAGAAAATAAACAATATATGATAGACTGTGGAGATTAGGAAGAATAGTAGGACTCAGGTCATTAATAGTAGGCTTTTTTTAAATAACCAGGTTTTAAGGTTTTGTTTAAATTTTTTGTGACAAAGTTCTTGGCGTAATTCAGAGGGCATGGTGTTCCATATTGTTGATCCAGCAATGATGAATGATCGTTCTTTTGTAGTAGAAAGTTTGGTTAGATTGGGTGCTGGGATCTTTAGTTTGGCTAAATGCTGGAATCTCGTTGGGCGGGATGAAGTTTTGAATTGAAGATGATCGGTGAACCAGTGCATATCTCTGTTTTGAATGGCTTTATGTATCAGCGTCATAGATTTATATATTATCCTGGAAGCCACGGGTAGCCAGTGCAAAGACTGAAGTGCTGGAGTAATGTGCTCGTGGCGGCTTGTGTCGGTGATAATGCGGGCAGCTGCATTTTGCAACATTTGCAAAGGTTGAATTGTAGCTTTAGGTAGACCCAGTAGCAGAGCATTGCAGTAATCAATCTTTGATAAAATAGTAGCTTGTAAGACTGTGCGGAAGTCATATTGGTATAAAAGAGGTTTAATACGTTTAAGCGTGTGTAGCTTAAAGAAACCATTTTTAACCGTATCCGCGATGAATTTTCTAAACGTGAGATTGGTGTCAATGATGATAACAAGGCTGCGTACTTGCTGTGACATAGAGGAGATGTCTTGTGTAGTACCAGAGTTGATCAGTGTTGTATTTTTTGGAGGTGAAATTATGATTAGCTCAGTTTTATTGGTATTGATAGCCAATTGGTTGTCTGTGAGGATTGTTTTAATTTCTAATAAAGCTGTCTTCCAAGTGCTCAGGGCATTTGTGATTGTGCTGGTAATAGGTATGAGTATCTGAACATCATCTGCGTAGATGAAGTGTTGAAGACCCAGTTTTGAAAGTAACCGGCATAATGGTGTAAGGTAAATATTAAATAATGTGGAGGAGAGAGAGGATCCTTGGGGAACTCCTTGAGAGAGGTTTCTTGGCTTGGATTCACTTCGTCCACATCTAACACTGTAAGTTCTGTTGCTCAGGAATGACTGAAACCATAGTAGTGCCGATCCAGAGATACCTATTTCAGAGAGGCGGATAAAAAGGGTGTTGTGATTTACCGTATCGAAAGCAGCTGATATATCAAGAAGGGCAATGAGATATGATTTACCAGCATCTAAAGCTTTTAGTAGCACCTCTGAAAGTGATATCAAAAGTGTTTCCGTGCTGTGGTACTTTCTGAACCCAAATTGGGATGGGAAGAGTATTTGATGATCATCTAAATAATCAGTTAGTTGTTTGTTGATGACTTTTTCCATAATTTTTGAAAGGAAGGGTAGGTTTGATACTGGTCGAAAATTTGCTGGATCAGATGAATCTAGGTTAGATTTTTTTTTATCATTGGAGTTATGATAGCATGTTTGAGTATAGAGGGAACTATGCCTGTGGTGATGGATTTGTTAAGAATCTTTGCAATAGGTTTTGCTATTATAGAACGTATTGAAAGAAGAGTCTTAGTGGGCAAGATGTCTGTGGGGTGGAAAGCTGATTTCATTTTCTTTAGAATTGACTCAACTTCAATACCAGTAGTGATCTCAAGATTAGTTAGCTTTGTTTCAGATTTATCTTGAGTGGCTGATGTAGCTTGGTTGGTGTGTGAAGGAGCAGGATATGACTTAAATCGCGTTAGAATAGAATGTATTTTGTTAAAAAAGAACGTAGCTAGTTCCTCACATTTTGAATCATCGTTATTGTTTGGACTGTTGTGAGCTGGAGCAGTTACAAGGCTTTTGACATATTGGAAGAGTGCTTGAGGGTTGAATTGATATTGGTGAATTCTGGCAGCATAGAAATCTTTTTTCGTTTTATCGGTGGTTTGGCGATATTTGTGTAGCAATGATTTGAATTTTAATAATGTCGTAGAATTTTGGTTTCTGCGCCATTCTTTTTCTGTTTTACGTAGCTCCATTTTCATAGCTTTAAGATCAGGAGTATACCAAGGGGGTTTTTTTAAATTATTTTTTCAGAATTGATTTCTTTGGATTGAATGGGACAGAGATTCTCTGCTATGTTACTGGTAATTTTAAACCAGGAAGAGGTAGCTGATTCTGCGTCCGTGAGATCTAAATTTTTGAGATCTTCTGATATCACATTATTAATTTCATCTGTTTGACCTTGTTTTCGGAAGTAGATAGTTTTTTTGCTGTGAACATTAGTTGGTGATTGCTTTATTGTACAGCAGGTGTCAATCCGGAAGTGGTCAGACCAAGGAATAGGAGTGCAGTGGGGAGGTTTTGTTTCAATAAGGGAGTTAGTAAAAATGACATCAAGGGTATGACCAGCTTTATGAGTCGGGTTGGTCACAGCTTGTTGAAAGCCTAGAGCATTAAGAGAGGTCAATAATGCTTCGCAGGATGGGGATAGTGGTATACGATCAAAGTGTAAGTTCAAATTCCCAGAGTATAATTGTTGGGAGGTGAATATCAAAGTTTTTGATAATAAATTCTGTAAGTAGAGATGGGTTATTTTCAAGTATGCTGGGGGGGGGGGGAGTAGATCAGGCAAATTTGAAGATCCTTGGATTTGAAAAGGCCAGTCTCAATTTTGGAGGAGGGGGAAGTAGTTTGAACTGTAAAGTTAAATTTCTTTTTGGCAGCCAGGAGAATACCTCCACCTTTCTTTTTGTTCCTTGGAATGGAAAAAAACATTGTATGTGTCAATGGGTAGTTGATTTATTATGGCTGTGTCGGTATCTTTTAGCCATGATTCGGTGATCGCACATATGTCTGGCTTTTCATCTGTGAGGATATCACTTAGTAGAGTGATCTTTTTTAGTAGAGATTGTGTATTTAAAAGAAAAATAGAGAAAGTTATTAGACCTAACATTTGAGTGATAGGTGCTACCATAATGGGATATATATATTTTTTTTTTTGCATAATACATGCAAAAGCTTTTTACCAGTATGGACTCTTTGGTGACTTGTCAGGTATGTCTTATGATGGAATCTTTAACCATACTCAGTACATGTAAATGGTTTCCCACAGGGCAATCTCTCCAGTTGGATTTGTTTTGTGCAGACCTTGACAGGAATGATCATCATTTGTAAGCCATGGCATGTTGGGGATGAGCTAAATTTCTCAAAATTTACTATACATTCCCTTATTAGTACATGCATTATACCAGAGAGAGCCTCCTTCTGGAGGTCATAAGGTGTAATCTTAACAGGTAACATATCAAGATGAACTTGAAAATTCTTAATCAGATTAGTGGCACCCAATATAATTGGGACTACTTCTGTATCTTTCTGCCACATGTTCTTGGTCTCTGATTGCATCTTTTGATAAATAAATATCTCTCCCTTCTTCATACAATCCACAGAATAATCTCTGGGTGCTGGTACTTTTATCAGCAATGCCATTCTTGTGTTCTTCTACTTCACCACAATCTCTGGTTTTCATGCATTGATCTTCTGTGGAAATAGGAATGTTCCAGGTGATCACACCGTCTTCCTTCTCCACTACTGTATTAGAATTTTGCTTCCAGTGATTCTCTCTCATCAGTGTGGACTCTCTGGTGGGCGGTCAGGCTCAACTTATGACTGAACCTTTTACCACACTCAGAACATGTAAACGGTTTCTTACCAGTGTGGACTCTCTGGTGCCTGATCAGATTTATCTTCTGATGAAAGCTTTTAGCACACTCAGAACATTTAAATGGTTTCTCACCAGTGTGGACTCTCTGGTGCCTGATCAGATATCTCTTCTGATTGAAGCTTTTACCACACTCAAAACATGTAAATGGTTTCTCACCAGTGTGGACTCTTTGGTGGTTGGTCAGGCTTTTCTTCTCGCGGAAGCTTTTACCACACTCAGTACATGTAAAAGGTTTCTCACCAGTGTGGACTCTTTGGTGGCTGGTCAGGCTTACCTTAAGACAGAACCTTTTACCACACTCAGTACATGTAAACGGTTTCTCACCAGTGTGGACTCTCTGGTGGCTAATCAGATTTCTCTTCTGATTAAAGCTTTTAACACACTCAGAACATTTAAATGGTTTCTCACCAGTGTGGACTCTCTGGTGGCTAATAAGATTTATCTTCTGATTAAAGCTTTTACCACACTCAGAACATTTAAATGGTTTCTCACCAGTGTGGACTCTTTGGTGGCCAGTCATGCTTATCTTATGATGGAACCTTTTACCACACTCAGAACATGTAAATGGTTTCTCACCAGTGTGGACTCTCTGGTGGCCAGTCATGCTTATCTTATGATGGAACCTTTTACCACACTCAGAACATGTAAATGGTTTCTCACCAGTGTGGACTCTCTGGTGGCTGGTCAGACGTTTCTTCTCGCGGAAGCTTTTACCACACTCAGTACATGTAAATGGTTTCTCACCAGTGTGGACTCTTTGGTGGCTCGTCAGGCTTACCTTAACACGGAACCTTTTACCACACTCAGTACATGTAAATGGTTTCTCACCAGTGTGGACTCTCTGGTGCCTGAGCAGATTTTCCTTCTGATTGAAGCTTTTACCACACTCAGAACATGTAAATGGTTTCTCAGCAGCGTGGACTCTCTGGTGAGCAGTCAGGCTTTTCTTCTCACAGAAGCTTTTACCACACTCAGAACATGTAAACGGTTTCTCACCAGTGTGGACTCTTTGGTGGCTAGTCAGGCTTACCTTACGACAGAACATTTTACCACACTCAGAACATGTAAACGGTTTCTCACCAGTGTGGACTCTTTGGTGGCTAGTCAGGCTTACCTTACGACAGAACATTTTACCACACTCAGTACATGTAAATTGTTTCTGACCAGTGGGGACTCTCTGGTGGCTGATCAGATTTTTCTTCTGAGTAAAGCTTTTACCACCTTCTAAGCACATAAATGGTTTCTGACCAGTGTGGACTCTCTGGTGGTTAGTCAGGCTTACTTTATGACGGAATCTTTTTCCACACTCAGCACATGTGAATGGTTTCTCACCAGTGTGGACTCTCTGGTGGCTGGTCAGGCTTATCTTATGACGGAACCTTTTACCACACTCAAAACATGTGAATGGTTTCTCACCAGTGTGGACTCTCTGGTGGCTGGTCAGGCTTATCTTATGACGGAACCTTTTACCACACTCAGTACATGTAAATGGTTTCTCACCAGTGTGGACGCTCTGGTGCCAGATCAGATTTCTCTTCTGCGTGAAGCTTTTACCACACTCAGAACATGTAAATGGTTTCTCACCACTGTGGACGCTCTGGTGGGTGGTCAGGTTTTTCTTCTCAGAGAAGCTTTTACCACTCTCAGAACATGCAAATGGTTTCTCACAAGTGTGGACCTTCTGGTGGGTGGTCAGGTTTCTCTTATGACGGAACCTTTTACCACACTCAGTACATGTAAATGGTTTCTCACCAGTGTGGACTCTCTGGTGGGCGGTCAGGCCTCTCTTATGACGGAACCTTTTACCACACTCAGTACATGTAAATGGTTTCTCATCAGTGTGGACTTTCTGGTGGGCAGTCAAGTTTTTCTTCTCACGGAAGCTTTTACCACACTCAATACATGTAAATGGTTTCTCACCAGTGTGGACTCTCTGGTGGGCGGTCAGGCTTTCCTTCTCACAGAAGCTTTTAACACACTCAGTACATGTAAATGGTTTCTCTCCAGTATGGACTCTCTGGTGTCTGATCAGATATCTCTTCTGATTGAAGCTTTTACCACACTCAGTACATGTAAATGGTTTCTCACCAGTGTGGACTGTTTGGTGCCTGGTCAGACCTACCTTATGACGGAACCTTTTACCACACTCACTACACATAAATGGTTTCTCAACCTTATGTTCTGTCTGGTGGCTTATGAGGCTTTGCTTAAGATGGAATCTTTTACCACACTCACTGTATGTAAATGATTTCACAGCAGTGTGGTGTCTCTCATAACTTGTTATATTTTTCTTCTGGCCAAAGATTTTACCAACCTCAATATATGTAAATGGTTTCTCACCCCTGTGGACGCTCTCATGTCGTTGTAAGGGTAATCTGGCTATGGAAGATTTTACCACACTCAGCACAGATAAATAATTCTGCAGTGTGAGATCTCTGAGATTTCAGAAAAGCATTATACAAGCCTTTTTGTTCTATTATCTCATTTCTCTGCTCTGCACCTGTGTGTGTGACATTACTGGCACTGTGCTCACACACAGAATTCGTAACTGAGTATCCTGTTGGATTTCTTTGCTTCTTCTCTGAGATGCACTGATTCCTGCAATTTCTTTCCAAAGCAGACCATGAGGAAGTAACTTCTCTAATTATTCCTGATAATATCAACACCTTTCCTTCTGGATTCTGAATGGCATTCGACTCTTGTCCCTTTTTATTTTTAATTCCAGGATCATCATTTTCTAGATTAAAAGTAAACACAGAGTATTAGTCTGTTTGTTAGAGACACAGACTAAGAGACTCCAGAAAAGTCAGAGTCTCTTTGTGCCTAGAAGTTAGTCTCAGCAAGGAGTAAAGCTGGGGTGGGCATACCTTTGGGCTTAAGGGTCAAATAAGGATAGGTTTGTGTGTGTGGAGATAAATAATGATCTGGGCAGAGGAGGCCCTTTACTGTCTGAGAGGGGTGGGGGAGAACTGATGTCCACTGGAAGCCCAATGATGACATCATCACTTCTGGGCTGCTGATGTAATGCTCCCACTCCTGCAGGCCAAGATGCATCTGACCACCTCAGGTCCGATATGGGCAATAGCTCACTTTCCTCTAGAATAAAGGATTTTCAGTTAATGATGAAGAGACTGCCCCATGGGGGTCCCCAGACTTCAGCACTGACTCTCTGATCATGCAACAGTAAACAGGAAAAGCTGATAAAGCACTTCTTATTCCTAACTGAGGGAAAAGTAACATGTAGAGCTCTATTATAATACGACAAAGCTCCATAAATTATGGACTGGTCAGCAGGGATGGTCCCCATCTTTCTTTTCAAACAGACCACACTATGATTTCTCAGATGATATTTGGTCTTTGGGTAATTGGGTTTCAAAAAGACTATTCTATGTGACTGATGCCTGAAACAAAAACCCTGCAAGTGATTAAAGCAATCTCAGAGTTGCTGGGGAAAGGGTCTCTACAGATCCCAGCAGTTTTACCCCAGTCCCTCTTATTACTGCACTCACCGGAGCAGCTGCTTTTCCCAGTTTCCCTTTCCTCTGCTCCTGGCTCATCCCTGATGTACGGCTCTTCCCTTTGTTCAATGTGGGAAATGATATTAGGTGTGGCAGTCTGAGATCCTGATCCTGGGGTAAGAACACAGCATTAGGTTTTACATAATCCCTCTGGCTTTTATTTTTCCAAAGTAAGCAATTTAAAACACTTCCAGCATGCAGATATTGATTATCTTCAATAAAAATAAATATTCAGATCCTCACTTAGCGGCAAGTTCAGAGTCCCGATACATCTCCAAAACGACGTGTTAACCTACCTTCCTCATCTTTGTTTTCTCACCCCCACTATGAAGACTGTAATATATTATCCATCTCAGCTCAATACCTGCGAGCTTCATTATGTGGAAGTCACCATGCCCCATGCATAGAGATTAGGACAATTTAGTGAGCGCATAATTGAACATAAAAGTAACATTAAAAGGAAAATTGAATCCAAACCGCTTGTTCAACATGCTATCCAAATTAACCACAACTTTAGTGATTTCAAATTTTGTGTGATTCAAAAAGTGGTTTCGAATTGGCATGGCGGAGATTTGGAAAAATGCTATTACAACTAGAGCAAAAGTATATTTTTGAATTTAAAACCATGGAACCTAATGGACTCAATATAGAAATTGATTACTCTGTTTTTTTTATAATTTTCATTATTTTAACTCTTGTCTGTATAAATAATTCCTTGTTTATGTGCTCTGTCTTTTATCAATGTTTTTACCTTTCTATTTGTGATTACTTCCATTTATATTCTACACAAATGTACAAATTACTATTTTCTACCACATTTAATTTTTTCATCTTTTAAAAAAAAAAATTTACCATTTTTAATGTTTCACTATTTTTTTAATTTTGTTTTATCTGTTACATAATGAGATATTTGGTTACATTACTATTGTATTTTAATTACCACACGCGGCGGCTTTGACACAATTTTTGATTCAAGATCACAATGCAACTTTGAAATGGATTAATAGTATGCATATAGGGGCGGATTTTAAGAGCCCTGCTCGCGCGCCTATTTTCCATAGGCCTGCCGGCGCGCGCGCACAGCCCCGGGACTCGCGTAAGTCCCGGGGTTTTTTGTCGGGGGCGGGGCCGATCGACGCGGCATTTTTGGGGCAAGACGCGGCGTTTCGGGGGCGGGCCTGGGGGCGTGGTTTCGGCCCGGTGCGGTCCGGGGGCGTGGCCGCGCCCTCCGGAACCGCCCCCGGGTCGCGTCTCGGCCCCCTAGTGGCCCGCTGGCGCGCGGGGATTTACTTCTCCCTCCGGGAGGCGTAAATCCCCCGACAAAGGTAGGGGGGGGTTTATATAGGGCCGGGAGGGGTGGGTTAGGTAGAGGAAGGGAGGGGGAAGGTGAGGGGAGGGCGAAAGCGAATTACCTCCGAGGCCGCTCCGATTTCGGAGCGGCCTCGGAGAGAACGGAGACAGGCTGCGCGGCTCGGCGCACGCCGGCTGCCCAAAATTGGCAGCCTTGCTCGCGCCGATTCTGGATTTTAGCAGATACGCGCGTATCTACTAAACTCCCGCGTACTTTTGTTTGCGCCTGGTGCGCCAACAAAAGTACGCGAAGGCGCACTTTTTAAAAATCTACCCCATAGTATTTTATCTTGTTCTATATATCTAGATGGTGAGTGGTAGGTGGTACAGATTTTTTACATGTAAGCATAAGAGTGTTATTAGTCTCAGTGTACAATAGTATGATTAAATAAGTGTTTTTAATTTATCCGATATTAATTTTGTCTCAGTTCAAATAAGACTCAAGTGTTTTTCAATATTTTTTTCAACATTTTTTTCTCAATTCATGTTTTTTAAGTGATATTATTTTGTCACTCTGCCTTGATATAATCGACTAGTACCTTTGGCGCGTTTTTCACATAAATTAGTATTTATCGAATGACCCGTATGTACCTGACCAGAGACCCCTATTACTTATATAATTCTTTTAATTTAGTTATTATTTGATCGTAATGATACAAAAAATTTTTTTTGTCACATTTGTTTTTGTTCCGAAGGCATTTTTAAGTAAGAATTTTATTTTTATAGCAAAATACTTATGGAAATCCACTATATTGTTCGCCCCCTAATTTTAAGGAGTGCACAATATATGTACAAAGTATGAAATATAATCATAGTAAGATTATGATCTTTTTAAAAAAATTTTTGTGAATACATTTTTTTATACTCGCAATGCTATAGTCTGTCTTAACCAATATTTTTTGGTTCACTGATACATTAACAATAGTTTTTCATTTATAAATATCAATTTAGCTTCCTCAGATACATTTATTATATCCTTCGGTCCCAGCACATACGGGCATTTTGAAGCCACTCCTATCTTATAAGATTGACAACTTCTTTTGGCGCGGTTTTTGTTCTATTTAAAAGTGGTATCGGCGCAATAGCTTTTTAAATGTGCCTGGTGTACTCGATCGGAGACCATACGTATCCTTACTTCATTTAGCAGTAAGTATTCTGAATGATTATACTGTTTTTCTGTAAGTTTCCATACTAAATATTTTTTTTTTTTATCGCACACGTTATTTGGCTCAATTTGATAGCGGTTTGTTTACATGTTTGCATTTGGTATTTGCCTATACATACCTGAGTTTAAATTACAGTAGCTTATTCCGAATTTAGCATATTATATATTTTATTGCCAGCCTAATAAGAACGGCCGTTGTCGGCTTTCTAAAATAGTAGTGCTACAATTCGGCATTTTTTGCGTATTGAAATTGCTTAGTCAGTGTGTCAATTTCAAGGTATTTCTCACTAGGTTCTTCAGTAAGTGTTTACATATATTACCTGGCTACTCTGAATACAAATGCTATGTGAATACTACTGAGTCTTTAAAAGTGCGTCGGTTCATTTTTATTTTGCAATTCCCTACATTACAGCACCAGTATAGTCACTATGACTGAGTCTTTAAAAGTGCGTCGGTTTATTTTTGTTTTGCAATTTCTGTCACAGCCTCTCTCTCCCAACTTTTTTTTTTTTTTTTATAATTGAAAGTTTATTAACGCTGTATAGAACAAGAGTACATAAACAGCACCATCATAAACCAATACAGCCACCTGAAGCATATATCCGTATGAAAATTGCAACATGTTAGAAACATACAAGCAACAAAGTGTTTAACATTTATCCCCATCCCCCCCTCCCCCCCGCATGTCATTTGAAATTGAAATGAAACTGGTTGGCATATTGCCGGTCGCACCTCCGCCACTCTAGAACAGTTCTGGGCAGTGTGCAGATAACTAGATCATGCACACTCAGGGATATGTGAAGGTCAAAGGTCTCCATGTAATGTAGGGCTTCCAAATGGTATGAAACTTGGCCAGACGTTGATATTTCAGGGCCGTGAGACGATATAGGGTGCAAATTCTATCCAGGCGTCATAGTAGTTCCTCCGGAGTAGGTGGTAAGGGTCTCTTCCAGCAGGAATGCAATTTCCATTTTAGTCGCCGTACACACTTGTTGCACCAATATTTGACCTGGTAGGTCTAAAGAGTCCTTTGAAGCAAACAATAGCGCCTGGTCCATTGTGAGAGTACAGGGGGCCTGAAGAAGTTGTGATAATAAAGTGGAAACGTGGGTCCACAACGGTTTAATAAAGACACAGTCCCACCACATATGCAGAAATGTGCCCTCGTGATGACAATTCCGCCAACAATGTGGATCCAAGCGGGGGTAGCAATGGTGTAGTCTGGCCGGCGTGAGGTGCCACCGAAAGAGCATCTTATAGTTGGCTTCGATGATCCGTATAGAGGTATTTCCCTGGGAGACCTTGGAGAAGATAGTAGACCATTCCTCTTCAGATAAGGCCCTCCCAAAGTCGGCCTCCCACGCCAGCATGTGAGGGTGTTTGCCGAATGGTCGAGTAGACAACTGCCTGTAGATTTTAGAAATAAGGCCCCCCACGGCAGGTGTAGCAGTACAATAGCCCTCAAACAGAGAGCGAGAGGGTGATATGAGGCCTTTAGCCCGGGCGCAGAGCAGGAAGTGCCGTAGCTGCATATATGGAAGAAACTCCGTGGAAGGTAAATGGTATGTCTCCTGAAGTACCAAAAACGGTTTTGGAAGGTCCCGCTGCATGACCTGGTGGAAACAAGTAATGCCACTGTCTTTCCATATCTCATACGCTTTAGTAGGAAGGCCGGCTGGGAACGTATTGTTGTGGAACAAGGAGGTAAGTGAGAAATACTCCGAAGTCCCCACCAGCTGGTGTCTCCATCTCCTCCACACATTGTAGGTATGTCTGGTAGAAGGGGCGAGCTGAAGATTCGATCTCCAAGTTTTGTTAGGTTGCCAGAGAAGTGATGTCAATGGTGTCGGCCTTATCCATTCTTGCTCCAGAGCAACCCATGGCTTTATAGAAGTTGAGCAATGCCAGTCAATGGTGGGCCGTATTTGAGCTGCTACGTAATACCAGGTGAGATTTGGAAGACCCAAGCCTCCCTCAGCCTTGGATTGATAAAGAATTTTTTGGGCTACACGGGGAGGGCGGTGGTGCCAGAGGAATCGGAGCAGCTTTCGCTGCCATTGTAGTAGCGTAGTTCGGCTGATAGGTATAGGCAGAGTCTGAAAGAGGTACAGCAATCTAGGTAATAGATTCATTTTGATGGTAGCTAGGCGGCCGATCCAAGTAAGGGGGAGAGAACTCCACTTTTCCAAGTCCTTATCGAGTTTCTTGATTAAAGGAGTATAGTTATGGTGAAAAAGATCAGAAGTGTGACTACTCAAAAATACCCCAAGATACTTAATTTTAGAGGTAGCCCATTTAAATGCATGGTTAGCCTTTAATTTACATACCATATCAGGGGGACAGGTGACATTCAATATCTCAGATTTGTCCCAATTGATTTTGAACCCAGAGATGGCACTGAACTGAGCCAGCTCCGTCTCAATCAACGGGAGGGAGACAGTGGGGTTCCCAACCGTAAAAATAATATCGTCAGCAAACAAAGATAATTTGGGCTCGCAAGTATTGAGAGGAAAGCCCCGCACCTCCCCGTTGCCTCATATTGAGATGGCCAGGGGTTCTAAGAAAATAGCAAATAAGATGGGCGACAGGGGGCAACTCTGCCGAGTGCCCCGCTGCACGGAGAAGGGAGTGGTGTAGCAGCCATTCATTTTTAGACTAGCTAGGGGGTTATGATAGAGCGCCTGTATCCAGTTGTGGAAGGAGGGTCCAAATTCCATTGCATGTAATGTTTGAAATAAAAAGGGCCAGTGGACCATGTCGAAGGCTTTCTCCGCATCTATAGCCAGAAGGAGATGGTCCACCCGGCGCTGTGAAGCCCCCCAAATAACATTGATGATTTTAAGGACGTTATCGCTGGCCATGCGGCCAGGAATAAAGCCGGCTTGGTCTGGGTGAATAATGTGTGTAATAAAACAGATGATCCTATCGGCCAGAATTTTAGCAAGAAGTTTGAGGTCTAGGTTAATCAGCGAAATTGGCCGATAAGATGCACATAAGGCGGGGTCCCTCCCTGGCTTAGCTATAATAGTGATACCAGCGGTGTTAGAGTCAGCGTTAAGCTTGCCCCCCCCTCCCTGAGGTAATTAAAATGAGCTTGTAAGTGGGTGACCAAGGCTGGCCCAAATATTTTATAAAACTTGGCTGTCAGGCCATCAGGTTCTGGTGTCGTGATTTCAGCGTTTAATCTATCCCTCATGTCTTGGGCCAGACGAGGTAAAGGAAGCTCCTGAAAATAGTGTTGAATATCCGCGGTCCGTATGTGGGATTCAGCGCAATATAAATTTTGGTAAAATTTAAGGAATTGCTGAGTGATCGCCGAGTTTGAGGTCTCTATATGCCCCTTATCATCTTTGATTTTTAAGATGTGATTTTGAAAGGACTGCTTTTTCAGTTGATGGGCCAGTAGCCTGCCAGCCCTGTTATCCCCCTCAAAATGCTGTTGGCGGGTGATGTTAAGAGCGTGCGCGACTTGATCTAATTCTAGCCTATTCAGGTCCTCCCTGTAGTGCGTAAGCTGCTTAAGAGTATGTGCGGAGCGGGATTTGCTATGCTGCGCCGTAAGAGCAGCTATTCTATTTCTAAGTTGGAGACAGGCCGCTTCTCTTTTCTTTTTGATATGGGAGGCACGGGAGATGAAGTGGCCCCTCACATAAGATTTAAAGCAGTCCCAGACCGTGACCGGGGACGAGACCGACCCAGTGTTTATAGCAAAAAAGTCACGGATAACCTGTGTTGTAGAATGTACAAACCCAGGATCCTGTAATAAGGAGTCATTAAGACGCCAATATTTATGACCATGCGCCTCCACAGGTACAGTAAGTTGTACTGAGACAGGAGCATGATCAGACCAAGTCACTATGCCAATCTCGGGATTACGAATCCGGTGAAATAAGGTTTTGTCCACCATCAAATAGTCAATGCGGGAGTATGAGTCGTGTGGTTTGGAGTAAAATGAATAAGACCTAGAGTGTGGATAGGTAGCCCTCCAAGAATCCACTAAATCATGTTCAGAGAGAAAGTCTTTGAGGGCTCTGGTATGGACCATGGCCGTGTGCGTGGAACCCTTGGATGTGTCTATTGCTGGGGATACTGTAACATTGAAATCGCCACCCACTATAATATATCCCGAGGCATGCTGTGTGAGGACATTTTGTAGGTGCTTGAAGAACCCCGCCTGCTCTTTATTGGGGGCATACACATTAAGTAAGGTGAATTCAAGGTCAAACATCTTAACCCCTAATAGCAAGTAGCGACCCTGTGGTCAGTGACAACTTTCACACATTCAAACACCAATTGTGAGGAGAAAAAGATGCCTACTCCTGCATACTTGGAATTTTTATTTGCAACAGCAAAGTACTGATGTTGGAAATTGCGGGACTTCATTAAGGCTTCATATCTGCGGGTGAGGTGTGTCTCCTGAACAAATACAATATCTGGCTTAGAAGCCGCGATTTCCCTGTAAAAAAGAGATCGCTTGTGGGGAGAATTAAAGCCCTTGACATTCAAGGAAAATATCTTAATTTGAGCCCGACTCCCCAAGCATAGAAAGGCAGAAGTCGTGGATCAGTTCGTGACAGTCCTCCGGTCCGGTAGCCTCGGGGAACCCTCGGAATCGTAAATTACTTCTCCGTGCACGATTCTCTAGATCGGCAAGTTTGGCGGTGAGCTGGGCGTTCTCAGCTCGAAACGTATCACAGGTGCCTGTGTTAGCTGAAATTTGTGCGGCCTGGGCCTCCACCCTCACATCGATATCCCCCACGCGGTGACCCAGGGCCGAGAGATCCTCTTTTACCTCCTCTATGCGGGTCAGCAGTTCCTGGCGGTAAGCTTTTAAGTCCGCTCGAATCCCCGCGAACCAGTCCCGAAATTCGGCACGGGTCGGGTGGTCTGTAAGTGGTTCCTCGGGGGTGTCCGAATCAGGAAGCGAGGGCTCTCCAATTTTGGCGCGGGGATCGGCGCCATCTTGACCGCTATCTTCTCCCTCTGGAAGGCCGCCCAAATCTTTCAGGCCCTCTTTTTGGTACGAGAAACGCTGAAGATCTAAATTTCTTTTTTTGCTGGACATCGCGTGGCGTTGCAGTGCACTCACAGGGCTAGATTAGAGCCGGATGGTCAGTCTGGACTCAGATTGCCGTGGATAAAGCGGAGGGGCGAGAGGAGCTTAAGGATCAAGCAGCCATCCCGTGGCGTGACGTCACGCTTCCCCCCTCTCTCTCTCAACTTTTTACTCTATCTCCTACCATCCCACTCCCCCAACCTTCCCTTCATACTAAGTTATTTCCACCAATGTTAATTTTTAAGCTATTTTTAAGTAATATCCTAAGTTGTTAATTACACTTTGCTATGCATATTTAATTAACTTAAACCTTGTTTGCCTCCTCCACATTCTTGAGTTGTTCATTGTAATAGTTTTACTTTTTATTATTTTGTTTTATGTATAACGCTAAGGCATATGTTAATATGTTCTCTGTACAATAAATAAATAAATTCCCTACATTACAGCACCAGTATAGTCACTATGACTAAAACACCTGTTCTATTTAAAAGTGGCATGACAAGTCGGCATTTTTTTGCCTATTGAAACTGTAGAGTCAGTGTTACACTTTATAGGCAATTTTTACTTGTTTCTCAGTAATTGTTTACACTCATATTACCCGGCCACTCGGATTATATATGCTATGGGGCAGATTTTAAAAGCCCTGCGCGCGTAAATCCTTCCGGATTTACGCGCGCAGGGCCCTCGCGTGCCGGCGCGCCTATTTTGCATAGGCCGCCGGCGCGCGTAAAGCCCCGGGATGCGTGTAAGTCCCGGGGCTTTCAAAAAGGGGTGGGAGGGGGCGTGTCCGGGGGTGTTCCCGAAATGACGTTTTGGGGGCGGGCCTGGGGGCGTGGTGCCGGCCCGGGGGCGTGGTTGAGGCCTCCAGACCAGCCCCCGGGACCGGAGGACAGAGCGGGGCTGCCAGCCGGTGCGCGCAAAGTTAGGGGGGGGTTTAGATAGGGCCGGGGGGGTGGCGGAGGGAACAGGTAGCGCGCGCTAGGCTCGCCGCGCGCAGGTTGCACAAATGTGCACCCCCTTGCGCGCGCCGACCCCGGATTTTATAAGCTACACACGTAACTTATAAAATCCAGCGTACTTTTGACAACACCCACTCTCCTGGGTCCAGACTCACCCTGCTGAGAAAGTCTGCTCTTACGTTGCCTGTGCCTGCGATGTGTGAGGCTGAGATCATCTGGAGATGCACCTCTGCCCAATCCATAAGTTGATCTATTTTATGCGACACTTGTAGGCTCTTGCTACCTCCCTGCCGATTGATGTAAACCACAGTCATTGCATTGTCCGATAGTATGTGGACCAAGCAACCCTGCAGCCTATCACCGAACTGCAAACATGCCAACTGGACCGCCCTGGCCTTCAGACGACAGTTGTTCCAGAGAGACTCTCTGTACTCCAGCACCCTTGCGCAATCAGCTCCTGACAGTGAACTCCCCAACCAAGGAGACTCGTATCCGTTGTCAGTACCAGCCAGTTCAGAGGAGATAGCGAAATTCCTTTCCATGGATGATCCACCAGCAGCCAGCATGGCAATTGTGAGGAGACTTCCATTAGCAGATGGAGCCAAATCGAATAGCCTGAGATTGTGGATTCCACTGAGACAGCAGGGGGCGCTGAAGAGGATGCATATGAGCCCTCACCCACACTATCACTTCCAAGGTCGCCGCCATTAAGCCAAGGACCTGCAGGTAAAAACATACAGTTGGGCGCAGTAGTTCAACAACAGACGGAGTTGAGCTGGCAACTTCTGAATTTGAGCTTCCGGCAGGCACACCTTTCCCTGGTTCATGTTGAATGGAATCCCCAGGTATCCCAGCAACTGAGTAGGCTGAAGACCGCTCTTGGCTAGATTCACAACCCAGCCAAGCTCCAACAACAGGGAAATCACCTTGCGAATCACCAGGTAGCTTTCTTCCAGTGACTTGACGTGAACCAGCCAGTTATCCAAATATGGGTGTACTAGGATTCCATCCTTTCTCAACTCTGCTGCAACCCCCACCATTACCTTGGAACAGGTTATGGGAGCGGTGGCCAAACCAAAGGGCAGCACCCAAAACTGAAAGTTGTGTCCCAGAACTGTGAACCACAGGAAGCATTGATGTTCTAGTCAGATAAGAATGTGGAGATACGCCTCAGACAGATCCAGAGAGGTAACAAATTCCACCGACTGCACAGCCATTATCACCGAGCGCAATGTCTTCATGCGAAAACGCTTCACTTGCAGATGATGACTGATGCCTTTGAGGTCCAAGATGGGACGAAAAGATCCCACCTTCTTTGGCACAACAAAATAATGGAAAATCGCCCTGTATTTTCTTGAGACGTGGGCATTGGCATTACAGCCCTCCTACTGAGGAGCCTTGCCAATGAAGTTTCCACTGCCTGCTTTATCTGTGATGAGTGGTAGGGAGACAACATGAATACATTCCAGGAACATTGCGAAACCCCAGCACAGATTTTTCTCGTATCACCTCCAAGACCTACTGATCCAATGTGATTTCGACCTATCTCTGATAAAAGAGAGAAAGCAGCATCTCCCTATCTCCTGTTCCCAGTAGTGGGTTGGCAAACCTTCATTGGGAGACTCGGGAGGATCCACTACCTGAGCCTGCACCTCTTTTGGGTTGTCGGGGACGAATGGATGAAGAGTTGAGTCCTCTGAAAAGTCGCCCCTCTACAGGATCAAAAACGCTTGGATCCTCTAGCATGACCTCTCATGTTAAAGGAGCTTGGTGTCTGCTTTTTATCCTCTGGTAAACGAGGAATCAGAGAGTCACCCCACTTACTGGCAAGTTTCTCCAACTCGCTACCAAACAAAAGTGAGCCGTTAAGGGGCAATTAGGTAAGGTTAGCCTTGGAGGTCACATCAGCCAACCAATTTCTCAACTATGACTGATGCCTGGACACTACTAATCGAAGCTACCCCTCTGGCTGAAGCGCGGACCAAATCACAGCCTGTATCGGCCAAGAAGGCAGCAGCCGGCTCCATAACTGCCCTGGAGTTTACTCCAGAGTCATCAACCTTCTGGGAGAGAAGCAAACAACAGCGAGCCACCAAGGAACAACAAGAAGCAATCTAGAAGGTAATTGCCACTGCTTCAAATGCTTGCTTAAGGAGAGTCTCAATCTTTTTATCATGAGCATCCATCATGGCCGCTCCTCCTTCCAAGGGAATAGTGGTCCGCTAGGAGACTGCACACACAAGTGCATCTACCTTTGGAAAACGTAAATACTTTCTCATCACCGGATCTAGAGGGTACAGGCCTTCTAAAACCTGACCCCCTTTAAAATTAGCCTCTGGGGTGCCCCACTCAAGATCAATTAATTCTTGAATTGTCTCCATCACGGGGAAACCAAAATGGGATTTCTCTTTGGCTCAAACACTGAATCTGCTCCAGGAATTCCAAGCATTTTCAAGTTCTGGGAAATCAGAGCTGGTATTTCATCTCTATGAAAGAACCGCAACATAGTTCTATACGTTTCTAATCCAGAGGGAATTTTACCATCCTCGAGAGAGGCAGGATCGGCGTCATCATCCGTACTATCCGGATCTCCATCCAGAGGACCTTCTGCCGCTCCAGGAGTACTCCAGTGTCCAACAAAAAATCCAGGTAAGGTTTCTCCCTGTGCCTGTGGTCTAGGAGCATGGGACAGGGCTGAGGACTGTGCCTGAAGAAAGGATTGCAACCCCTGGAAAAATTCTACCCATGAAAAAGTAGAAGCATCCAGATCGGGAGGTACCTGAGGAGTACTCACTGAGCTACATTCCCCTGCTGAGGAACCAGTTAGGGGAGTTCAAAATCAGGCCCTGTATCTGAATCATCTTTACCTAGACCCCCATCATGGGAAGAACTAGGCTTAGTGAAATCAGAGGAAGACAATTCACCCTAAGCCTCCAATGGTGAGATTACTTACCTGATAATCTCGTTTTCCTTAGTGTAGGCAGATGGCTCATAACAAATGGGTATAGTGTGCTTGTGCTAGCAGTTGGAGACGGATCTGACGTCAGCACGTAGTACATATACCCCTGCAGGAAGTGCAGACGCTCAGTAATCTTCCTTGCAAAAGCTTTATGGATATATGTGTGACTGACCGATTGATTAACTGAACATGATTAACCTGATGGATTGATAGTAGCTGGAGACCGCCAGTGTTCTCAACTGGAAGGCGTCGACACCCGGCAGGGTTGATGCCCTATGTAAGGAAACATGGCTTACCTTGAAACGGTGAATCCCCATATATATCGGCAGCCGGGTGGGATACTGAGTCCATCTGCCTACACTAAGGAAAACGAGATTATCAGGTAAGTAATCTCACCATTTCCTAGCGTGTAGCAGATGGACTCATAACAAATGGGATGTACAAAAGCTACTCCCGGACTGGGTGGGAGGCTGCCCGAGGTCCGGTTAGGATTGCCCTTGCAAATGCTGTGTCCTCCCTTGCCTGGACGTCCAGACAGTAGAATCTGGAGAAGGTATGGATGGAGGACCACGTTGCCGCTTTACATATCTCTGCAGGCGACAGCATCCTAGTTTCTCCCCAGGAGGCCGCTTGTGCTCTGGTAGAGTGAGCCTTGACATGTAGAGGTGGTGGTTTTCCCGCTTCTACGTAGGCCGCCTTGATAACTTCTTTGATCCAGCGAGCGATAGTCGCCCGTGAGGCCGCTTCTCCTTGCCGCTTCCCACTATGAAGTACAAACAGGTGGTCCCATCTTTCGTACTGTTTCCGACATTTTCAGGTATCTGGACAGCAGCCTGCCGATGTCGAGATGACGCAGTATTCGACCTGCTTCCGATTTCTTCAACCCTTCCATGGTTGGCAAGGATATGGTTTGGTTGAGGTGGAAGTGTGAGACTACTTTGAGTAAGAAGGAAGGAACCATGCGAAGATGGATAGCCCCTGGGGTGATCCTGAGAAACGGATCGCGGCAGGACAGCGCTTGTAGCTCTGAGATGCGGCGTGCTGAGCATACGGCCAGCAAGAACACCATCTTCAAGGTTAACAAACGGAGGGACAGGCCTCGGAGGGGTCTGAAGGTGGGTCCCGCTAGGAATTCCAAAACTAGGTTGAGGTTCCACAGGGGCACCGGCCATTTCAGTGGCGGGCGAATGTGTTTGACTCCTTTCAGGAAACGTGAAACGTCTGGGTGTGTGGCAATGCTGTTGCCGTCGCACCTGGGGCCGTAGCAGGATAGCGCTGCCACCTGAACCTTGATTGAATTGAGGGACAGACCCTTTTGAAGCCCATGTTGCAGGAAATCCAAAATGATAGGGATCTTAGCGGCATGTGGATTGGTGCCGTGAGATTCGCACCAGGCTTCAAATACTCTCCAGATCCTTATATAGGTTAGTGATGTGGAGAACTTGCGTGCTCGGAGGAGTGTATCTATTACCGCCCCCGAGTATCCCCTTTTTCTCAGTAGAGCCCTTTCAATGGCCAGACCGTAAGAGAGAATTGAGCTGGATTCTCGTGGAGGATGGGACCTTGTCGCAGCAGGTCCCTGTGAGGGGGCAGGGGTAGAGGATCCCCTGTCAGTAGTCTTCTCATGTCTGCGTACCAGGGTCTTCTTGGCCAGTCCGGGGCCACCAGAACTAGGCCTCTGTGCCGCTGAATCTTGTGTATAAAGGAACCCAGCAGGGGCCATGGGGGAAAGGCATACAGCAGGATCCCCTGAGGCCATGGCTGCACCAAGGCGTTGATCCCGTGGGATAGAGGATCTCGCCTGCGACTAAAGTATCTGGGTACTTGAGCGTTGGACCTGTCCGCTAGTAGGTCCATGCCCGGAGTCCCCCACTGATCCACAATCATCTGGAAGGCCGTAGGTGACAGCTGCCATTCCCCTGGGTTTAGGCTTTCTCTGCTGAGGAAGTCTGCCGTGGTTTTGTCTTTCCCGGCAATGTGGACAGCGGAGATGTCCTGGAGATTTGCTTCCGCCCAAGCCATCAGGGGGGCTATTTCTAGGGACACCTGTCGGCTTCTGGTTCCGCCCTGTCGGTTGATGTATGCCACCGTGGTGGCATTGTCTGACATCACTCTGACTACCTTGTTTCGAAGTCTGTGTGCAAATCTCAGGCAGGCTAACCTGACTGCCCGTGCCTCTAGTCGGTTGATGTTCCACCCCGACTCTTCTCTGCTCCACTGCCCTTGGGCGGTTAGCTCTTCGCAGTGTGCTCCCCAGCCGCTCAGGCTGGCATCTGTAGTGAGCAGGGTCCAGGTTGGGGAGGACATTTTTGACTCCCGGCTCGTGTGGCCGGGCTGCAGCCACCACCGTAACTGATTCCGTACTCTGGCCGGTAGAGGTAGATGCACGGTGTAGTTCTGTAATCGTGGGCTCCACCGAGATAGGAGGGCGCGTTGTAACGGTCTCATATGAGCCCGTGCCCATGGTACTACTTCCAGAGTCGACGCCATTAGGCCGAGGACCTGTAGATAATCCCAAGCTGTGGGTCGGGTGGTGCTCAGCAGAGTCTGTAAATGATTCCGGAGTTTTGATCTCCTCTTGGAGGTCAGGCTGACTTTGGCTCCCTGGGTGTCGAATCTGACTCCTAGGTATTCCAGCGACTGCGAAGGCTGTAGGGAACTCTTGCTCATGTTGACTACCCATCCTAGGCTTTCCAGAAGAGATATAACTCTGTTGGTTGCCCGGTAGCTCTCCTCTGGTGACTTTGCCCTGATCAGCCAATCGTCTAGGTAGGGATGGACGAGAATTCCTTCCTTCCTGAGTGACGCCGCCACCACTACTATTACCTTGGTAAAGGTCCGCGGCGCGGTGGCTAACCCGAAGGGTAAAGCCCGGAACTGAAAGTGTTGTTTCAGGACTTTGAAGCGTAAGTAGCGCTGGTGATCCCGATGGATTGGGATATGCAGGTAGGCCTCTGACAGATCCAAGGATGTGAGATACTCCCCTGGCTGTATTGCACTTCGGACTGACCGCAGAGTTTCCATGCGAAATCCTGGGACCCTTAAATACCGGTTGACTGACTTGAGGTCCAGGACAGGTCTGAAGGTGCCCCCCTTCTTGGGTACGATGAAATAAATGGAGTAATGCCCAGAATTTATCTCCCATGCAGGCACTGGGATTATGGCTTTTAGGGACAGGAGCCTCCGCAAGGTAGCTTCCAGTGCCGCCCTCTTGAGGGGTGGACAAGGAGATTCCACAAACTTGTCCGGAGGGGGATGAAGGAAGTCCAGGTAATACCCTTCTCGGATGATGGAGAGGACTCACTGGTCCGAAGTAATCTCGACCCATTTGCAGTAGAATAGGGTTAGCCTGCCCCCTATGGCTTCTTCCCCCAGATGGGTCGGCTGATTCTCATTGTGGGGTGCGGCCGGGACCCGAACCCGAGCCGGTTCCCCTCTTGTTGTGCCTGGTTCGAAAGGACTGGTTCCTGGTCTGAGAACAAGGTGCTTGGTAGCGAGTCCTGTAGGGGTTGAAGCGTTGAGAGCTTCTACCTCTGGATGGCCAAGGAAAAGGGCGCTGGTTCCTCCTTGACTTGTCTTCTGGTAGACGGGGTAATGGAGAGGCGCCCCATTTGTTAGCCAGGTTCTCGAGGTCGCTGCCGAACAGGAGGGATCCCTTAAAGGGCATTCTTGTAAGGCGCGTCTTGGAGGAGGAGTCGGCCGACCAATTTCGTAGCCAGAGCTGTCTCCTGGCTGCCACTGAGGATGACACTCCCTTGGCTGCCGTACGAACTAAGTCGGAGGCAGCGTCAGTGAGAAATGAGAGAGCTGATTCCATTTCTTCTCCCGGGGTGTTGTTCCTGGCTTGTGATAAACAGGAACGCGTCACCACGGTGCAGAGGTCGCGATTCGTAGGGACATGGCTGCCACCTCGAAGGCTTGTTTCAGAATGGCGTCCATGCGCCGGTCATGCGCATCCTGAGGGCCGCCCCTCCCTCCACTGGAATGGTGGTGCGCTTCACAATTGCGCAAACTATGGAGTCTACCTTGGGGCACGCCAGCAGCTCCTTAGTTGCCGGGTCCAGGGGGTACATGCTAGACAAGGCCCGACCCCCTTTAAATGAAGCCTCCGGTGCATTCCACTCCAGATCGATTAGCTGCTGTGCTGCTTGAAAGAGGGGAAAATGGTGAGCCATTTGCCGAAGGCCCTCTAGCAGGGGGTTCATTCTAGGTTCCCCTGGGATGCCTTGGCCCGGGATAGCCAGCTCCGACAGGCATTGAGAGACCAGGTCTGGGAGATCCTCCTTAAGAAAGAAGCGTCTCATGGTTCAATACGGCTCTATCCCCGAGGGAAGTTCTCCCTGCTCGGGAAGCTCGCCTTCTTCCTCAGAGCAATCTGAATCCCCATAAGTGGGGCTTCCGGGTGGCGGGTGGCCATGCCTAGGTCTAGAGGGTCCAGGGGCAGGGTCATCTGGTATGTATGGGTTCGTTCGGGGATCAGACTGCATTTTGACAAAGGCGTGAATCCCCTTTAAGAATTCCACCCAGGAGAGCGAAGCAGAGTCTAGCCTCAGGGGCACCAGGTCTCTAGGGTTCCCCGGCTGCTCACCTTGGCCTGCTAGGTCCGGGGTGTTCCCTGAGGAACTGGCATTAATCTGGGCTGGGACCGGCCCTGGCCGGGAACTCCCAGGGCCTCCTCACATTGGGCACATAGGGAGTCTGCTTCCTCACTCTGTGTGGCTCTGAGGTGGCATGCTGAGCAGAGGCCTAGAGCTCTTATGCCTGATTCTGGAGGTGCCGGCTCTGTGGACGCCTGGGCTCTCATACGCTCCATTGCGTCTGTTATCTCTATGCGCCGGTGCGCACTCAGCCGAAAGTATGTGCCTTGTAATATGCGCGAAAGCTGTGCGCCTATCAATGTGCGCCTATCAATGTGCGCCTATCAACATGCGCCTAACAACGTTATCAATGTGCGCCCAACTACTTTCAGGAGCCTAACATACGCGCCCGTTGCCTGTGCGCTTAGTCTTAACACTAGATCGAGGTGGCGAACCAGGGCAGATGGCGACGGCGAGCAGGCAGGCAAAATGGCGGGCTTCCATGTAGGCAGACCCCGCTAATCCTCGCTCTTCGGAGACCAAGTAAAGATGTACGCCTTACCTGATCTTCGGCGCTTCCCGGCCGCGACCCGGGCAGTCTCCGGCTGCGGGGGGAGAGGGTGATTACCATCACCGCCACGCTCGAGGAAGTGCACCCGCTGCCTCTAGGCCGCGCCCGAGCCCTTCTCACTCGGGGGCTAGGTCCCTGCCGCGATTTGGCCACCGGACCGAGGCTCTTACCTCCGAGGGACCACGGAAATCACCTCGGGAAACTCAAGTGGGGGAGGGACCCGAGGGTATCACCGCAGGAGTGTGGGGCTCGTCTTCAGGTAGGATTCTTCTATGAATTTAATTGTTAGAATTTGGAAAGAACGCTCAGCGAGCGTGAGGTAGCTCCAAACTGCTTTGGAGACGGAAATTACTGAGCGTCTGCACTTCCTGCAGGGGTATATGTACTACATGCTGACGTCAGATCTGTCTCCAACTGCTAGCACGAGCACACTATACCCATTTGTTATGAGTCCATCTACTACACGCTAGGAAAATAGCATTGGCACAAATCAGCAGGCACTTCTGTCTGAGATGCCCATATATAACAAGCAGTTCAAAGAGAAAAATGCTTAGGCTTCTTAGGCACAGGCACCATGATGGCCAACAACGCGCTGAGCAGCGACTGGATGCGCTCAACTAGGTGCCTACAAATTATGCGTCCAACACTTAGGTGCACACGCCTAGGTGCTTACCTAGGCATCCAAAATTTAAGCACACAAAAAACTTAAGCGCACAGTACCACTTTTGCTCATAGGTAAGCATGCGGCCACTACACATCGCTTAATGTGGGCGCATAGACTACAAGGCTCCACTGTGCGCCCAAAAACTGGGCACACAACCTGGATGCACAGGCCGGGCCAACAATCCTGTAGAGTACAGCCTTAGAAAGCGCACAAAAAGCCATTGCGACCTACTACGTGGCGCGCAACAAAAAGCCTTGGAGCACGGCCTAGCCTAAAGAGGCTGCTCAACCTGCCAGGCTGCCCTCGTCCCTCGACCTCCCATAGAGTGGTACGAATGTCAGACCGGCACGCCGAGCAAGAAGACCAGGGGAAGTGGAAACCCTGTACAACAAAAACCTTCTGCTGAGATCACGTGATGAAGTGAGAGCAGTTGGACGTTCCTGATCCTGCTCCGCGCGGCACATCCTGCTCCCGCCTCCATCTGCCTGCAAAAATAAACTGAGACGCTTCATTCCAATGAGAAAGAGTCCAGCATATGTTGATCACTTCTTTTATGTCGAAATCGCCAATGAATGCTTCCTAAACTGGCGAAACGGGACAAGGAAAAACCCAGGGGGCCTGATCTCAAAATGGCGCTGGGAGCACCTGATGCTGCGAGCGGGGAACACTCACAGGTTTACTCCCCAATATCCCCCACTGCTAATGACATTAAGGACGCGGTAATAGCAGCTTTAAACTGCAAACTAACAGGGATTTCGGACCAAATTTCTGCTTTGCGAGAAGCGTACACGGAAGATGCCCTGCGCCTAACACAAGTTGAGGAACGGACGTCCTCTCTCGAGGACTCTATGTCGAAGTTAACTGGGAAAGTGACAGACTTAGAAAAGCTGCTCCAAGAACAGGCAGATAAAGCAGACGATCTTGAAAGAGGGCGCAGAGATCGAATATCTGTTTCATAGGGCTCCCAGAGACACTAGATCACCTGCTCCGGCATACTTTACTAAAATGGCTGCCCAACGCTTTAGGCCTCCAGGAGTTAAATGGGACTTTAGAAATTGAACGAGTGCACCGCATGGGGGCTCGGGGATTGGACCCGGCGAGACCCCGCTTAGTAATTGCAAAATTCCTAAACTTTCACCATAAACAGCTCCTTATGCAGGCTGCCCGTCAGTGTGAGAACATACAATTTCAAGGCACAACTATACGCCTGGCGCCAGATTACTCAGCGAAAGTAGCCGCACTGCGTCGGGCATACGCCCCCATATGCGGTACCCTAATTGAAAACATAAGAAAATTATTCCTTACCTGCTAATTTTCATTCCACGGATCAGTCCAGACCATGGGTTATGTCCCCCGTCCAGCAGATGGAGTCAGAGCAAAAACTGAAAGGGCACCCTCTCTTAAGCTGGTGCTCCCTCTGTATCCCTTCAGTATAAAATATAGCAAAGCAGAGAAAAGAAATTCCCACTTGGATAGATCAGAGGAGAATTAACCACTTGTCAACTTGCATGAAAAACATATCCAAGGAAAAAACTTCGAAAAACCAAGAAACAATAACAACTTTCAGAAAGAACCATTAATCCTTTACAAAAGACACACTGAATAAGCGTAACTGAACATTCGAGCAGTAGAACCCTCAAATTCGAGAACAAGTAGGAAGGGCGTCTGGATTGATCCGTGGTACTACAGGAACGAAAATTAGTAGGTAAGGAATAATTTTCGTTTCCCTGTATGTACCCGGATCAGTCCAGACTGTGGAATGTCCCAAAGCTTCCCTAAGTAGGGCGGGCCCCAGAGAAACCTGCTCGAATGACCTGCGCCCCAAAGGAGCCAAAGACTGGTGCCTGGAGTTTCAACCGGTAGTGATGTGCAAAAGTATGTAGAGACTTGCAAGTTGCAGAGCGACAAATCTCTTGTGGAGACACCGCTCGACTCTGCGCCCAAGAGGCCGCTTGGGCCCGAAGAGAATGAGCTCGAATACCTTCCAGAGGAGGTCGACCTGCCCCAATGTACGCCGATAAGATGGATTCCTTCAGCCAACGTGCAATAGTGGTCTTAGACGCTCTACGGCCCCTGATGGGTCCACTCCATAGAACAAACAGATGGTCTGAAAGACAGAAATTGTTCGTGATCTCCAGGTAGCGCAGAAGGACACGCTTCACATCCAACCGATGTAGTTCTCTGGGCTTGTCGTCCATGAATGAGGGCAGCTCCACCAACTGATTCAAATGGAAGTCCGTGGGCAGAGAAACTCCTGAGTCGGTGAAAAGAAGATATGGCTCCCGGCACGACAGAGCTTGGATCTCCGAGATCCTCCGAGCAGAACAAATAGATACCAAGAAAACGGTCCTGAGAGTGAGATCCTTGATAGAAGCCTTCTTCAGAGGTTCAAAAAGTGGGCCCCCGAGGAATCGGAGGACCAGATTTAAATTCCAAGAAGGAGACTGGTGGCTTGACATGCTTGACACCCTTTAGGAAACGCACTATGTCAGGATGGGAAGAGAGAGGTGTTCCCTCCAGGCGAGGGACCAGGGCCCCGAGTGCGGACCCCTGAAACCGCAGAGAATTGTAGGCTAGTCCCTTCTCCAAGCCGCACTGCAAAAAGGTAAGGACCTGCTGTACCGTGGCCTGATGCGGAAGAATATGAATTGAGGTACACCAAGCCTCGAATACTTTCCAGACCCGGTCATAAGAGACGGAGGTGGAGATCTTTCGAGCCTGAACCAAGGTGGAAATAACATCTTCAGGATAGCCTTTCTTCCTCAGCCTGCGCTGTTCAAAAGCCAGACCGCAAGACAGAAGCGATCTGCCCGGTCAAAAAATACGGGACCCTGATGAAGGAGATTCAGGAGGTGTCCGAGTCGAAGAGGACCGTCCACCGCAAGACTGACCAGGTCTGCGAACCATGGCCATCGAGGCCACTCTGCAGCTATCAAAATCACCGGCCCTTGATGACACTCGATCCTCCGAAGAACTCTTCCCACGAGGGGCCACGGTGGAAACACGTAGAGTAGAAGATCCCTTGGCCATGGAAGGACCAGAGCATCCACGCCATCCGCCCCGTGCTCTCTCCTGCGACTGAAGAAGCGAGGGGCCTTCGCGTTTTGCCACATGGCCATTAGGTCCAGGTGTGGGAGACCCCACGTGGCAACGATGAGATTCACTGCCTCCGGGAAGAGTTCCCACTCTCCTGGATTGATGGGTTGATGGCTCAGGAAATCCGCTTGGACATTGTCCACCCCGGCTATGTGAGAGGCCGCCAAAGGGGTAAGGTGGAGCTCTGCCCACTCCATCAGCTTGTCCGCCTCCAGCGAGACCTGTCTGCTTCTTGTTCCTCCCTGGCAATTTATGTACGCCACCGTGGTTGCGTTGTCAGAAAGCACCTGCACGGCCTTGCCCTGGATTAAGGGGAGGAAGTGCCTCAGGGCAAGGCGGACCGCCCTGGTTTCCAGGCGATTGATTGGCCACGTCTGCGACCTTGTCCACTGGCCCTGCGTCGATTGCCTGCCTCACACAGCTCCCTACCCGGAGAGACTGGCATCCGAGGTAACGACCGTCCACTGCGCGATCTCCAGATCCATCCCTCACAACAGGTGGTCCAAAAGGAGCCACCAGGAGAGGCTGTTCAAGGCAACTTCCATGAGCGGCAGAGGTGCCTGAAATTCCTGGGAAACCGGCTTCCAGCGGGAGAGCAATTCCCTCTGCAAAAACCACATATATGCAAAAGCCCATAGTACCACATCGATAGTGGAAGCCATAGAGCCGAGAACTTGAAGATAGTCCCAAGCTTTTGGGGTGCTTGCCAGGTTCTTAATGCCTGGATTGGCCACTGTTGGAAACAGGATGCTGGGCTTGATGGACCCTTGGTCTGATCCAGTATGGCATATTCTTTTGTTCTTAAGCTGTTGGGAGCGGTAGGTCCAGAAAACGTTGTACCTGTAGACGAAGGGACCATGCTTGATCCTGGCGAAGAAACACCTTGCCCACTTGGTGTCGAAACGTGCCCCCAAGAAGTCGAGCGCTTGAGAGAGAGTAAGATTGCTCTTGGCAAAGTTGATTACCCAATCGAGGGAGTGGAGAAGGTGCAGAACCCTGTCCACCGACTGGCAACAGTGTACTTCGGATTTCGTACGAATGAGCCAATCGTCCAAATATGGGTGAACAAGGATACCTTCTCTCCGCAGAGCCGCCGTTCCCACATTGCTCGGGAATGGGGCCGGCCAACCTGAAGCCAGGTGCGTCTGGCAGCGCGAAGAAAAACGTGCACCCGAGGTCGAGGGCCCTTCCCCGCCGGGAAGGCACCTCGTACAGAGCCCGGAGCGGGAGAGCCACGATCTGGGCTCCCCACATGCTCCGCATCGCCGTGGTCGCGGCATGGGGGGAAGGCAGGACAGGCAGCAAAGTGCACCAATCACCCCCGAATTTGTCACAGGTAGGCTCTGTTCTAGGCGCTCGGCACTGGCCCTTAAAAACGCTCCTCCTTCTGTCTTTTTTTTTTTTTTTTTTTTTAAGACTGAGGAATGCTGCGTCTCAGTCAGTGCTGCCCCGAGATTGATTTCTTGGAATATTGACAGGCAGGGCACCCCTGTTAAGAGGAAGAAAGTATTTCAACATCTGCAGCTTTTAAAGGTCAGCACAGCCTGCCTCCAGGAAACCCATTTAACAGACTCAGAAAGCTTGAAATTATGTCAAGAGTGGGCGGCTGCTTGTTATTTCTCTGCAGCTAAAGGGAAGAAGGAAGGAGTAGCGATTCTAATCCACAAGAACACTCCCTTCACAGTTACTCAAGAAATTAAAGACACCGAAGGTAGATTTATCATAGTGAATGGAACATTAGCGGGAAAAAGTATGACTATTTGTAACATTTATGCCTCAAACTTGCCAGACCCAGCTTTTGTCACACGGTTGTCTAACATACTCTTGGCTCACTCTCAGGGTGAACTCCTTTTAGTTGGAGATTTTAATAGTGTTCTCAATATCAGTTTATTTATTTATTTTTAATTTTTATATACCGATGTTCCTGTATAGAATACATATCGCACCGGTTTACAGAGAACTGAACTGTCGCCTCAGGGGCGGATACATTGGAACAAGGATGAAGTGAACTTACAGTGAACAAGTGGAAATGCAATTAAAAAGCATGATTAGCTAACATAATTAGTACAGTTCAAAACATATATACAGTGGCATAAGTGGAGCAACGTCAATGAAACGCCAATCATCGGATCTTAGCTCTCAGGGAACGCTTGGCTGAATAGCCATGTTTTTAGCTTCTTTTTTTTTTTTAGATAAATCACAACCGCCCAAAAGTTTTAGAACACCATTGCAGTCTGGTGTTATACAATTCTGTAAACGCTTAGGGCTCTTGGATGTCTGGCGTCTTTTACAACCAGAAGTAAGGGAATATACCCATGTCTTGAGGGCACATTGTACAATGTCTAGGATTGATTATATTTTGTTACCAGACTCTTTATTTGCCAGTGTAGCCGAGGCAGAAATAGGATCCACTGTAATTGCTGACCATGCCCTGGTCTAGGTAGACTTGTGGATGTCCATGCCTCGGACAGGTCAGAAGGTCTGGAGATTTCCTGGTCATTTAAATGATAAGGACTTCCATCAGTATATCTGGCAGAAGTGGGATGAATATGCTACAAACAATGAGCAACATCGTGATGACCCGTCTTTGTTCTGGGAGGCGAGCAGGTGGTGCTACTGGGAGCCATAATAGCTTACGCTATTGCAAAAAAATTAAATGCAACTATTTTACAATTGGATACTCAGCTTCAAGGTGCTAAAGGATTATTAGCAACATCTCCCATGTCATCTAATAGAGAGGCTTTTTTTTTTTTTTTAATATATACTGACATTTGATCTGAGATATCACATCAGTTTACATTCTGGTACTGCAGGTATTTCCCTAACCCCAGAAGGCTTACAATCTAACAGGACGATACAGTACAGACACGCGTTTTCCCTTACCCCTTATTCAGTAAGGGGAGGAAAACGCGCATCAACCCGCGGCACCTAATAGCGCCTTCAACATGCAAATGCATGTTGATGGCCCTATTAGGTATGCGCGCGGGATACAGAAAGTAAAATGTGCAGCCAAGCCGCACATTTTATTTTCAGAAATTAGCGCCGATCTTTGGGTCGGCGCTAATTTCTTCCAGCACCGGGAAAGTGCACAGAAAAGCAGTAAAAACTGCTTTTCTGTGCACCCTCCGACTTAATATCATAGCGATATTAAGTCGGAGGTCCCAAAGAGTAAAAAAAGTAAAAAAAAATAAATTTGAATTCGGCCCGCGGCTGTCTGGCCGAAAACCGGACGCTCAATTTTGCCGGTGTCCGGTTTCCGAGCCTGTGGCTGTCAGCGGGCTCGAGAACAGACGCTGGCAAAATTGAGTGTCGGCTGTCAAACCCACTGACAGCCGCCGCTCCTGTCAAAAAGGAGGCACCAGGGACGCGCTAGTGTCCCTAGCACCTCCTTTTACCTGGATCTACCGCCAGACCTAATTTAAATACTGAATCGCGTGCACCGACAAGTAGCCCGTGTGTGCGCCGGGAGAGCGGGTGTTTGCCTGCTCTCCCGCAGACTTTACTGTATCGGCCCGTAAGTTTGTACCTGAGGCAATGGAGGGTAAAGTGACTTGCCCAAAGTCACAAGGAGTGACAGCAGGACTTGAACTCTGGTCTCCTGGTTTGTAGCCCATTGCTGTAACCACTAGGCTATTGCGCCTCCCTCATAGGGCTTGTCTTCATGCTTTAAATGCACATCTTCACATACGTCTGCAACGATCTCTTAAAGCATCAGAGCATTTCTTTTTTCGCCACGGGAATAAATCGAGTAAATTATTAGCAAGGCTAGTGACTATTAGGCAGAAAGAAGCATTTATTGGCAGCCTGAAAACCCATACTGGGACACATGTAACAACGAGTAAGGAAATTTGTGAAGTGTTCAGAATATTTTATGAAGAGCTATACTGCAAGGAAAGATTGGGGGGACAAGCCGAAGAAGAGTCTTTTTTTTCAAGATTTAAAATTGCCTTAGATCCCTGATGTACAGAGGGAGTTTCTGAGTAGACCCATTTCGGAAGGGGAGGTACGAGGAGTAATCCGCTCTAGTAAAAATCATAAGTCGCCGGGCCCTTGTGTACTTCCCTTGCAGGCCCCTTGGTGTCCTTTTTTAACCATGCTTGTGAAGTTAACCACTTTCCCCCACACTTCAATAAGGCTCACATTACTGTCCTACCTAAACCAGGGAAAGATCCCCTTCAGGCCTCCTCATACCGCCCTATATCCCTATCAAACTGCGACCTAAAGCTTTATGCACGAACATTGGCTATGTAACTGAATTCAGTCCTCCTACCCATAATAATATCTCCATATCAGGCTGGTTTTGTAGGTGGCTGTAATGCTAGGGCTCATGTCATAAGACTCCTCTCCGCCATAGAAATTTCCCATTATTTACATATTGAGTCTATGGTGGTAGGGTTTGATTCTGAGAAAGCCTTCGACCATGTGTCATGGGAGTACATGTTCTCAGTTCTTAAGCTCTTTGGGTTTCCTAACCAGGTCATTAACGCCATCCCTATTTTATATAATGATCTGGTTTTTCATATTGTGGCGAATGACACTCTTTCGGAGGCAGTCCATATCAGGCAAGGTGTCCGCCAGGGGTGCCACTTGTCACCGATCTTATATATTTTGTCCTTGGACCCCCTACTTCGCAAGTTGGCTGAATCTCCCACCACTCAGGGGATGCTTTATAAACATGGCAATTTTAAAGTGGCTGCGTCTGCAGATATGTTCATATTCTTATGTAACCCAGCTGTTTCCTTGCCTCATGTGCTCCATATTCAAACAACCTTCGGGACATTCGCAGGGTTAAAGGTTAATGTGGACAAGTCAGAGGCCTTAGATATTCTGGGTACCCTAAAACTTACCTGGCAAGGTGTCTTTCCTCTGAAGTGGGTCCAGTCTTCCCTCAAGTATTTAGGGGTTTACATACCAGCTTCCCCAGTCAATTATATGCTTTGAACATTAACCCTTTGAAACAGAAGCTGCTTAAAAACCTCTCTGCCTGGAAAGGTTTGCCTTTGTCTCTATCAGGTAAAATATTGTTGTTAAAAATGATGGAAATTTCCAAATGGCTGTATTTATTTCAAATGTTACCAGTATGGCTAAAAAATGGAGAGATTATTTACCTGATAATCTTGTTTTCCTTAGTGTAGACAGATGGACTCAGAACAAGTGGGTATAGTGTGCTCGTGCTAGCAGTTGGAGACGGATCTGACGTCAGCACGTGTACATATACCCCCACAGGAAGTGAAGCTCTTCAGTAATCTTCCTTGCAAAAGCTGTTATGGATACCTGTGTGCTGATAATCAATGCAATAGTGAAACCAGGATTCCCCTTACCGATTGACAGGAGCTGGAGACCGCCAGCATTCCCAACCAGAAGGCGTCGATACCTGGTAGAGGGGACACACTCATGTAAGAAGTGATAAGGCTTACCTTGAATCGGTGAACCCAATGTAGCCAGGCAGCTGGGCGGGATGCTGAGTCCATCTGTCTACACTAAGGAAAACGAGATTATCAGGTAAGTAAACTCACCATTTCCTGTCGTGTAGCCAGATGGACGCAGAACAAGTGGGATGTACAAAAGCTTTACTCCCGGACTGGGCGGGAGGCTGCCTGAGGACCGTGTAAGACTGCCCTTGCAAATGCTGTGTCCTCCCTGGCCTGGACATCCAGATGGTAGAATCTGGAGAATGTATGGAGGGAGGACCATGTCGCCGCTTTACATATCTCTGCAGGCGACATCATCCTAGATTCCGCCCAGGATGCTGCTTGGGCTCTAGTAGAATGAGCCTTGACTTGCAGAGGCGGTGACTTCCCGGCCTCTACGTAGGCCGCTCTGATGACTTCTTTAATCCAGCGGGCGATGGTGGGCCGTGAGGCCGCTTCTCCTTGTTTCTTCCCGCTGTGAAGGACGAACAGATGGTCAGTTTTCCGTACGGTTTCTGTCATTTCCAGATATCTGGGCAGTAATCTGCCGATGTCGAGATGGCGTAGTAAACGCCCTTCTTCAGATTTCTTCAAACCTGTCGTGGTAGGCAAGGAAATGGTTTGGTTAAGGTGAAATTGTGAGACAACCTTAGGCAAGAAGGATGGAACCGTGTGAAGATGGATAGCCTCTGGAGTGAGTCTAAGAAAAGGATCACGGCAGGATAGTGCTTGTAGTTCCGAAACGCGGCGTGCTGAACACACCGCCAGCAAGAACACCATCTTCAGAGTGAGAGAACGGAGAGACAGGCCCCGAAGGGGTCTGAAGGTGGATCCCGCGAGGAAATCCAAAACAATGTTGAGGTTCCACAAAGGCACTGGCCACCTCAGTGGCGGACGAATGTGCTTGACTCCTTTCAGGAAGCGAGAAACATCTGGATGCGTGGCAATGGTCTTGCCATCCCTCCTGGGACCATAGCAAGACAGCGCAGCTACCTGCACCTTGATGGAGCTGAGGGAGAGACCCTTCTGAAGCCCATCCTGCAGGAAATCCAGAACAATAGGGACTGTAGTCGCATGTGGATTAGTGCCGTGAGTATCGCACCAGGCTTCAAACACCCTCCAAATCCTGACGTAGGTAAGGGATGTGGAGAACTTACGAGCTCGGAGGAGTGTATCTATCACTGGCTCCGAGTAACCCCTCTTCTTCAGTCTAGCCCTCTCAATGGCCAGACCGTAAGAGAGAATTGAGCTGGATCCTCGTGAAGGATGGGACCTTGACGTAGCAGGTCCCTGAGCGGAGGCAGGGGAAGGGGCTCCCCTGCCAGTAGTCTTCTCATGTCCGCGTACCAGGGTCTTCTTGGCCAGTCTGGTGCCACTAGAAGAACTAGGCCCCGGTGCTTCCGAATCTTGTGGAGAAGGGTGCCCAGCAGGGGCCACGGAGGAAAGGCGTAGAGCAGGCCCCCTGGGGGCCATGGCTGAACCAGGTGTCGATCCCTTGAGAGAATGGATCCTGTTTTCAGCTGAAGTATCTTGGTACCTGCGCATTGGATCTGTCCGCTAGTAGGTCCATGTCCGGAATCCCCCAGTGGTCCACAATCATCTGGAAGGCTGTGGGGGACAGCTGCCATTGTCCCGGATGTAGGCTTTCTCTGCTGAGGAAGTCTGCCGTGGTGTTGTCCCTCCCGGCAATGTGGACGGTGGAGATGTCCTGAAGATTCGCCTCCGCCCACGCCATCAGCGAGGCTATCTCGAGGGACACCTGTTGGCTTCTGGTTCCGCCCTGTCGGTTGATGTATGCCACCGTGGTGGCGTTGTCGGACATCACTCTGACCGCTCTGTTCCTCAGTCTGTGAGCAAATTGCAGGCAGGCTAACCGAACTGCCCGGGCCTCTAGTCGGTTGATGTTCCACCCCGACTCTTCTCTGTTCCACCGCCCTTGGGCGGCGAGTTCTTCGCAGTGTGCTCCCCATCCGCTCAGGCTGGCATCTGTGGTGAGCAGAGTCCACGTGGGTGAGGACATCCTTGACCCCCTGCTCGTGTGGTCGGACTGCAACCACCAGCGTAGCTGAGTCCATACCCTGGCTGGTAGAGGGAGATGCATGGAGTAATGCCGGAAGCGGGGGCTCCATCGAGAGAGCAGGGAGCGTTGTAGAGGCCTCATATGGGCCCTTGCCCAGGGGACCACTTCCAGGGTGGATGCCATGAGACTGAGAACCTGCAGATAATCCCAAGCTGTGGGCCGACTGGCTCCCATCAAGGACCGCTGATGCGACTGAAGTTTTAACCTTCTCTTGGTGGTGAGACTGACTGTGTCTGCCAGAGTGTCGAACTGGACTCCCAGATATTCCAGAGATTGGGAAGGCTGCAGGCAACTCTTGTTTAGGTTGACTACCCATCCCAGGCTTTCCAGAAGGGCGATCACTCTGTTGGTTGCCCGATGGCCCTCCTCTCGTGATTTTGCCCTGATCAGCCAATCGTCTAGGTAGGGATGGACCAGGATTCCTTCCCATCTGAGCGCCGCTGCTACCACTACAATCACCTTGGTGAAGGTCCGCGGCGACGTGGCTAGCCCGAAGGGCAAAGCCCGGAATTGGAAGTGTCGTCCCAGCACCTTGAAGCGTAGGTAGTGCTGATGATCCTGATGAATCGGGATATGCAGGTAGGCTTCCGATAAATCTAAGGCCGTGAGGAATTCTCCTGGCTGTACTGCGTTCTTGACTGAGCGCAGAGTTTCCATGCGAAACCTCGGGACCCGTAAGTATTGGTTGACTGATTTGAGGTCCAGTAAGGGCCGGAAAGTGCCCTTACTCTTGGGTGCCATGAAATAAATGGAATAATGCCCAGAATTCATTTCCCGTGCAGGTACCGGGATTATGGCGTTCAAGGACAGGAGCCTCACCAGGGTAGCTTCCAATGCTGCCTTCTTGTGGATTGGACATGAAGATTCCACAACCCTGTCCGGAGGGAGATGATGGAAGTCCAGAAAATAACCCTCTCGGATGATGGCGAGGACCCACTGGTCCGACGTAATCTCAACCCATCTGGGGTAGAAGAGGGTTAACCTGCCCCCTATTGCTCCGTTCCCCGGATGGGTCGGCTGATTCTCATTGGGTGGTGCGGCCGGGGCCTGAACCCGAGCCGGCTCCCCTCTTCTGCTGCTTGGGTCGAAAGGACTGATTCCTGGCCTGAGGACGAGGTGCCTGGTAGCGACCCCTATAGGGAATGAAGCGTTAAGAACTTCTGCCCCTGGAAGGCCTTGGAAGGGCGCGCTGGTTCCTCTTGAACCTATCTTCCGGCAGGCGAGGTATTGGAGAGGCACACCATGTGCTGGCCAGTTTATCAAGGTCACTGCCGAACAGGAAAGAACCCCTAAAGGGCATTCTGGTGAGGCATGACTTCGAAGGAGCATCAGCTGACCAATTCCGTATCCAGAGCTGCCTCCTGGCAGCTACAGAAGATGAGACCCCCTTTGGCTGTGGTACGGACTAGGTCGGATGCGGCATCCGTGAGGAATGAAAGAGCGGACTCCATGTCCGCTGCCAGAGCATTGTTTCTGACCTGTGACAAACAGGAACGCGTCACCAATGTGCAGCAGGTTGCAATTCGCAAAGACAGAGCTGCCACCTCAAATGTCTGTTTCAGGATGGCGTCCAGTCGCCTGTCATGAGCCTCCTTGAGGGGCCGCCCCCCCTTCAACTGGAATGGTAGTGCGCTTGACCACAGCGCTAATCAAGGCATCCACCTGAGGGCACGCCAGCATCTCCTTGATGGCCGGATCCAGAGGGTACATGCCTATCAGGTCCCGACCCCCTTTGAATGCGGCCGCCGGAGCAGCCCATTCCAGATCTATCAATTGTTGTGCGGCTTGCAAGAAGGGAAAATGGCGGGCTGTAGGACGAAGACCTTCCAGCAGAGGGTTCTGTGTGGATGGCACTGTAGTGCTGGGGCCAGTAATATCCAACTCCACCAGGCACTGAGATACTAGGTCGGAGAGATCTTCCTTGGGAAAGAACCGCCTCATGGTTCGATACGGCTCTATCCCCGAGGGAAGCTCCCCCTCCTCGGAGGGTTCTGATTCGTCCTCTGAAACATCAGGGTCTGCCTGAACCGGACTGCCCGGAGGCGGGTGTGCTGGCCCACGATCCCCTTAAAGAGATCCACCCAGGAAATGGAGGTGGTCTCAAGACGTCGGGGTACCAAGTCCCCCGGGATCCCAGGTTGCTCAAGACTGCCCGTGAGATCCGGGGTGGCACCTGGGGAACGGTCAACAAACCTTGGTTGAGACTGGTCCTGGCCCAAGGCTCCCACTGCCTCCTCACATTGGGCACAAAGGGAGTCTGGCTCCTCGCTGTGCGTGGCCCTAAGCTGGCATGCTGAGCAGAGGCCGAGGGCCTTCACGCCTGAATGAGGAGGCGCCGCCGCCGGAGACGCCAGGGCATCTGAATGTTCCATCGGTGAAAAATATGCGCTCAAGAATATGCAGCAGCAATATGCGCTTAATACAACAAGCGCTCAATAATATGCGCTCAATAGTATGCGCTCAATAATATGCGGCAGCAATATACGCTTAATACAATGTGCGCACAATAACACGCGGTCAGCAATATACGCTTAATACAATATGCGCTCAAGAATACGCGGCAGCCATATACGCTCAATACAATATGCGCTCAACAATATGCGGTCAGCAATATACGCTCAATACAATATGCGCTCAACAATATGCGGTCAGCAATATAATCTCAATACAATATATATATATATGCGCTCAGTACGATACCGGCGCCTATCATGGGTGCTCAATACCTTAACAAGGCCGACAAAATGGCGACCTCCGCGGCTTGCCGGATACAGGCAATGCCGCCGATCCTCGTACCTCGGAGACCAAAAGTAAGAGATGTGCGCCTTACCTGATCCTTGGCGCTTCCCGGCTGGAACCCGGGCGGTCTCCGGCTGCGGGGGGAGAGGGTAAATACCTTCACCACCGCGCTTGAGGAATGCACCCGCTGCCTCCCAAGTCTACGCCGGGACCGAGGCGCCTCTCAGCCCGACCCAAGCCCTTCTTGCTCGGGGGCTAGGTCCCTGCCGCGATTCGGCCACCGGACCGAGGCCTAAACCTCCGAGGGATCACGGAAATCACCTCGGGAAACTCAATTGGGGGAGGGACCGAATGGTATCACCGCAGGAGTGCGGGGCTAGATGTTCCTGTAGAAATTTAGTAAGTAGAAAGTAGAAAAGTAGAAAGTAGAATGGAAACACGCTCAGCGAGAGTGCAGGCTCTCCAAACTGCTTTGGAGACGGAAATTACTGAAGAGCTTCACTTCCTGTGGGGGTATATGTACCTGTGCTGACGTCAGATCCGTCTCCAACTGCTAGCACGAGCACACTATACCCACTTGTTCTGAGTCCATCTGGCTACACGACAGGAAAGAAGGACATTTCTGACATTCATAAGGGACATACTGCCTATTTGTGGAATGGTAAACGTGCCCGCATACCTCTCAAGACGCTCATGAAACCCAAACTGGAAGGGGGTCTTAACTGTCCCAGCTTGGAAGGTTACAATCATGCCAGCCTCCTCAGGCATATTATGGACCTGTATAAACCTTGGCTATCTCCACATTCTTCTGGGGCTGCACTACCACTAAGGAATGAGCTACTTCCTAAGTACATAACTGGGAGTGTGGTGGTTCGTCTTTTTCGTTTAACTTGGAAGCTATTATGCCGGCAACTTAAAGCTCAGCCTGGATCGCCGGCATTTTTGCCCATAAGAGGCTGTCGGCTGTTTCAACCGGGCATGACTCAAGTCCTTTTTCAAAAATGGTCTCTGCTAGGCCTGAAGTTTATGTTTCAACTACTGGACGAAGGAACCGACCTCCCCAGGATATGCAGCTTCCAAGAGCTTTGAACTCGTTATGGCCTTCCTGCTACTGACTTTTATGGATATCTGCAATTGAGGCATTTTATGCTTGAGGAACGAAGAGTCAACCCTACTTTCTTTCTTTATCAGGGTTTGCGGACCTTCCTGCTGGGGGTGGATGGCAAGCGGCAGTCCTGCTCTCAATACTATAAGGCATTGATGGGCCTTGCCTCTTTTTCAGCTTTAGACCGAGTGGTTAACAAATGGAACAAGTTGCTCCCACAAGCTATCTCGCAGAATGAACACAAATCTTGTTTTCAGAGAATACCTGATACTGTGGAAAATGTCAACCTGCGGGATAAGACGTACACATTTCTTCACCAAGCATTCTATCCCAGTGACATGCCTATTACATGGGGGTAACCCCGGACAGCAGCTGCACTAGGTGTGCTCATGCGAATCCTGATTTCTATCATTGTAATACTTCTGGACATATCTGCAACAATTGTTCCGGAAACTTTGGGGCTATGTTCTTCCGTTAGACCCTCTCAGCTGGCTCCTTGATATAATTTGCGACGAAGTTCTCATTTTAGAAGACTCACAGTTATGTCTTTTGAACAAAATTATTCTTAATGCAAGGGACTCTTATATTGGCCCAATGGATGAATCCTTCCCCACTCTACAAACAGGTTTGGCAGACCAAATTCAACAGACTGATGCATCTGGAGCTACTGACCGCCAGGCACAAATCCATGGCACAATATACTAAGGCACCACACATTTGGGACGCTTATGTGACAATTCTCTATGACGAGATAAATCTTCTACCATAACATACGTTTGCTCTACTGTGAGGTAGCTCCACGTGGAGTGCAGCAAATTCCATCCTGCACTCCCTTTCATAACTTCCTTTGGTATTTTAGTCCTTTTCGGTGTCATCCTTACATGTCAATTACTTTCCAGTTTTCTTTATAATTCTCTGCATTCCAGAGTTAAGCCATTGTTTTGTTGATAACACCTCCATTATTGAAGCTCATACCATAGTAATGTAGATCTATAACTTACCAGTGTCTCGGTAGGGTGGGTGGGAAGGGGGTTTCAGGGGTGGGAGGTAGGATTAAAAAAGGGAGGGGCTTAAGGAATGATTGTGTGCGATTTGGTACGGGCACAATTATAACCACAAAACGTTAGCAGTCACGTTCTTTTCATGGGGACATCACGGTCTGCCAAGGCCCCTCTACTACTCTATTCCAATCCTTGTTAGGCTTTTCCGCACAAGGGAGTACAAAGGGGCGAGTCTATAGCATGAGATGTCTTTGTATTTTACAATCTTTTATGTTCATTTGTATATTGTACTGGTGTTAAGTGTGACTTATTTCAATAAAAATAATTACACAAAAAAAACCCCCTCATTCTAAGTCTCTCTATCTATATATATAATTTTTTTTTCAACTTACCAGAGCTCAGCCTTACCTGGCTGAGCACAGAGACGGTCTCCGGCTGCAGGGGGAGAGGGCATGTGCCATCACTGCTACACTCGGCTTCCTGTACCCATTTCCCTTTCAGCTACTCAAGCAGCTAAGTCCACACCAGCAAAACCAGATACCGGACCAAGGCACACATCTGAGGGACCAAGAAAATCACCTCAGGAATTCTCAGCTGGGGGTGGGACCATTTGATATCACCGCAGGAGAGCAAGACATTTTTTCCTTAATTCTCCTTTACTTTAAAATGAAGTAATCCCTAGTGGGGAGATGCACGTCCACAATCTGCTGGAGACGGAGAATACTGGCAAGCTGATGTAACTGCAGGGATGTATATATTGTGACATCAGTTTTCTCCATTTCCATCTACTGGTAAAGGTGCATGACCCATTTGATCTGGATTCATTTGACTGGATGCTAAGAAAAATAGTGTTGCCAACCTTGCTTATTTACCGTATGTTTGAGCATGGTTTTTTTTTCAGGAAATGCTTTTTCTTTTTTTTTTTTTTTTTTTAACTTGCGGGTAACTTATTTTGCGGCTTTTTTTATTCCCTACATGCTTTTTTTTAGGTCTGATGGGTGGGACTCATGCCCTGCTGTTCCTGTCACCTTTGATTGGCTGCTACTAACGATAAGGCCATCTCTCTGCGACTGAAATAGTCCAATCTGGTAATAAAAAGGGTTATTCAGATGATATACAGGGAGAAGATTTAAAATAAAAAATAAAAAAAAAGCACCCAGCACAGCTCAAAGAAAGATATTTGGGCTATGCAGGGGGCAGGATCCCCACAGATACTCCATTAATATTCTCCGTTTGTGAACTGTCCCAACAAGGATAATTCACCCACATATTTTTACTATTTTAAATTTACCACCCAGGGACCTTTGACACAGGCAATTTTGTCACTTATTTTCTATTCCTTTCTTGGCCAGATTATCAGATCTAACTAAAACCAGCCATGCCATTGTACTCTATAAGAGGCAAAGAGAAGAAAAGGTGTCAAAGTCTTTTTGCATCTCAAAGCTGCTTCTGTAGAGATATGATCTGCTGTGAATAAAGTAGTCCTATCACTGAACCAGACCCTACATTCAAATCAGCCAGCCAAATATTCTCACTTACCCTACATTCCTATCACTGCCTCAGCTTCACATTTTCTGTTTCATGCATACACTAGCAGTGCACACACTGTATACATGCACATCTACTCCCACTCAACATTTATGCTCACAGAGTTCTTGTTACAGGAAATGGCCACACAGTAAGAACATAAGTCATGCCATACTGGGTCAGACCACGGGTCCATCAAGCCCAGTATCCTGTTTCCAACAGTGGCCAATCCAAGTCACAAGTACTTGGCAAGTACCCAAACATTTTCATTTCATTTCATTTATAGAATTTATTAATCGCTTAACACTGTTAGGTCTAAGCGATATACAAAATACACATACAAGCTACTATTCCTTATTGATTAATAGCAGTTTATGGATTTCTCCTCTAGGAACTTATTCAAACCTTTTTTTAAACCCAGTTACACTAACTTCTGTAACCACATCCTCTGGCAATGAAATTCTTTTTCACTCAACACATAATTAAGCTCTGGAATTCATTGCCAGAGGATGTGGTTATGCAGTTGGTGTAGCTGGGTTTAAAAAAGGTTTGGATAAGTTCCTAGAGGAGAAATCCATAGAAGGAAAATTGGTTCTTACCTGCTAATTTTCGTTCCTGTGGTACCACAGATCAGTCCAGACTCATGGGTTTTGCCTCCCTTCCAGCAGATGGAGACACAGAAAGTTTCACAGCCCCTGCCACATAACCTGGTGTGCCACCTGCAGTCCCTCAATAAGTACCCAAGCTAAAACAGCAAAAAAATTATAATGCAATAATATCTCCCAATGAGCAGAGGAAAGAGGAAAATGTATAACTAATAACTTTATCTAATTTTGGAACACTAATTGTAAGGACTAACCAGAAACCTGTGCCATTCTTCAGAATCATTATAGTTAACAGGTTGAGCGGACTCTCCAAATCTACTCTCCACCGCCTGGTCTGATATGTGGTACTACATGAATGAAAAGTAACAAGTAAGAGAACTAATTTTCCTTTCCCTGTATGTAGCCACATCAGTCCAGACTCCTGGGATGTACCAAAGCTTTCCTAACCAAGGTGGGACTGTGAGAGACGCTTGAAGTACACTTGTATCAAAACTGCCGACTTCCGGAGTCTGGACGTCCAATCGATTAGTGTCTGGCAAATGTATGCAAAGACTTCCAAGTAGCCTCCCTGCAAATCTCTTGCGGCGAAACTAGCTGACATTCTGCCCATGAGGCCGCCTGGGACAGAGTAGAATGAGCCTTAACCCCTCAGGGATAGGAAGATCGCGACAGATGTATGCAGAACCAATAGCCTCCTTCAACGAACGTGCAATGGTGGCCTTTGATGCCTTCTGACCCTTTTTCATACTATTCCATTGCATAAAAAGGTGATCTGACAATCTGAAACTGTTATTGACCTCTAGATACTGCAACAATGCCTTTCTGATATCAAAATGTCTTAACTCTTTTGCATGAGGTGCACCAACCTCCAGATTTGGAAAAGCCAGAAGCTCCACTGACTGATTTAAGTGGAACGCCAAAACTATCTTTGGTAGAAAAGACAAAACAATCCGCAAAGAGACCCCGGAATCCGAAATCTGCAAAAAAGGCTCCCTACATGACAGGGCTTGAAGTTCTGACACCCTTCTAGCTGAACAAATTGCCACCAAGGAAACCACCTTCAAAGTGAGATCTTTTATGGTGACCCTTTTAAGAGATTCAAACGGTGCCACACACATTCCCCTGAGGATCAAGTTAAGGCTCCAAAATAGGCACACCTTACGAACAGGGGGAGCGCACATGCTTTGCCCTTCAGAGGAAATGTACCACATCCGAATGTGCAGCTAGAGTTGTTCCATGAACCCTGCCTCGCAAACAGCCCAGGGCTGACACCTGCACTCTCAGGGAAATAACCTTTCGTTAGGCCTCTCTGCAAAAAAAGCCAGAATCTGCGCCACCGACGCTCACCAAGGATCAACCCCCTGCTCCGTACATCAAGACTCAAAGATCCTCCAAAGCCGGACATACGCCAAGGAAGTAGAAGTCTTTCAAGCCTGCCACAGGGTAGAAATACCATCCTCAGTGTTATGGTTATGAGGTGTTGGAGTGGATTCTTGGGTACTGCGGTGATGGCCACTCCACGGGGAGGAGCCCCATGAGGAACCACAGTACTAGGCTAGACTCTATACACGCAGACACAGAGAAGTTGTATTTATTGTACAGCTTGGTGGTACTGTCCAGGGGCGGACAGCAGTGAAGGTAACCCAGCAGAAGTAGTCCAAGGGTCCTCATCAGAGGAGACCAGTCTCACACTCGAGTAGGATAGGTAGCACGGCGCAGCAGGAACAGGTTCCGGATGTAGACACAGAGCGCTGAAGCTGAAGATGAGACAGACTGAAAAGGTTAATACTCACTGAAGCAGAAGCTATATTGTAGGAAGTCCTGACAGGCAGAAGTTGATCAGTGGCAGGCACCAGATTAGGGAGAGCAGGCCCTCGAGGAGTGAGTCCCCGGTTTCCCAAGACAGGTACCTGAAAATAGAGCAGAAGGGCCCCCGAGGAACGGGTACCCAGGTTAGTGAACAATATCCCAAAGGGCAGAGAGATCTTCCTGCGGCAGCAAGGAAGCGGCAGAGCAGCTTAGACCGGAAGCAATCCAAATCTATCCAGTCCGATCCTTGCTAGTTCAGTTTGTTAGCAAACGAAGGGCAGGCTAAATACCAGGATGTGATGACGTCACTCGGAGGGGATGCCCCCGAGGTTCCCGCCATGACAAGGATATAGGCGTGCACGCGAGCACCCTAGGAGGCCCTCAGGAAAATCATGGCGAACACCGTCGCCATTGCCAATCCAGGGATGCTGGAGAAAGTGGCATGAAGACGCAGCAGCAGCCAACTTCCCAAGGCTTGAGGAGAGAGAAGGAAAAAAGGTAAGGCACATAGGTCGAAGCCGTCCGAGACCGACGGACGCAACACTCAGGATATCCTCTCTTCCTTAATCGCTATTCAGAAGCCAAGCCGCTAGAAAAAAGCAATCCGTTTGATCTGAAAATATCAGGCCCTGCCATAGAAGATTTGGCAGATGGCCCAGTCTTAACAGGCGGTCCACTGCTAGATTGACCAAATCTGCAAACCAAGGTCTCCGTGGCCATTCCGGAGCCATGAGAATCACCTTTCCTGAGTGGATCTCTATTATCTTCACCATCTTGCCCACCAGAGGCCAGGCGGTAACACGTAGATCAGAATGTAGTGCGGCCAAGGAAGAACCAGGGCATCGACCCCTCCCGCTCCGCGCTGTCTTCGGCGACTGAAGAAGCGTGGTGTCTTTGCTTTCTACTGAGTTGCCATCAGATCCATATGAGGAACGCCCCATCTGCAAGTAATGAGTAATTGCTTCCTCCGATAGCTCCCATTCTCCGGGATCCAATTGTTGTCCGCTGAGATAATTTGCTAACATATTGTCGCACTATGTGCGAAACTGCTATCAAAGGCAGTTGCTGCTCTGCCCAGCACATCAGCATATTTAAAGGGCTGTCAAGGACTACCTGACAGAGAACTGACGTATTTGCGTAAGTGTAAATATTAAATATTTCCTTCAAGAAGTAGTAGAATCCACGTTGTTAGGTGAAGTCATTACGTCACAAGTTTAAAAAAACTGGTCTTCTAAATCCTGTGAAGACGCCGAGCTTGTGACGGGTAACAATGCATTTTTGAAGAAATCAACAGTGGCGTTCACTCAAGTAAGTTACTTTCCTATTATTAGCTTTTGCTTTAATTTTTGAGACATTGAAACCTGCATTTATTGTGTTACAGAAATAAGTACGGGACTGAAACAGAAAAAGAGAATATTTGTGGACTTTGAAACATCTTGATTCCAGCCCCTGAAGCAGCTTTGCGAAACATGGTACCGTGTTGGTTTATATGATGGTCCTATAAAACTAAATAATATAGAGATAGATCTTTAAAACATACGCGATCGCGTACTTTTGTTGGCGCACCAGGCGCAAACAAAAGTACATTGGATTTTATAAGATACGCGTGTAGCCGCGCGTATCTTATAAAATCTGGGATCGGCGCACGCAAGGCTGCCGATTTTGGGCAGCCTGCGCGCGCCGAGCCACGCAGCCTGCCTCCGTTCCCTCTGAGGCCGCTCCGATTTCAGAGAGAACGGAGGGAACTTCCTTTCGCCCTCCCCTCACCTTCCCCTCCCTTCCCCTACCTAACCCACCCCCCCCGGCCCTATCTAAACACCCCCTTACCTTTGTTCTTCGATTTACGCCTGCTAGAAGCAGACGTAAATCTACGCACGCCAGCGTACTACTGGCACGCCGTCATCCGATCCAGGGGCTGGTCCGGAGGCCTCGACCACGCTCCCGGGCCGGCGCCACGCCCCCGCCCCCGAAACGCCAACTTCGGCGCTAATTGTTCCCCAGGTCCCTGGGTTTGAGCAAAGTCCTTACCTCCCGTTTAAGAGGCCTGAGGGTCCCATGATGATGCTCTTCGTCTGGAATGGCCCGGTTTTTTTTTAGCTGGCCCGGGGGACGAATGGGCTTCCGAAGGAGGATGGAGCTCTAGCATTTTGTAGGCCCGATACCGCTGGGCCCTAGGTGACATTCTTAAACAGAATTCACAGTCTTTTTGACTGTGCGAATGTCCCAGGCAGCGGTAACAACTGTCATGTCTGTCGGTTACGGACATGACCTTACCGCAAGGACAAGGTTTGAAGCCGGATGGCTTTTTCGGTGATTTAGACATGTTGAGGAGAGAAACAAGCTCCGCGTGTGCTCCCACGCATGGAAAGAACGGACTGAGGAGAATCTGTTACTTTCCAGTGCGGGAACATACGTGCAGCCGCAGAAACTCAAAACTCTAATCTCTGCTTGTTAAAGCTCCGCCTCCTGGGCCCTGATGGACAGTTCCCATGACAGCATGGCTAATTCAGCCTTGCTATCAACGGGAAAAGAATAAAATCAAAGAAAATTTAGATAGACATGGTTTAATAGGACACAGCCAGCATGGATTTACCCATCTTGCCTCACAAATCTACATTTTTTTGAAGGGGTTAATAAACATGTGAACAAAGGTTAGCTAGTACAAGTGGTGCATTTGGATTTTCAGAAGGCTTTTGACAAAGTCCCTCATGAGAGACTTCTAAGAAAACTAAAACGTCTTCGGATAGGAGGCGATGTCCTTTTGTGGATTGCAAGCTGATTAAAAGACAGGAAACAGAGAGTAGGATTAAATGGTCAGTTTTCACAATAGAAAAAGGTAAACAGTGGAGTGCCTCAGGAATCTGTACTTGGACTGCTGCTTTTTAATATATTTATAAATGATCTGGAAAGGGGTACAACGAGTGAGGTGATCAAATTTGCAGATGACACTAAATTATGCAGAGTAGTTAAATCACAAGGGGATTGTGATAAATTGCAGGAGAAACTTGTGAGACTGGAAGACTGGGCATCCAAATAGCAGATGAAATTTAATGTAGTCAAGTGCAAGGTGATGCATGTAGGGAAAAATACCCTTGATGTAGTTACATGATGTTAGGGTCCATATTAGGAGTTACCACCCAGGAAAAAGATCTAGGCGTCAAGGTGGATAATACATTGAAATCATCGGCTCAGTATGCTAAGGTGGTCAAAAAAGCAAACAATGTTAGGAATTATTAGGAAGGGAATGGTGAATGAAATGATGGATGTCACAATGCCTTTGTATTGCTCCATGGTGAGACCGCACCTTGAATACTGAGTGCAGTACTGGTTGCCGCATCTCAAAAAAAGACATAGTTCCGCTGAAGAAAGTATAGAGGAGGGTAACCAAAATGATAAAGTGCATGGAACGGCTGCCTATGAGGAAAGCTAAAGAGATTAGGGCTGTTCAGCTTGGAGAAGAGATGGCTGAGGGGGATATGATGGAAGTCTACAAAATCATGAAGGACTTGAATGGGTAAATGTGAATCGATTATTTACGCTTTCAGATAATAGGAGGACTAGGGGGCACTCCATGAAGTCAGCAAGTAGCACATTTAAAACAAATCGGAGAAAATTATTTTTCACTCAACTCACAATTAAGCTCTGGAATTCATTGCCAGAGGATGTGTTTGGCAGTTAGTGTGACTGGGTTTAAAAAAAGGTTTGGATATGTTCCTGAAGGAGAAGTCCATAAATGTGGAGATTACTTACCTGGTAATCTCGTTTTCCTTAGTGTATGCAGATGGACTCAAAACAAGTGGGTTATACCGTGCTCTTGCTAGCAGTTGGAGACGGATCTGAGGTCAGCATGGGTACATATAACCCCACATGAAGTGATGCAACTCAGTAATCTTCCTTGCAAAAGCTGTTATGAGCTATATCAGTGTAGCTGACCGATCTCGTAAAGGAACAGGATTCCCCTGTCAAATCGATAGTAGCTGGAGACCGCCAGTGTTCTTCAACCAGAAGGCGTCGACACCCGGCAGGGTGGAAGCCCCAAAGAAGCAAAAAACATGGCTTACCATGAATAGGCAAATCCCCATGAATACCGGCAGCCGGGCGGGATGGTGAGTCCATCTGCATACACTAAGGAAAACGAGATTACCAGGCAAGTAATCTCCACATTTCCTGTCGTGTAGCAGATGGACTCAAAACAAGTGGGATGTACAAAAGCTACTCCCGGACTGGGCGGGAGGGCGGGAGGCTGCCCGAGGACCTTTTATTTATTTATTTATTTATTGTTTTTGTTATACCGAGTTTCATGATAGGCATCACATCAACCCGGTTTACAAATAACAAGGAGTGTAAAGCATAACGTAACGTAAAAAACAATATTTTCAATAAGAACCTTGAACTTTAAATACAATGAATCAGAAAAAGGGAGAGGGAAAGTTACAAAAAACAAGGAAAATAAACTTGGGATGGAAGGGGAGAAATTGAACAGCACAATATTTACATTTCAGCCTATTGATACATTAGAATAGCAAGTGAAAAAATAAGACTATAAAACGGTACATAGGTAATCAAATGAATAAATATGACACAGTTGTGAATGGTAATAGTATGATAAATATTCAACAGGAATTAGTGACCTTGTAGGATTGCCCTCGCAAACGCGGTGTCCTCCCTCGCTTGGACGTCCAGACGGTAAAATCTGGAGAAAGTGTAAAGGGAGGACCACGTCGCCGCTTTACATATCTCTGCCGGCGATAGCATCCCGGTTTCTGCCCAAGAGGCTGCTTGCGCTCTGGTAGAATGAGCCTTGACCTGGAGAGGAGGTGGCTTCCCCGCCTCTACGTAGGCTGCCTTGATGACTTCTTTGATCCAGCGGGCGATGGTCGGTCATGAGGCCGCTTCCCCTTGTTTCTTCCCGCTGTGCAGGACGAACAGATGGTCCGTCTTTCGTACTGGGTCTGACATGTTCAGGTATCTGGACAGTAATCTGCCAATGTCGAGATGACGTAGTATTCGACCTTCTTCCGACTTCTGCAAACCATCCGTAGTGGGTAAGGATATGGTTTGATTGAGGTGAAACTGTGAGACGACCATGGGTAAAAAGGAAGGAACTGTGCGAAGATGGATAGCCTCAGGAGTGATTCTGAGAAACGGATCACGGCAGGACAATGCTTGCAGCTCCGAAATGCGACGGGCTGAACACACAGCCAGTAAGAAAACCATCTTCAAGGTCAACAAACGGAGAGACAGGCCTCTCAGGGGCCTGAAGGTGGATCCCGCCAAGAAATCCAACACTAGGTTGAGGTTCAACAGAGGCACCGGCCACTTCAGTGGCGGGCAAATGTGCTTGACCCCTTTCAGGAAGCGGGACACATCAGGGTGTGTGGCAATGGTGTTGCCTTCCCTCCTGGGACCATAGCAGGTCAGCGTCGCTACCTGCACCTTGATGGAACTGAGGGAAAGACCTTTCTGAAGTCCATCCTGTAGGAAATCCAAAATGACAGGTATCGTGGAGGCATGCGGATTGGTGCTGTGAGAATCGCACCAAGCTTCAAAAACCCTCCAGATTCTTATGTATGTAAGTGATGTGGAGAACTTGCGTGCTCAGAGGAGCGTATTGATTACCGCCTCCGAGTAACCTCTCTTCTTCAGTCGAGCCCTCTCAATGGCCAGACCGTAAGAGAGAATTGAGCCGGATCCTCGTGGAGGACGGGACCCTGCCTCAGTAGGTCCCGGCAAGGAGGCAGGGGAAGAGGCTCCCCTGCCAGTAGTCTTCTCATGTCTGCGTACCAGGGTCTTCTTGGCCAATCCGGGGCCACTAGAAGAACTAGGCCTCTGTGCCACTGAATCTTGCGTATGATGGCCCCCAGCAGGGGCCACGGAGGAAAGGCATATAGCAGAATCCCTTGAGGCCATGGCTGTACCAGGGCGTCGATCCCCTGGGATAGAGGATCCCGACGGCGACTGAAATATCTGGGAACTTGAGTGTTGGACCGGTCCGCTAGGAGGTCCATGCCCGGAGTTCCCCACTGGTCCACAATCCTCTGGAAAGCTGTGGGCGACAGCTGCCATTCTCCCGGGTTCAGGTTTTCTCTGCTGAGGAAGTCTGCCTTGGTGTTGTCTATCCCGGCGATGTGGACGGCGGAGATATCGTGAAGATTTACTTCTGCCCAAATTATCAGTGGAGCTATTTCCCGGGATACCTGTTGACTCTTGGTTCTGCCCTGTCAGTTGATGTACGCTACCGTGGTGGCGTTGTCCGACATCACTCTGACCGCTCTGTTGCGGAGTCTGTGGGCAAATTGCAGGCATGCGAGCCTGACCGCCCTTGCTTCCAGCCGGTTGATATTCCATCCCGACTCTATTCTGCTCCATCGCCCCTGGATGGTGAGTTCTTCGCAGTGTGCTCCCCAGCCGTTCAGACTGGCATCTGTGGTGAGCAGGGTCCAGGTTGGGGAGGACAATCTCGAGCCCCGGCTCAAGTGGCCGGGCTGTAACCACCATCGTAGCTGAATCCGTACTCTGGCTGGTAGCCGGAGGTGTACGGTGTAGTTCTGCAATCGAGGGCTCCACCAGGATAGGAGGGCGCATTGCAAAGGTCTCATGTGAGCCCGTGCCCATGGGACCACTTCCAGAGTGGAGGCCATGAGGCCGAGGACTTGTAGGTAATCCCGAGCTGTGGGCCGGAAGGTGCGCAGCAGGACCTGCAGATAAGGCTGAAGCTTTGATATCCTCTTGGAGGTCAAGCTGACCGTGTCCGCCTGGGTATCGAATAGGACTCTGAGATATTCCAGCGACTGTGACGGCTGTAGTGAACTCTTGCTTAAGTTGACTACCCAACCCAGGCTTTCCAGGAGGGCAATAACCCTGCCGGTTGCCTGGCGGCTCTCCTCCTGCGACTTTGCTCTGATCAGCCAATCGTCCAAAGAGGGATGAACGAGGATTCCTTCCTTCCTGAGAGCTGCCGCCACTACCACGATTATCTTGGTAAAGATCCGTGGCGCAGTGGCCAACCCGAAGGGTAGGGCTCGGAACTGGAAGTACTGATTGAGGACTTTGAAGCGCAAATAGCGCTGGTGGTCCTGATGAATCGGGATATGTAGATAGGCTTCCGACAGATCCAGGGAGGTGAGAAACTCCCCTGGTTGTACAGCATGCTTGACGGATCGCAGGGTTTCCATGCGAAAGCTGGGGACCCGGAGGTGTCGGTTGACGGACTTCAGGTCCAGGACTGGCCGGAGAGTGCCCCCTTTCTTGGGCACTATGAAATAAATGGAATAATGCCCAGAACTTGTTTCCCCTGCAGGGACTGGGACTATGGCTCTTAGGGCCAGAAGCCTCCGTAAGGTCTCTTCCAATGCCGTCTGCTTGAGAGGGGAGCAGGGAGACGCCACAAACTTGGCTGGCGGAAGCCGAAGAAAATCCAGGTAATATCCTTCTCGAATGATGGTAAGGACCCATTGATCAGAGGTGATCTCGACCCACCTGTGGTAGAAGAGGGTTAGCCTGCCCCCTATGGCCGTTACCCCCTGATGGGTCGACTGATTGTCATTGTGGTGTCCGGCCAGGGCCAGAACCCGGGCCGGCTCTCCTTTTGGTCCTAGCCCGAAAGGGCTGAGTCCTGGCGGGAGGACGAGATGCTTGGGAGTGAGTCCTATAAGGGTGGAAGCACTGAGAGCTGCCTCCTCTAGGTGTCCTGGAGAATATACGCTGGCTCCTTCTAGGCCTGTCTTCAGGTAGATGGGGTAATGGAGAGGTACCCCAGGACCTAGCCAATTACTCGAGGTCATTGCCAAACAGAAGGGACCCCTTAAAGGGCATTCTCATGAGGCGGGATTTGGAGGAGGCGTCAGCCACCCAATTGCGTAGCCATAGCTGCCTCCAGACCGCTACCGCGGAGGACACTCCTTTGGCAGCCGTACGGACGAGGTCGGAGGCTGCATCAGTGAGGTATGCGAGAGCGGACTCCATGTCTTCTCCAGGGGTGTTGGTACGGGCCTGTGATAAACAGGAATGTGTAACCACGGTGCAGCAAGTCGCAATTCGCAAAGACATAGCTGCCACCTCAAAAGCCTGCTTCAAAATGGTGTCCATGCGTCGGTCATGGGCATTCTTGAGGGCCGCTCCCCCCTCAACCGGAATGGTGGTGCGCTTCACAATGGCGCTAACGATGGCGTCTACTTTAGGGCACACCAGAAGTTCCTTAGACGTCGGGTCCAGAGGGTATATGCCCGCCAGGGCCCGACCTCCTTGGAAAGAGGCCTCCGGTGCTTTCCACTCCAAGTCAATCAGCTGCTGTGCTGCCTGTAAGAGAGGAAAATGGTGGGCCGGCTGGCGTAGGCCCTCCAGCAGAGGGTTCAGGCTCGGGTCTGCTGGGGCGTTTTGGGCCGGAATGGCCAGTTCGGAAAGGCATTGAGATACCAGGCCTGGAAGATCTTCTTTTGGGAAGAGGCGTCGCATGGTCCGATATGGAGCCATCCCTGAGGGAAAGTCATCCTCCTCAGGGGAATCATCACCCTCCCCGGGACGCGCCGGATCCCCCGGGCTGTCGGGCGGGGAGGGACGCAGCCGAGGTTGCGAAGGACCAGGATCCTGACTCACCGGAACGGGAGGGCCCACCTGAGTGGCAGACTGCCTCTGCACAAAGGTGTGAAGGCCCTGGAAGAACTCTATCCAGGAAAAGGAGGCCAGATCTGGACGTATAGGCACCAGGCCTGTTGAAGTTCCAGGTCGCTCGTCGCTGCTTGGCAAATCAGGCGTGTTCCCCAAGGAACCGCTAGGCTGGGACCTGCTCTGGCCCAGAACTCCCATGGCCTCTTCACATTGGGCACAAAGGCAATCCTCGCTCTGGGTGGCTCTGAGGCTGCATGCGGAGCAGAGGCTCAGAGTATGCATGTCAGAGTCAGGAGGAGCCGGCTCCGGAGATGCCTGGGCTCCCTGTTGTTCCATGTCAGCCATTATTGCCACCCACTGGGCTATACGCCTATAGATCAGGCGTCTTACTAGGTACGGGCGCCTTGGCAATGCGTGCCTCCAGCAATGTGCGCCTCTGAGCGGGCGTCTTTAGGAACGTGCGCGTAGAAACCAGCGCCTAAGCAACGTGCGCCTATGAGCGGGCGTCTTTAGAAACGTGCGCGTATAAACCAGCGCCGAAGCGATGTGTGCCTATGAGCGGGCGTCTTAAAAACGTATGCGTATAAGCAGCGCCTAAACAATGTGCGCCTATGAACGGGCGTCTTCAAGAAACGTGCGCGTATAACCAAACTCGTAAGCAATGCGGGCCTATCGCCGCGTGCGGAAAGCTATGTGTAGCTATCGCAGCGCGCGTACAGCTATGTGCTCCTACCGCAGCGCGCGAACCGCTATGTGCGCCTAGCAACGCTAGGAATGCAAAAAGCAGGAAAATGGCGACAACTTCAGTGTTCTGCCTCACGGGCAGTCCCAGCGAGTCCACACTTCCTCGGAGACCGCAGTAAAGATGTACGCCTTACCTTGTCTTCGGCGCTTCCCGGCTGAAACCCGGGCGGTCTCCGGCTGCGGGGTAGAGGGGAAGTACCATCACCACCGCGCTAGGAAGTGCACCCGCTGCCTCTAGGCCGCGCCCGAACTCGTCTCGCTCGGGGGCCAAGTCCATGCCGGGACCAAGGCTGCCTCACGCCGCGCCCGAGCCCTTCTCACTCGGGGGCTAGGTCCCTGCCGCGACCCGGCCACCGGACCGAGGCACTCACCTCCGAGGGACCACGGAAGTCACCTCGGGAAACTCAACTGGGGGAGGGACCGTTGGGTGTCACCGCAGGACTGCGGGGTTCGATCTTCAATTTTGTCAATGTAGAAGTTTAGAATTTGGAAGTAGAAACACGCTCAGCGAGCGTGGGAGAGCTCCAAACTGCTTTGGAGACGGAAATTACTGAGTTGCATCACTTCCTGTGGGGTTATATGTACCCGTGCTGACGTCAGATCCGTCTCCAACTGCTAGCACGAGCACGGTATAACCCACTTGTTTTGAGTCCATCTGCTACACGACAGGAAACTGCTATTAATCCATAAGGAACAGTAGCTTGGGATCTATTTAATGTTTAGGTACTTGCCAGATACTTGTGACTTGGTTGGCCACTGCTGGACACAGGATACTGGGCTTGATGGACCCTTGGTCTGATCCATTATGGCATATCTTATGTTCTTAAGTAACTCCCATGACACAGCTACGTGTGACATTCAATCTACTCTCAATAAATCCCACTAACACAGTTCAGTATGACATCCATTTTAACTTCACTATATCCCACTGACACAGCCACATGACATCCATTCTACCCTCACTGTAAATTACTGACAGCTACATGTTTCTTTCTACTCTCTGATCATGCTACATCTGCCGCATTTTTACACCTGACAAGAAGCTAAGTGATAACTGCAGCACACGCTCTTTTTCAGACTTTTTTACCAAATCACACCAGGAAATCCTTACAATCAGAATTTCCTTTTCCCTGATGGCTGAGATCCCCTAATAAAAATGTAAAGTTCTTCCTTACCCAGAGAGATGAGGGTCTGATAATTCTCCATCATCACATCCTTGTAAAGCTCCTTCTGCTGTTCTTCTAAATCCTCCCACTCTTCCTGGGAGAAATAGACTGCGATGTCCTCAAAGGTTACTGGATCCTGAAACACAAATCCTTCCACACTCAGCACCTTCTACATCTCTTCTATCAGGAGAACTCCCAGCACTGGGGCTCAGCAGGGCAGGTAGAGAGTTTTCCATATGTTAGTAAGTCACAGGGTGAAAAAGTTTCACATTGTTCAAAGCTGCAGCAACTGAAGAATGATCCCCCATAAACACTGTTAAATAAAATAAATAAATAAATTCTTTCCTTAAGAAGTTTTAATATACCGACATTCGTAGAACACACCATGCTGGTTTACAATTAACTCAAAGAAGGGAAAGTTACATTTAACGGGGGGAGGGGAGCAGGCGAGAAAAAGGGAGAAGAAGGGCTGGGAACGAGAGGCTCAGTAAGATACTGAAACAAAGATAAGAGGAGAACGTGGAGAGGAACCAACATAACTATAGAAACTTACTATATTTACATCATGGGAGGAGTACATAAAGAACTGGACTATATACATAAAAGTAATTTAGGGAGAGTTCTGCGAAGCAGGGAGGGCATTGTCTAGGTTTGGTTACAATCCGGGTAGGCCTGTTTGAAAAGCCATGTCTTGATGCCTTTCTTAAAGTTGCGTAGGGACGGTTCAAGACGGAGATCGGTGGGGAGGGAGTTCCAGAGGGTGGGGCCAGCAATGGAGAAGGCTCTTTCTCTGGTAAGGTGTGCAGTTTTGAGGGATGGGGTGTGAAGGGTGCCTGCAAGGGAGGTTCTGGTGGGGCGGTTGGAGGTGCGGAAACAAGGCAGTTTTTCGAGCTAGGAAGGGTTGTGTTTGTAAAGCGTATTGTGAAGGATGGTGAGAGTTTTGTATTGAATGCGGTAAGGGATGGGAAGCCAGTGCAGATCCTTTAGTATGGGGGTGATATGGTCCCTTTTACGGGTCTTAGTTTGTTGGGTCGGTGGGGGTCGAGGGTGGGTTTATTGAGGAGGGGTTTGACGACAGCAAGTTTAAGGGAGTCTGGGACTTTACCAAAAGTAAGTGAGCAATTAACTATGTCAGCTATGGGTTTTGCAATGGCAGTAGGGATAGCGAGGAGGGTTTTCGATGAGATAGTATTGAAATGTGTGTAGCTGGTTTCATCTTTTTCTGGATGGATTCAATCTCCAAGGTTGATGTAGGGTCGAGAGACCCAAAATTGACGCCATTGTAATTAGGGCACAGAGAGGTGGGGGAGGGATTGATGGGGAACAGAAGGAAAATATTGGTGATCTTGTTCAGGAAGTACTTAGCTAGTTCTTCACATTTATTTTTGGTGTTTTCTTCTTGGGTGGTGGGAGGGGTGGTCTTTTTAAGATCCGCAACTTATGAGAAAAGAACATTTGGGTTGAATTGATGGTCATAAATTTTAGCTGAGCAGAAATCCCGTTTGGCTTGACGGTAGGTGTGCAGCATATTATTGTAAGCTGTTTTGTGTACGGGGGAGGGTTGTCTATGCCAGGTGCGTTCTTTAGATATGAGGTCCTGTTTTATCTTTTTTATTTCAATAGTGTACCAGGGTTTTCTATCTGTTCACGACAGGGGTATTTCTTTTTGGATTATGGGGCAGATTTCATCGGCTACAGTGGTGGTGATGGTATTCCAGGAGTGTAGGGCAACATCTGGATTGGTAATGTCACGGTTCTTGGCTACTTTGTTAAAAGCTAGTGTGAGGTCCTCAGAGGAGCAAGGTTTGTGGAAGGAGATTGTCTTGGTATGTGTTAGTGAAGCTGGCAGGATGGTATTGGTGGAGAGTTGGGCGTTAATGAGGAAGTGGTTGGACCAGGGGATGTTGGAAGCTGTAATGTAGGAGTTAACAAAGAGGAGGTCGAGGGTGTGACCTGCTTTATGGGTAGGCACAGATATAAGCTGTCTGAAGCCCAAGGCCTTGAGGGTGTCAAGGAGGATTTCATGTGCAGGTGAGACAGGGCGGACATCCACATGGAGATTGAAGTCTCCGAGTATAATTGCAGGGGTGTCGGGTTTAAGATTGTCTGCAAGATATTCAATGATAGGGGAAGGGTCATGTTCGAGAAGGCCTGGGGGGGGGGGGGATACATGAGGCAGACCTGCAGAGAGTTAGATTTAAATAGCCCAATTTCTAATCTGGGGGGGAGGGGGTAGGAGGTTTGGGGTTTGAGGTTGAGGTGTTTTCTGGCAGCCAAGAGTAAACCTCCGCCTCTTTTTTTAGGTCTCTGGATGGAGAAAATGTTGTAAGTTTGTAGGGGGAGCTGGTTAAGGAAGACCTGATCTGAATCCTTTAGCCAAGATTCAGTAATAGCGCAGATATCAGGATTGGAGTCTGTGAGCAGATCATGGAGGATGATATACATGATATATACAAGAATGATATACATTCAAGAAATACATACTTCTTATTCTATAAAATGGGATTTTCTAATGAAATAAGAAAAGGAGACCTTGGAATAAGACTATCAGAAATCATAAGAGAACAAAAATTATATAAGGAAACTGATCTTTTAAAGATTTTAGTTAAATTTCACTGTTAAAAACATAATTAATTTCAAGGGGACAGGTTTATCCCAAAATTACAACTAAATCATTCAAACAGGATCATTTTCATAGATTTAAGCCTATAAAAGCAAGAAAAGAAAGGAGAAATTACTACTTTTCTGATAATTTCCTTTCCTTTAGTGAGGGCAGGTCAATCCCCACAAGTGGGTTATGCTCCTCCACCAGCAGATGGAGACAGAACAAAAGCTGTATAGTCCTGCCCCATCAGCCGCCCAGTATTCTCTGGAAAAGTCACTGTGGACAAAACTGACTGTACTTGAATATTACTATTAGCAATCAACCATTCATGTTTCCCAAACAGGAACACCGAGCTCAGCCAAAAGAAGGAACATAGCAGCAAATTAAGGGCTAGAGAAGCCTCTTACCAGTTGTCAATGAAAAGCACAAAGCTTACTCTGCATAGCTCACCCGAAGGAGGCGAACCACAAATTTAAACATCAGCACCCTAGGGTGGGTCGGGGATTGATCTGCCCTCACTAAAAGAAAAGAAATTATCAGGTATGTAGTAATTTCTCCTTCCTTAGCATTCAGGCAGGTCAATCCCCACAAGTGGGATGTACAAAAGCCAATCATGAAAAGGGCGGGAAACTGCAACCAGTAAAGTCAATACCACCCACGCAAATGTGGCGTCCTCCCTAGCTCTAACATCCAAGTGGTAATGCTTGGAGGTGTACAGAGATGATAACGTCACCGCTCGGCAAATTTCAGCAGGCGACAACAAAGTTCAGCCCACGATGCCGCCTAAGCCCTCGTGGAATGCAATCTAATCTGTTTCGGCAAGAACACTTCAGCAGCCACATAGGCTGCTGTAATGACTTCCTTAACTCAGCGGGCTATCATTGACCACAATGCTGGTGCTCCCTATTTATCTCTATCATGGAGCACAAGTAGGCGATCAGACTTCTGAACAGATTTCGTCACCTCCAATTACCGCAGCAAATGAAGCTTGACCTCTAAAGAACGCAAAATACGGTACTCAACTTCATCTCTGTCCCTGTCGAAGGCAGACAGGGAAATGGACTGATTCAAATGAAAATCCAAAACCACTTTTGGCAAAAAAAAGAGGGCACAGTCCAAAGTTGAACCACACTTGTAGTCATACGGAGAAAAGGCTCATGGCAGGAAACAGCATGCTGAACAGATTGCCACCAGAAAAAATGTCTTCAAGGAAGACCACCATAAGGAAAGAGGACGCAGTGGTCAAAAAGTCAGACATGCCAAGAACTCAAGGTCCAAGTTAAGGTCCCACAGAGGCAATGGAAGCAACAAGGGGCAAAGATGCCTAACTCCCTGTAAGAAATGAGACATATCTGGATGGGAAGACAAAGGCCCTCCATTGACTCTCCCCCTGTAACAAGCTAGGGCTGCAGTTTGAACCTTCAATGTGTTAAGGGCCAAACCCTTAAGCAAGTCATTCTGCATAAATTCCAAAATCGAAGGAATATCCACCTTCAGCGGTTAAGTACCTCACTCAGAACACCAGGCCTCAAAGACCCTCCAAACTCTAACATATGCTAGAGAAGTAGAACATTTCTGGGCACAAAGTAGAGTGGAAATTAAAGAAGGCAAAAATCCCCGCTTCAACAACCAAGCCCTTTCAATAGCCACACCATAAGACAGAACTGACATGGATCCTCGTGCACAATCGGCCCCTGACATAACAGATCCTTCTGCAACGGTAGCCTAAGGAACTGCCCGCTAGAAGTTTCTGGAGATCAGCGTATCATGGCCTTTAAGAACATAAGAAATTGCCATGCTGGGTCAGACCAAGAGTCCATCAAGCCCAGCATCCTGTTTCCAACAGAGGCCAAACCAGGCCACAAGAACCTAGCAATTACCCAAACACTAAGAAGATCCCATGCTACTGATGCAATTAATAGCAGTGGCTATTCCCTAAGTAAACTTGATTAATAGCCGTTAATGGACTTCTTCTCCAGGAACTTATCCAAACCTTTTTAGACCCCAACTGCACTAACCATATCCTCTGGCAACAAATTCCAGAGCTTTATTGTGTGTTGAGTGAAAAAGAATTTTCTCCGATTAGTCTTAAATGTGCTACTTGCTAACTTCATGGAATGCCCCTTAGTCCTTCTATTATTCGAAAGTGTAAATAACCGATTCACATCAACCAGTTCCAGACCTCTCATGATTTTAAACACCTCTATCATATCCCCCCTCAGCTGTCTCTTCTCCAAGCTGAACAGCCCTAACCTCTTCAGCCTTTCCTCATAGGGGAGCTGTTCCATCCCCTTTATCATTTTGGTTGTCCTTCTCTGTACCTTCTCCATCGCAAATATATCTTTTTTGAGATGCGGCGACCAGAATTGTACACAGTATTCAAGGTGTGGTCTCACCATGGAGCGATATAGAGGCATTATGACATTTTCTGTTCTATTAACCATTCCCTTCCTAATAATTCTTAACATTCTATTTGCTTTTTTGACTGCTGCAGCACACTGAGCCGACGATTTTATAGTATTATCCACTATGATGCCTAGATCTTTTTCCTGGGTGGTAGCTCCTAATATGGAACCTAACATCGTGTAACTACAGCAAGGGTTATTTTTCCCTATATGCAACACCTTGCACTTGTCCACATTAAATTTCATCTGCCATTTGGATGCCCAATCTTCCAGTCTTGCAAGGTCCTCCTGTAATGTATCACAGTCTGCTTGTGATTTAACTACTCTGATTAATTTTGTATCATCTGCAAATTTGATAACCTCACTCGTCATATTCCTTTCCAGATCATTTATACATATATTGAAAAGCACCGGTCCAAGTACAGATCCCTGAGGCACTCCACTGTTTACCCTTTTCCTCTGAGCTCAATCTGGTGCTACTAAAAGAACGGTGTTGGCCTGACTCGCAATCTTCTAGACCATCCTGCCCATCAGAGGCCAAGGCAGAAATTCATAGAGCAGGGAGCCGCATGGCCACTCCTTAACGAGAGCATCCATGCCCATCGCTTTTCGGTCCCGCCTGCGACTGAAGCAGCATGAAACCTTTGGGTTGTTGAAGGTCGCCAACAGGTCTAGATCCGGTAGACCCCAGTGGTTCCAGAAGAGCTGAAAGGCCTCGTCTGCCAGCTCCCATTCTACTGGGTCCAAGTCTCTCCTGCTGAGGAAATCAGCTCTGATATTGCCCTCTCTCGCAATGTGAGAGGCAGATATGCTTAGAAAATACTGCTCCTCACACACCAGAAGTGCATTTATCTCCTGCGATACCTACTAACTCTTGGTTCCACCATGATGATTGATGTAAGCCACCGTCGTTGCATTGTTGAACATTAACCAAACTGCCCGAGCCTCTATACACTCAGCGAACCTGAGGTATGTTAACAGAACCACTAGTGTCTCCAGTCCGTTGATGTTCCACTGCCGCTCTGCTGCATTCCAGTGCTCTTGTACCATCAACTCCAGACAGTGAACCCACTCAGCCCCAAAGGCTTGCATCTGTCATGAGTACGATCCAATCTGGCATCTTCAGGGAAAATGCCCTTCCTGAGATGATCCGCCTGTAACCACCAGTTCAACTGAAATCTCACCTCTAACAGGAGGATCAGCCTCTCCGCATAGTTCTGTGACTGCGGACTCCAAGAAATATGTGCATATCTGCCCTTGCCCAGGGAAGCACTTATAATGCGGCAGCCATCAACCCCAGGACCTGCAGATAAGACCACATGGTTAGACGAACAGAATTCCGCTAGGATCGAACTCTCACAATCAAAGTGTGGATCCGAGCCTCCAGCAAAAATACTCTGCCTTGTCTTGTATTGAATCGAACTCCAGGATCTAAGACAATGCAAATGGCATTTGGCCAGATTCACCACCCAGCCTAGTTCCTGTAGCAAGGAAACCACCCTGCGGGAAGCGTGAAGACACTTTTCTACGGTCTTGGCTCTAATCAACCAGTCATCCAGATAAGGATGAACTAGAATGCTCTCCTTGTGGAGAGCCACCGCTACCACCACATGACCTTGGAAAAGATCCTGGGTGCTGTGGTTAGCCTGAAAGGCAAGGTTTGAAATTGAAAATGACGATCCATAATAGCAAACCAGAGAAACCACTGATATTCCCGACAAATGGAACTATGCCTCCATCAGATCCAGAGACGTGAGATACTCCCCTGTTTGTTCTGCCATTATGACAGAGCACACCATTTCCATTTGGAAACGCATGACTCATAAATGTTGGTTGACTCCCTTGAGATCCAGTATGGGCCTTTCCTCCTTGGGCACAACAAAATAAATGAAATAACGGCCTGTATTTTGCTGCGATTTGGGAATGGGAATCACCGCTTTCAGGTTCAACAGCCTTTGTATCATTGCTTCCACGTCTACCCTCATCTGAGGAAAGTTGCATGGAGAGACCATAGACATATGGAGGAATGCGAAGAAATTCTAGAGCAGTGGTCCCCAACCTTTTTTGCACCAGGGACCGGCTTCAAGCAAGACCATTTTTCCATGGCCCGGCAGGGCGGGGCTTTGGTCATATGAGGGTGGGGTTATGGAGGGGGTTGGATTTTAGTGCACACTTATCATTTAATTATGACATTTATAATGTGAATGTGACTCAACTCACCATAGGTTCTCATATGCATGGCACACTGACCCATGATCGTCATGGGGCTAGATGTAAAAGTACAGTTTGTATCCACGGGAACCCCCCTGACCCACAATAATGGATGTAAAGCAGAATTATGACATTCCCCATACAACTCACCCTACAAAAAAGATATTCTGGTTCTGGTGACATCTCAGTAACAGTAACTCAAACTCCTTCTACTTCCAGGCTCAATAGCCCTACTTATGAAAAGACAGCAGTTTACCACCAATGCATGTCCTCTTGAGAAAACACAACAAATAAGACCGATACAAACGCTTACATGCTAGCAAAATATTTCATCTCGGTAACAGACACAGAACCAACCTAACATACTCCCAGGATCTGTAGTAATGCACATAAACTAATCTGCACACAGTTACACCTGTATTATGGAATACACTCAAACAGGAGCAACCCTATCTATGAAAAGGCAACACTACAAATATTAAATCAGGTCCTAAAAACCAATACACCTCTTATTAGGAAAACGGAACTAGCAAGCAGCTATAGATCCCCACACAGAAATAATTGTAAAACTATACTAATAAGCAGAATAAATGTTTCAAAACAGCTATGAACAGAATAACATCCAACAATTAAAAACTCATAAAAACTATTAAACATTCTCCAAACACCAATAAAATATTTCAAAAAAGCAGACATCACACAATTAAAATGGCAGTCAAGAAAAATAAACTTAAAAAGCCACTTTTACTTACCCCCTCCAGCAGCTGTCCTACTCCCCTTCCCTGCAGGCCGTGGCACACACCAGAAGCAGCAGTAGAAGCTAAGCTCTATACTTATGGTCCTCTTCCTTAGTGCCCATGACTCACACACACACCATACCAGTCATGCCCCCATGACCAGTTTCTGTCTCTCACACACCAATCATCTCCCAAACAGTCTTTGGCACACACACACCAGTCACCTTCCTGAACAGTTTCTCTCATGCCATACACACACACACAGGCTTCCCACTCCCGTGTTCTACTTACATATACGGGCTTCTCACTCTCATAATCACTTTCTCTGTCTCTCTCTCTCTCACACACACACACACACTCACCAGTCTCTCACTCCCATGTTCTCTTTCAGATATACAGGCTTCTCCCTCCCATGATGTGTCTCACACACACCCAGGTTTCTCACTCCCATGCTCACTCTTCACATGCACAGGCTTCTCATTCCCTGAATCACATTCTCTCACATTCACACACACCAGTCTTTTTCTCTCACACACACCGTCACCTTACCAAGCAGTCTCTCTCTCTCATGCATGCACACTCACCCAGGTTTCTCACTCCCATGCTTTCTTTCACCCCCACAACACCAGGCTTCTTACGCCCATGTTTTCTCACATACCCAGACTTCTCACTTCCATGCTTTTTCTCTCTCACACACACACATCAGTCACCTGACTAATGTCTCACACTCTCACATACACATCAGTCATCTCCCTGAGCAATCACTTTCATTGTCTCACATACACACACACACACACATCAGCTCTCTGACCAGTCAATCACACACAGGCTGGCTGCCTGCTTCTCTCTCTTTCTCTCACTCACTTCCTCTCCCCCCCCCCCCCCCCGAGCACAAACGGTAGCTGCACCACCTCCTCCTCCAGCCCCCGCAGGCCAAGAAAGAAGAATCCCATCGGCCGCGGAAGGCTCACGTTGCTGTCTCCTTTACCTATTATCAGCTGCTTCGACTGCTCGGGGGCCGATGCTGCTGTCGCCGCTGCTATTTTTTCATGCGGCACGGCTCTTTCTTCTTTCCGCGCACCGCGTATCACTTCCTGTTCCGGGTCAGTGGGAGGGGGGGCGGGAAGAAGAAAAGGCCAGCCGCGGATGCCACAGCTTTTTTTTTGCACCGCTGCCATTCCCGCTCGGCTTGAACGTGCTGATAGCCCAGCGGCAACGGCAGCGGGAGAGACCGGGAGCGCGCGACACACCTGCCGGTGCTTGGCGGCGCCGCGGACCGGCAAAAAACTCCCACGGCCCGGTCCGCGGACTGGTGGTTGGGGACCCCTGGTCTAGAGCATAGCCATCCCGAACTACTTCGAGAACCCATTGATCTGAAGTAATCTGGAACCATCTCTGATAAAAACGGGATTGGCGGCCCCCTATCACCTGCACCAACAGGTGAACCCACAAACATTTATATTTATTTTATTTATTTAAACAGTTTTATATACTGTTGCACAGAATAATCCATCTCAATGGTTCACAATAAAAAACCATATATAAAATAGAAAAATGGGAAAATACACTTTTATAATAAAAAAATATAACTATCTACAATTTTAAAACTATAAAATACCAAGGTATTGGGAACACTGAGGGGCTCCAGTTACAGAGCCTGCAAGCTTTCATGGCCCTCAGGGGCGAAAGGACTGAGACCTGCGGAAGGGAAGGACCTCCCTATAAGGCCCAAAACACCAGTAGTCTCAAGAGAGGCCTTTGGCCCAAAAAGATCAGCAATGGGTTTTTTGTCCTCTGGCAATCGAGGGACCTGGGTTCCCCCCCATTTCCCTGCCATTTTTTCCAATTCACAGCTAAACAAAAGCGAGCCCTTGAATGGAGAAATTACCTGATAATTTCGTTTTCCTTACTGTAGACAGATGGACTCAGGACCAACGGGTATAGTGTACTCCTGATAGCAGTTAGAGATGGATCAGACTTCAATCTGATGTCAGCCCCTAGTACATATACTCCTGCAGGAAGTGCAGCTCTTCAGTGTTCTCCTCGAAAAGCATTGTGGATATATGTGTGACTGACTAATTGATTAACTTGAATAACTTCATAACTTGGTTAAACGCTATAACTTGATTAACTTGAACTGGTTGATTGACTATAGCTGGAGACTGCCAGTGTACTCAACTGGAAAGCAGTCGACACCCGGCATGATGGATGTCCTAGGTAAGTGAAAATGTGGCTTACCCTTGAAATCCCATGCAGCCAAGGGTGGGATGCTGAGTCCATCTGTCTACACTAAGGAAAACGAAATTATTAGGTAAGTGATTTCTCCATTTCCTAGCAGATGGACTCAGGACCAATGGGATGTATAAAAGCTACTCCTGAACCAAGTGGGAGGTTGCCCGTGACCCACTTAGTACTGCCCTTGCAAATGCCATGTCCTCTCGAGCCTGAACATCCAGACGGTAGAATCTGGAGAAGGTATGGATGGAGGACCATGTCGCCGCCCTGCAGATCTCGGCGGGTGACAGCATTCTAGTTTCTGCCCAGGAAACTGCCGGGGCTCTGGTAGAATGGGCCTTGACCTGTAGAGGCGGTGGTTTGCCTGCTTCTACGTAGGCTGACTTGATGACTTCTTTGATCCAGCGGGCTATGGTTGCCCGCGAGGCCGCTTCCCCTTGTCTCTTCCCGCTGTGAAGGACGAAAAGGTGGTCCTTTTTCGTACTGCTTCCGACATTTCCAGATATCTGGCTAGGAGTCTGCCGATGTTGAGGTGTCATAGACTACGAGCTTCTTCCGAATTCCTCAAGTCATCCGTCTATGGTAGCGAGATGGTCTGGTTAAGGTGGAAGTGTGAAACCACTTTAGGGAGGAACGAAGGAACCGTGCCTAGTTGGATGGATCCCGGGGTGAGCCTGAGGAACGGCTCGCGGCAGGACAGAGCTTGTAGTTCCGAAATGCGGCGGGCTGAACAAACTGCTAGCAGAAACACAGTCTTAAGGTTAACAGGCGGAGGGACAGAACTCGGAGGGGTCTGAAGGCGGTCCCTGCTAGGAAATCCAGGACAAGATTGAGATTCCACAGAAGTGACAGCCACTTTAGTGGTGGGCGGATGTGTTTGACTCCCTTCAGGAAGCATGACACATCCAGGTGAGAAGTTATGCTGTCGCCCTCTCTTTTGGAGCCATAGCATGACAATGAGGCCACCTGTACCTTGATGGTATTGAGGGACAGTCCCTTCTGTAGCCCGTTCTGTAAGAATTCCAGGATCACGGGAACCTTAAATGAGCGTGGCTTGATGTCGTGGTCTTCGCACCAGGCTTCAAATACTCTCCAAATCCTTATGTAAGTTAACGATGTGGAGAACTTGCGTGCTCGGAGTAGGGTGTCGATTACAGCCCCCGAGTATCCACTCTTTCTCTGACGAGCCCTCTCAATGGCCAAACCGTAAGAGAGAATTGAGAAGGGACCTCGTGGAGTATCGGACCTTGCTGTAGCAGGTCTCTGTGTGGAGGCAGTGGTAGGGGGTTCCCTGCCAGTAGTCTTCTCATATCTGCGTACCACGGTCTTCTTGGCCAGTCCGGGGCCACCAGAACTGGTCCCCTGTGTAGCTGTATTTTGTAAATGATTGCGCCCAGCAGGGACCACGGCGGGAAGGCGTATGAAGGGGCCCCCAGTGGCCAGGTCTGTACCATGGCATCGATCCACTGGGTCTGAGGTTCCTGCCTGCGGCTGACGTACCTGAGTACTTGGGCGTTGGACCGGTTTGCTATAAGGTCCATGTCAGGTGCCCCCCACCGGTTCACTATCATTTGGAACACTGCGGACGACAGCTTCCATTCTCCCGGGTCTAGGCTTTCTCTGCTGAGGTAATCTGCCATGATGTCTTTCCCGGCGATGTGGACGGCGGAGATCTCCTGGAGATTTGCTTCCGCCCACGCCCTTAGAGGGTCTATTTCCAGGGACACCTATTGGCTTCTGGGTCCCCCCTGTCGGTTGATGTAGGCCACTGTTGTGGCGTTGTCAGACATCACGCTGACCGCTTTGTCTCGAAGTCTGTGAGCGAACCACAGACAGGCTAGTCTGACTGCCCGTGCTTCTAGGCAACTGATGTTCCACCCCGCCTCTTCTGTGTTCCACTGCCCTTGGGCGGTTAACTCCTCGCAGTGTGCTCCCCATCCTCGTAGACTGGCATCTGTGGTCAGCAGGGTCCAAGTTGGGGAGGATAGCCTTGTTCCCGGCTCAGGTGGCTGACCTGTAGCCACCAACATAGCTGGGTCCGGACCCTGACCAGGAGTGATAGACATACGGTATAGTTCTGGGACAGTGGGCTCCACCGTGACAGAAGTGAGTGCTGTAGGGGTCTCATTAGGGCTCGCGCCCATGGCACTACTTCCAGTGTGGATGCCATCAGCCCGAGGACTTGCAGGTAATCCCATGCTGTGGGACGAGGTTCGCTCAGCAGGATTTGTAATCAGTTCCACAGTTTTGATCTCCTTGTGGGGGTCAGGCTGACCTTGTCTTCTCTGGTGTCGAATCGAACTCCTAGGTATTCCAGCGACTGTGAGGGCTGTAGCGAACTTTTGTTAGTGTTGACCACCCATCCTAGGCTCTCCAGTAGAGTTCTGACTTTGTTGGTTGCTTGGTGGCTTTCCTCTGGTGATTTTGCCCTGATCAGCCAATTGTCTAGGTAAGGATGTACGAGGACTCCTTCCTTCCTCAGTGTTGCCGCCACCACCACTATCACCTTGGTGAACGTCCGGGTTGCTGTGGCTATCCCGAAGGGTAGGGCCCAGAACTGGTAGTGACAGTCCAGGACTTTGAAGCGTAGATAGCGCTGGTGTTCCTGATGACTTGGGATGTGTAGGTAGGCCTCCGAAAGATCCAGGGATGTGAGAAACTCTCCCGGTTGTATCACCCTTATTACGGATCGTAGGGTTTCCAAGCGGAAGCGGGGAATCCTCAGGTTGCGGTTGACCGACTTGAGGTCCAGGATGGGCCTGAACGTTCCCTCTTTCTTGGTGACGATAAAATTAATGGAATAATGTCCAGTATTTATTTCTCGTGGAGGCACTGGGGTTATGGCCTTGAGGGCCAGCAGTCTGGACAGTGTAGCCTCCACTGCCGTCCTCTTGGAGAGGTCGTGGCAGGGAGACTCCATGAACTTGTCCGGAGGGGTTCGCAGAAAATCCAGGTAGTACCCCTCCCGAATGATGGCTTGTCCAAAGTTATCTCGACCCATCTGTGGTAGAATAGGGCTAGTCTGCCCCCTATGGCTTCTTCCCTTGGACGGGTCGGCGGAATCTCATTGTAGGGTACAGCTGGGGCCTGTACCCGAGCTGGTTCCCTTCTTGTTGTGCTTGTTCCGAAAGGACTGGTTCCTGCCCGTAGGGCGGGGCGCTTGATAGTTGCTTCTGAAGTGCTGTGAACTTCTGCCCCTTGAGGATCAAGAGAAGAGTCGCTGGTTTCTCTTCATCCTATCCTCCGGCAGGCGCAGCAATGGAGAATCGCCCCATTTGTTGGCCAGTTTCTCTAGCTTGCTGCCGAATAGGAGGGATCCTTTGAAGGGCATCCTTGTATGGAGAGTCTTGGAAGATGCATCAGCCGACCAGCTTCGAAGCCAGAGTTGTCTCCTGGCAGCCACCGCAGATGACACTCCTCTGGCCGCTGTGTGCACCAGATCGGAAGAAGTGTCCGCAAGGGATGATACCGCTGGTTCCATGACTTCTCCAGGGGTGTTGTTCCTGGTCTGAGATAAGCAGGCACGTGTCACTACGATGCAGCAGGCCGCTATTTGAAGGGACATAGTGGCCACGTCAAAAGACTGCTTAAGGATGGATTCCAGACGTCGGTCATGTGCATCTTTGAGCGCTGCTCCTCCCTCCACTGGGATAGTAGTGCGCTTCGAGACCGCACAGACCATGGCATCAACTCTTGGACATGCGAGAAGGTCTTTGGTTGCCGGGTCCAGGGGGTACATGGCTGCCAAAGCTCGTCCCCCTTTGAATGTGGACTCTGGAGCACTCCATTCCAGGTCAATTAGTTGTTGGACGGCTTGTAACAGAGGGAAATGATGGGAGGTCTGGCGGAGGCCCTCCAGTAGGGGATTCGGCTTAGGCTCCCCTGAAGTATCTGGGCCCGGGATAGCGAGGTCCCTCAGGCTGTGGGTGACCAGGTCAGGTGGTTCGTCCTTAGTAAAGAAGCATCTCATGGTTCGGTGAGGCTCTGTCACCGGGGGCAGTTCCCCCTCTTCTAGGGGCTCGGCTTCCTCTTCAGAGTTGTCCGTGTCCCCAAAGGTGGAGCTTCTGGGCGGTGGAAACCTTTGCCTAGGTCTCAAGGGGCCTGGGACATAAAGGTCTTCTGGCAGAGAATGTGGCTGATCAGCCGGAGGTTCAGTTTGCATTTGAACTAAGGTGTGTATCCCTTTGAAGAACTCCACCCATGAGACAGAAGCTGGATCCAAGCTGAGGGGCGCTGGTTCCCTGGGTGTCCCCGTCTGAGGGGGTGTCCCGCTGTGATTTGCTAGGTCCGGGGTTCCCACTGAGGAGCTATTACTCAGTCCTGGGTGGGACTGGCCCTGGGCTGGATCTCCCAGGGCCTCCTCGCACTGAGTGCACAGGGCGTTGGCCTCCTTGCTTTGTGCGGCTCTGATATGGCATGCTGGCCAGAGGCCTTGAGCCTTTACCCCTGTTTCTGGTGGTGCCATGGCTGTCGGCGCGTAAACCCTTATGCGTTGCGGTGCGCCTAAGACATACGTGTGGGTTATGCGCGGAGATGTGCACCCAAGTCCTGGTTATGCGCCCAGCTCAATAGGCGTGCGGAGCGCGTATATCTTGTGCGCCCAGCCCTTGTGTGTATAACTTATGCGCACAAGGATTATGTGCGTAGTAACTCTATGGGCACATGTAAATTGTGCGCCTAGCTAGACTTGTGCGCTCGGGCCGAACGGCAAACAGAACGGCAAATAGGGCCAAGATGGTGATGGCGACCATGCGGGCAATATGGCGACCACCTCGGAGGGTCTTCACGTGGGTAGACCCTTGGAAATAACCGGGGCCTGGTCCTGCTAGGGTGGATCAACCCAGTGGCACTGGTCTCGGCCGGTGACCTGTGCTCCTCCTCGATCCTCGGAGACCAGATTCAAGTAGAAGATTTCTACCTTACCTTGTCTTCGGTGCTTCCCGGTTTCGTTCCGGGCGGTCTCCGGCTGCGAGGGGAGAGGGCAAATACCTTCACCGCCGCGCTCGAGGGTGCACCCGCTGCCTCTCAGCCACACCCAAGGATCGGGGGCTAGGTCCACCCTGCGAAACAGCCGCCGGACCGAGGCTCACCTCCGAGGGCCCACGGAAATCACCTCGGGAATCTCAACTGGGGGAGGGACCCGATGGTATCACCGCAGGAGAGCAGAGCTCATCTTCAGAGGTAGGTTCTTTTCCCTTAATTTTGGTTTTCTTTGAGTTGGATCTAACACTGCGAGAGCATGCAGATAGTCCCTAACTGCTATGGAGACAGAAAATACTGAAGAGCTGCACTTCCTGCAGGGGTATATGTACTAGGTGCTGAAGTCAGATTGAAATCTGATCCGTCCCCAACTGCTATCAGGAGTACACGATACCCATTGGTCCTGAGTCCATCTGCTACACGCTAGGAAAGGGCAGTTTGGTAAGATTGAACTTTGAAATAGTATCCACTGACCAGTTGCACAGCCACAGCTGACGCCCTGGCTGCAATAATCGAAGCAGTTCCTCTGGTGGCTGTGCGAACTAAGTCATAGCCCCATCAGCTAAGAAAGTTGCCCCCCAGTTCCACCATAGATCCAAGATCAGACACAGTGCTACCAGATTCTTGGCAAAGACACAAGGTAGCCTAAGCTACCAAGGAACAACAAGAAGTAATTTGTAAATTCATTATCACCAGATGAAAGATTTCTTTTAGAAAAATCTCAATCCTTCTATCCTGAGCATCATTCAGTGCCACACCTCTCTCTACCGGGATGGTGGTACATTACATGATGAGCACTCTTAGCACATGGATCTACTGTAGTAGGTACTGCTGATTCAGAAGACTAGCCCTTTAAAAGTCTGCAATCCCTGGAAGAATTCTACCCAGGAAAAGGTAGAATTCCAGGCCCCAAAGACTCGAACCTGACATTGTGAGAGTTAGTGTCCGCTGATGACTCTGTCCATGGACCGATCACGGGTGGGGACACCCACATCTTATCTCCCTCAGACCTACTCCCCTTAGACTGAGGAGATGGGCCACTATCAGCAAAATCAGGAGGAGGTAAATCTCCCCAAGCATCCAAGCAGCACTCACCCAGGCTTATAGAAAGCTCTGACTGAATAGCCCTGATGTGGCATACAACACAAATGGATAATCGCTTTGGCTTCTTCGCCACAGAAGCAATGGTTGTAAACGTGCAGACTGGCAAAGGCTCGCACCTAGATTACCCGTACGTATAAGCCGCACCCAAAATGACTAACCATACCAAGGGGAACGTACAGAGAAGAGCAACCAAAATGATAAGGGGCGTGGAACGGCTGCCCTATGAGGAAAGGCTGTTCAGTTTGGAGAAGAGATGACAGACAGGAAATGACAGAAGTCTACAAAATCATAAAAGGACTTGAAAAAGTTAATGTAAACTGGTTATTTACTCTCTCAGATAATAGAAGAACTCCATGAAGTTAGCAAGTAGCTCATTTAAAACAATTCAAAGAAAATTATTTTTCACTCAATGCATAGTTAAGCTCTGGAATTCATTGCCAAGGGATGTGGTTACAGCAGTTAGTGTAACTGGATTTTAAAAAGGTTTGGATAAGTTCCTACAAGAAAAATCCAGAAACTGTTATTACAGTAATTAATAAACAATAGTAGCTTATGATTTATCCAATGTTTGGATACTTACCAGGTATTTGTGACTTGGATTGGCCACTGTAGGAAACAGGATACTGGGCTTGATGGACCCTTGGTCTGACCCAGTATGGGATATCTTATGTTCTTATGGACACACAAAAATGTGCATACAAGTGGACACGCCTAGGCCACTCATCCAACCAGACACCCAAACCAGGCGCAAGCGAACAATGCCTAAACTGGAAGCACAAGGTGTGCATCCAGAAGGATGAACGCCCAAACTGGACACACAAGCATGCAGCAATGTGCAAAATCACCACACAACCTACATGCCAAAAAGGGAAAAGCCTGGGAGTGGGGCCTAGCCAAACAAGTGTTCAACCCGCTGTGCCTGCACTACCTCCTCTCACAGAACTCCACAGAGAAGTGAGTGGGACAGCTGAATGCCAAGGTAATAGACCCTTTCTCCTTTTCACTGTTTATTGATTTATTTTTTTTTAAAGTAAAAAACTTTTACCTGAGCTTAGCCCCGGTATCGCCTCAGGAGGCAAGAAGTGCTACACAGACATGTCTGTCCGATATTTCAACTTCTTTCTTCTTTTTACTCAAAGGCAATCCTTCAAAGGGAAATGCATGGCCACCATCTGCTGGAGACGGGGAATACTGACGGGCTAATATCGGGGCGGGACTATATGACCATGACATCAGTTTTTCCTCTATCTGCTGGCAGAGGTACATAACCCACTCGTGGGAATTGTCCTGCCCACACTAAAGAAAAGGAAATTATCAAGTAGGTAGTAATGTTTTATTTCAGGCATCCCAGGACTGACTCTAAAATATCCCAGGTTAGAAAGCTGCAGCAGTGTTTGTAGAGAGAGGGCAGGAAGTTGGGGACAATCTCTTACCTGAGCAGAAGCTCCCGCAGGCATTTTCCTCTCTGCTTTTGCTTCTTTTAGGAGTGAAACTGAATTGGGGGCTCTATCGCTGGCTGAGGAATAGCTGAGTTTTTTCTTCTCAAGTGCTGGGGGAAAGAAGGAACTCAAACTGGAAGGCTGCAGAACAGAAGTCTCTCTTTTCCGCCTTCCTTGCTGGCTCTTCCCTTAGAAACAGAAAAGGCTCCTCCTCTTCCTGCCCGGCGCACATTGATGATGTCACAGAGGGGCGGACGAAGTCTATTGTGAAAAATGTACAAATTGTCCTGCCAATAAAGTTTCCTCGTTTTCTGCAATCCTGACAATGCTGGTAGGTCAGAAGTGAGTTTTGATCTCCTGCTGGGCTATCTCACTGCCCAGAGGGTCCAGATTCCAAGTAAAGGCTCCTTTGTGCCAGAAAAGTAATTTCTAGGGCAGAAACCTTGAATACAACTAAACTGCTCAGTGGCCTTTCCCTGAAACTTCCTTAATATAGCAGTGAAAATAGTATCCATGAAGATGTTAGCAAGCGTGAAAAATGTATCTGCAAATACTTAAGAATGATTCATAAGTTCAAGCAATGGGAACGGAATCATGAATGCATGTTTCATTACGTGTTAGTCAACTGGACCAGAATGTTTTATTTCTTGTATTTTATTTTATTGTAATGTTTTTATTGATTCAATGTAGATAACATGTTTGTATGTACTATATGATTTTTTTATTGATCTAGTTTAATTTCTAAACTATTTTGATTTGAACTATAAAGGTAGTATATCAAGAACCCCCTCCGCTGGTTTCAATCGTACCTCTGCAATAGACAATACAGAGTAAAAATGGGGAACTGTAAATCAAAACCATTTAACTTGACGCAAGGCGTCCCCCAAGGTTCTTCACTTTCTTCCACATTGTTCAATATATACCTTCCTTTGCCATCTCCTATCAGAACTTGGGCTTCCACACTTCATATATGTGGATGACGTACAGATCCTCATACCTATTACTGACACCCTGTCCAATGCCTTGAAAACATCGTAATCAGCCCTCACCTCAATCGGCTCCCTGCTCTCTGAGAATTACCTTGCCATCAACACCTCCAAAACTGAGCTTTTAGCCATCTCATCATGCAATACCCATTCCTACCTCCCCAAACACTTCGCACCACACGTTTGTAGCGTTGGCGTCACCCTAGACCAGTGGTTCTCAACCTTTTTTCTGTCGGGACACACCTGACAGATGGTTCTCACATGCGTGACACACTGACCCATGATCGCCACGGGGCTAGATGTAAAAGTACAGTTTGCATCCACGGGAACCCCCCTGACCCACAATAATGGATGTAAAGCAGAATTATGACATTGCCCATACAACTCACCCTACAAAAAAGATATTCTGGTTCTGGTGTCATCTCAGTAACAGCAACTCAAACTCCTTCTACTTCCAGGCTCAATAGCCCTACTTATGAAAAGACAGCAGTTTACCACCAATGCATGTCCTCTTGAGAAAACACAACAAATAAGACTGATAAAACTCTTATATGCTAGTAAAATATCTCATCTCGGTAACAGACACAGAACCGACCTAACATACTCCCAGGATCTGTAGTAATGCACATAAACTAATCCGCACACAGTTACACCTGTATTATGGAATACACTCAAACAGGAGCAACCCTATCTATGAAAAGGCAACACTACAAATATTACATCAGACCCTAAACACCAATACACCTCTTATTAGGAAAAAAGAACTAACAAGCAGCTATAGATCCCCAAACAGAAATAATTGTAAAACTAGACTAATAAGCAGAATAAATGTTTCTAAACAGCTATGAACAGAATAACATCCAACAATTAAAAACTCATAAAAACTATTAAAAATTCTCCAAACACTAATAAAATATTTCAAAAAAAGCAGACACATCACATAATATTAAATAATTAAAATGGCAGTCAATCAAGAAAAATAAACTTAAAAAGCCACCTTTACTTACCCCCTCTAGCAGCTCTCCTACTCCTCTTCCATGCAGGCCGTAGCACACAGCAGAAGCAGCAGTAGAGGCTAAGCTCTATACTCATGGACCTCTTCCTTAGTGCCCATGTCTCTCACACACACACCATACCAGTCATGCCCCCATGACCAGTTTCTGTCTCTCACACACCAATCATCTCCCAAACAGTCTTTGAAACACCCACCAGTCACCTTCCTGAACAGTTTCTCTCTTGCCATACACACACACAGGCTTCCCACTCCCGTGTTCTACTTACATATACGGGCTTCTCACTCTCATAATCACTTTCTCTGTCTCACACACACTCACCAGTCTCTCACTCCCATGCTTGTTCTCTCCACATGCACAGGCTTCTCATTCCCATAATCACTTTCTTTCTCACACACACACACACCAGTCACCTGATCTCTCTCATGCATACACACACAGGCTTCCCACTCCTTGTTCTCTTTCAGATATGCAGGCTTCTCCCTCATATGCTGTGTCTCACACACACCCAGGTTTCTCACTCCCATGCTCACTCTCTTCACATGCACAGGCTTCTCATTCCCATAATCACTTTCTCTCTCTCTCACACACACCAGTCACCTGATCTCTCTCATGCATACACACACACACACACACACACAGGCTTCCCACTCCATGTTCTCTTTCAGATATACAGGCTTCTCACTCCCATGCTGTGTCTCACACACACCCAGGTTTCTCACGCCCATGCTCACTCTTCACATGCACAGGCTTCTCATTCCCATAATCGCTTTCTTTCTCACACACACACACACACCAGTCACCTGATCTCTCTCATGCATACACAAACAGGCTTCCCACTCCATGTTCTCTTTCAGATATGCAGGCTTCTCACTCCCATGCTGTGTCTCACACACATCCAGGTTTCTCACTCCCATGCTCACTCTCTTCACATGCACAGGCTTCTCATTCCCATAATCACTTTCTCTCTGTTACACACACCAGTCTCTCTCTCTCATTTCCATGCTCGCTCTCCACTGCACAGGCTTCTCATTCCCTGAATCACATTCTTTCTCTCATATTCACACACACACCAGTCTCTCCCTCATGCATGCACACACACACACAGGCTTCTCACTCCCATGCTTTCTTTCACACCCCCCCCCCCCCAAAACCAGGCTTCTTACGCCCATGCTTTCTCACATACCCAGATTTCTCACTTCAATGCTTTTTCTCTCTCTCACACACACACATCAGTCACCTCCCTGACTAATGTCTCACACTTTCACATACACATCAGTCATCTCCTTGAGCAGTCACTTTCATTGTCTCTCACATATACACACACATCAGCTCTCTGACCAGTTTCTCTCACTCACACACATGCTCTCAATCACACGCAGGCTGGCTGCTTCTCTCTCACACTCACTTCCTCTTCCCCGCCCCTCCCCGAGCACAAATGGTAGCTGCCGCAGCCTCCTCCAGCCCCCGCAGGCCAAGAAAGAAGAATCTCATCGGCCGCGGGAGGCTCCTGCTGCTGTCTCCTTTCCCGATTACCGGCTGCTTCAATTGCTCGGGGGCCGATGCTGCAGCGGCCGCTGCTACTTTATCACGCGGCACGGCTCTTTCTTCTTTCCGCGCGCCGCGTATCACTTCCTGTTCCGGGTCACGGAGGGGGGGGGGGGCAGGCGCAGGCGCGGGAAGAAGAAAAGGGCAGCCACGGATGCCACAGCTTTTTTTTTTTTTTTGCACCGCTGCCGTTACACTGGGTTTGAACGTGCTGATAGCCCGGCGGCAACGGCAGCAGGGAAGAAAGAGCAGCGGGAGAGTCCGGGAACACGCGACACCCCTGCTGGTGCTTGGCAACACATTGGGGTGTCGCGACACACCGGTTGAGAACCGCTGCCCTAGACATAAGAACATAAGAAAATGCCATACTGGGTCAGACCAAGGGTCCATCAAGCCCAGCATCCTGTTTCCAACAGTGGCCAATCCAGGCCATAAGAACCTGGCAAGTACCCAAAAACTAAGTCTATTCCATGTAACCATTGCTAATGGCAGTGGCTATTCTCTAAGTGAACTTAATAGCAGGTAATGGACTTCTCCTCCAAGAACTTATCCAATCCTTTTTTAAACACAGCTATACTAACTGCACTAACCACATTCGCTGGCAACAAATTCCAGAGTTTAATTGTGCGTTGAGTAAAAAAGAACTTTCTCCGATTAGTTTTAAATGTGCCCCATGCTAACTTCATGGAGTGGCCCCTAGTCTTTCTACTATCCGAAAGAGTAAATAACCGATTCACATCTACCCGTTCTAGACCTCTTATGATTTTAAACACCTCTATCATATCCCCCCTCAGTCGTCTCTTCTCCAAGTTGAAAAGTCCTAACCTCTTTAGTCTTTCCTCATAGGGGAGTTGTTCCATTCCCCTTATCATTTTGGTAGCCCTTCTCTGTACCTTCTCCATCGCAATTATATCTTTTTTGAGATGCGGCGACCAGAATTGTACACAGTATTCAAGGTGCGGTCTCACCATGGAGCGATACAGAGGCATTATGACATTTTCCGTTTTCTTCACCATTCCCTTTCTAATAATTCCCAACATTCTGTTTGCTTTTTTGACTGCCGCAGAACACTGTACTGACGATTTCAATGTGTTATCCACTATGACACCTAGATCTCTTTCTTGGGTTGTAGCACCTAATATGGAACCCAACATTGTGTAATTATAGCACGGGTTATTTTTCCCTATATGCATCACCTTGCACTTATCCACATTAAATTTCATCTGCCATTTGGATGCCCAATTTTCCAGTCTCACAAGGTCTTCCTGCAATTTATCACAATCTGCTTGTGATTTAACTACTCTGAACAATTTTGTGTCATCTGCAAATTTGATTATCTCACTCGTCGTATTTCTTTCCAAATCATTTATAAATATATTGAACAGTAAGGGTCCCAATACAGAACCCTGAGGTACTCCACTGTCCACTCCCTTCCACTGAGAAAATTGCCCATTTAATCCTACTCTCTGTTTCCTGTCTAGACAATCAATTTAACCTAAAAAAGTTCATTAACGCTACCCTAAAAGAATCCTTCTTCAAACTACATACCCTAAAAAATCTCAAATCCCTTCTACATCTCAACGACTTCCGCACTATTCTCCAAGCCTTCATCCTGTCCAAACTTGATTATTGCAATGCCCTCCTCCTAGGCCTACCTAAGAATGCTATCCAGCCCCTTCAAATGCTCCAAAATGTGGTTGCCCGTATCCTTACTAATGTCCACAGAAATGACCACATCACCCCTGTACTCAAACACTTACACTGGCTGCCAATCTCACCCCGGATTCGGTACAAGTCTCTCACCATCATCCACAAATCTCTACACACCAATAAGATGCTATTCCTCAATGAACAATTACAGTTTCGCATAACGAACAGACCCACAAGAAACCAACATCTCGCAACACTACGTACTCCCTCACACAAACTCACAAGGCTTAAATCCACCTCCGACTGTGCTCTCTCCTTAGCAGGCCCAAAACTTTGGAACAACATGCCCCCCAATCTTCACCTAGAACCATGCCATAAGAAATTCAAGCAGAACCTCAAGACATGGCTTTTCAAGCAAGTCTACAATTAATACCCTATTCTTCACCTACCCTATGTCTTCGCCCCACCCTCCCCCTCCTCCCTTCCCTTTAACTTCATCCTTAACTTTCCCTTACCCATAGCCTCTGCCCCATTTCCCTCCCGCCCTAACCACCTCCTTTTCTATTCCACTGCATCCCAAAGCCACACACCTACATTTGTAAACATTATTCTAGTGCATTGTTTGCCTATGTATATATGTAAATATTATTCTACTGCATTGTTTGCCTATGTATATATGTTCTTCAACCATCATATTATCGGCAATTATGCGTTATAGCTCCTCACCTGTTTTTGGATTCCCGCTAATATTATTACCCTTATTAAGTGTTCCATGTAAAGCCTGTTGCTACATTATTTTCCCTGTAAACCATTAAAATGTTCCCAACGATTGTCAGTATATAAAAAGCTTAACTAAATAAATAAATAAATAAATAAAATAATAATAAAGCAACCCAGTTGGGAATATGACTTAAGCGTGAATTGTTTTATTGGAATACTGTAACATGATTTGGATATAATTTTTCTCTAAGGAAGGTACATTGTGTGTTCCAAGCTGCTTGAGGTTAAATACACCATCTCTTTCTTTGCCATTAGAAAAACTTGTAGAGCTGTATCCTGTCTTAGCAAGAGATGACTACACTTATACAAGCCCGGAACCATCGGGTGTGCAAACCGTGCAATTACACAGGGCGGCACACCTGGTGGGGCGGTGTCAGGAGCAGGGAGAGGCCCATGTTGCTGCTGGTGGACTGGATTCCACCAGCGACGGAAGAAGTGGAGGCCTATAATGCTGTCGGTGGCATTGGGTCCACCAGTGACAGAAGAAGCAATGGTGTACCTGGGGCTGGACAGGGGGGGCCAATGCCCTTGGGTGCAGGGCTATAGAGAGGCACTGATGGCCGACAGGGAGGCACATGTGGCCACCGGTGGACCTCATCCCAGTGGCAACTGAGCAGGGAAGCCTGTTACATTAAGTTCGACTTATTCCCCAATAAGGATGTATTTAAATGCCAAGTGAAGGGACGAGATCTAAGAGGGGCAAGGTCAATGGAGATCTGGACAGGGTGATGATCAGATAAAGTAAAGGACAGGATTTTACTGTTCATGACTCTCGGATAAAAGTTAAGTGTGCCATAAAATCTATTCTGCTATACATATTGTGTCGAGGTGAATAAAAAGTGAAATCTTTCTCGTCTGTGTGATGCTTACAGTCCAACAAATCAAGCACCTCAGTGATGTCCAGAAACTTACACAAACCACCACCCCCTATATACTGAGGTGTGAAGTTTTCTCTAAACCAGGATCAGGGCATATAAGAACTTAAGAAAATGCCATACTGGGTCAGACCAATGGTCCATCAAGCCCAGCATCCTGTTTCCAACAGTGGCCAATCCAGGCCATTAGAACCTGGCAATTACCCAAAAACTAAGTCTATTCCATGTTACCATTGCTAATGGCAGTGGCTATTCTCTAAGGGGCGGATTTTAAAAGGGCCAAGCGCCAGCATGCCTATTTTGCATAGGCCGCCGGTGCGCGTAAAGCCCCGGGACGCTCGTAAGTCCCGGGGCTTTCGAAAAGGGGCGGGAGGGGGTGTGTCCGGGGCATCCCTGAAACGGCGCGGCGTTTCGGGGGCGGGCCCGGGGGCATGGTCGAGGCCTCCGGACCAGCCCCTGGGACCAGAGGACGGAGCAGGGTTGCCGGCGAGGCGCAAAGTTAAGGGGGGGATTTAGATAGGGCCGGGGGGGTGGATTAGGTAGGGGAAGGGAGGGGAAGGTGGGGAGAGGGCGAAGAAAAGTTCCCTCCGAGGCCGCTCCGAAATCGGAGCGGCCTCGGAGGGAACAGGTAGCACGCGCTGGGCTCGGCACGCGCAGGTTGCACAAATGTGCACCCCCTTGCGAGCGCCGACCCCAGATTTTATAAGATACGCGCAGCTACACGCGTATCTTATAAAATCCAGCGTACATTTGTTCGCGCCTGGTGCGCAAACAAAAGTACGAGCTCACGTATTTTTTAAAAATCTGCCCCTCAGTGAACTTAATAGCAAGTAATGGACTTCTCCTCCAAGAACATATCCAATCCTTTTTTAAACACAGCTATACTAACTGCACTAACCACATCCTCTGGCAACAAATTCCAGAGTTTAATTGTGCGTTGAGTAAAAAAGAACTTTCTCTGATTAGTTTTAAATGTGCCCCATGCTAACTTCATGGAGTGCCCCCTAGTCTTTCTACTATCCGAAAGAGTAAATAACCTATTCACATCTACCCGTTCTAGACCTCTCATGATTTTAAACACCTCTATCATATCCCCCCTCAGTCGTCTCTTCTCCAAGCTGAAAAGTCCTAACCTCTTTAGTCTTTCCTCATAGGGGAACTGTTCCATTCCCTTTATCATTTGGTAGCCCTTCTCTGTATCTTCTCCATCGCAATTATATCTTTTTTGAGATGCAGCGACCAGAATTGTACACAGTATTCAAGGTGCGGTCTCACCATGGAGCGATACAGAGGCATTATGACATTTTCTGTTTTATTCACCATGCCCTTTCTAATAATTCCCAACATTCTGTTTGCTTTTTTGACTGCCGCAGCACACTGTATCGACGATTTCAATGTGTTATCCATTATGACAGCGATTCTCAACCGGTGTGTCGCCAAGCACCGGTTGGTGTGTCGCGTGCTCCTGGTCTCTCCCGCTGCTCTTTCTTCCCTGCTGCCGTTGCCGCCGGGCTATCAGAACGTTCAAGCCCAGCGGGAATGGCAGCGGCGCTAGAGGAAGCTCTGGCACCCGTGGCTGACCTTTTTTTCTTCCCGCGCCCCCCCTCCCCCCATGACCCGGAACAGGAAGTGACACGCGGTGAGCGGGAAGGAGAAAGAGCCGGCCCGTGCTGCGTGGAAAAGTAGCAGCGGCAGCAGCAGCATCGGCCCCCAAGCAATTGAAGCAGCCGGAAAGGAGGCAGCAGCATGACTTTCTTGGCCTGCGGGGGCTGGAGGAGGAGGCTGCTGCAGCTACCATTTGTGCTCGGGGGGGGGGGGGGGAGGAGGAAGTGAATGAGAGAAAGAGAGAGAAGCAGCCAGCCAGTGTGTAAGTGAGAGAATGTGTGTGTGATTGAGAGCCTGTGTGTAAGTGAGAGAATGTATTTGATCGAGAGCATGTGTGTGATTGAGAGAAACTGGTCAGAGAGCTGATGTATGTGTATATGTGAAAGACAATGAAAGTGACTGCTCAAGGAGATGACTGATGTGTATGTGAGAGTGTGAGACAGTCAGGGATGTGACTAATGTGTGTGTGTGTGTGTGTGTGTGTGTGTGTGTGTGTGTGTGAGAAAGAGAGGAAAAGCATGGAAGTGAGAAATCTGGGTATGTGAGAAAGCATGGGAGTAAGAAGCCTGGTGTTGTGGGGGTGTGTGTGAAAAAGCATGGGAGTGAGAAGCCTGATTATGTGAGAGAGAGCATGGGAGAGGGAAGCCTGTGTGTGTGTGTGTGCATGCATGAGCGAGAGACTGGTGGGTAAGGTGACTGTGTGTGTGAGAGAAAGAGACTGGTGTGTGTGTCAATATGAGAGAAAGAATGTGATTCAGGGAATGAGAAGCCTATGCAGTGGAGAGCGAGCATGGAAATGAGAGAGAGACTGGTGGGTGTGTGTGTGTGTATGTGTGTGTAACAGAGAGAAAATGATTATGGGAATGAGAAGCCTGTGCACATGGAGAGCGAGCATGGAAATGAGAGAGAGATGTGTGTGTGTGTGTGTGTGTGTGTGTAACAGAGAGAAAGTGATTATGGGAATGAGAAGCCTGTGCATGTGAAGAGAGTGAGCATGGGAGTGAGAAGCCTGATTATGTGAGAGAGAGCATGGGAGAGGGAAGCCTGTGTGTGTGTGTGTGTGTGTGCATGCATGAGCGAGAGACTGGTTGGTAAAGTGACTGTGTGTGTGAGAGAAAGAGACTGGTGTGTGTGAATGTGAGAGAAAGAATGTGATTCAGGGAATGAGAAGCCTGTGCAGTGGAGAGCGAGCATGGAAATGAGAGAGAGACTGGTGTGTGTGTGTGTATGTGTGTGTAACAGAGAGAAAATGATTATGGGAATGAGAAGCCTGTGCATGTGAAGAGAGTGAGCATGGGAGTGAGAAACCTGGGTGTGTGTGAGACACAGCATGGGAGAGAGAAGCCTGTATATGTAAGACAGAACATGGAAATGGGAAGCCTGTGTGTGTGTGTATCCATGAGAGAGATCAGGTGACTGGTGTGTGTGTGTGTGTGTGTGTGTGTGTGTGTGTGAGAGAGAGAGAGAAAGAAAGTAATTATGGGAATGAGAAGCCTGTGCATGTGAAGAGTGAGCATGGGAGTGAGAAACCTGGGTGTGTGTGAGACACAACAAGGTAATTAAACAGAGGGAAATTCTTTTTTCACAACTCTCTAATATCGCATAACTGTATTACATCATAGAGAGACTACATACATATAAATGTAATTTACCATTTATTAGAAATCACAAGGTATACACCTATCTAAACATTTTAAAATCTAAACTCACACATTCAACCATCATTCACACACCAACATAAAAAATTCTATATTGCACAAATAGTATCCAATAATCCTGAATTACAATTAATTTCCTAACATCAAGTGTATATCATTTTTACATCAGATTATATTCAAATATTTCTGTGTGTTTATCCTGTATGTCCAACAAAGGATCTCCTTGTTTCGCCTTCCACTCAGGCTTCATCAGGGACTTAATTTCATAAAGCCAGTTATATCTCTCACTGTTTATGTCTTGAGTCTTTTGTTCTTATTCCACCACTAAGAAACTCTCATGAAACGTAGAGTGCTACGTTGGGTCACGTATACAATGAAGCACTACTCGCAAGGTCCCATATTGAATTACTGTTGATGAATTGTTTGAGATGAGTCATTTGAAGACTGGAACCAGCGGTGGTGTTCGATTGTAATATTTTGCACTGCTGAGAAGCTGATTAAAAGCCGGTTTGGGAAGGCGTGTTCACAGTTGAAAGAGATCTTGAGCTAATTTGATGGCACAACGAAAAGTGTAAAGATTTGCATTTCATGAGAGTTTCTTAGTGGTGGAATAAGAACAAAAGACTCAAGACATAAACAGTGAGAGATATAACTGGCTTTATGAAATTAAGTCCCTGATGAAGCCTGAGTGGAAGGCGAAACAAGGAGATCCTTTGTTGGACATACAGGATAAACACACAGAAATATTTGAATATAATCTGATGTAAAAATGATATACACTTGATGTTAGGAAATTAATTGTAATTCAGGATTATTGGATACTATTTGTGCAATATAGAATTTTTTATGTTGGTGTGTGAATGATGGTTGAATGTGTGAGTTTAGATTTTAAAATGTTTAGATAGGTGTATACCTTGTGATTTCTAATAAATGGTAAATTACATTTATATGTATGTAGTCTCTCTATGATGTAATACAGTTGTGTGTGAGACACAGCATGGGAGTGAGAAGCCTGTATATCTGAAAGAGAAGATGGGAGTGGGAAGCCTGTGTGTGTGTATGCATGAGAGAGATCAGGTGACTGGTGTGTGTTTGTGTGTGTCTGTGAGAGAAAGAAAGTGATTATGGGAATGAGAAACCTGTGCATGTGGAGAGAACAAGCATGGGAGTGAGAGACTGGTGAGTGTGTGTGTGTGAGACGGAGAAAGTGATTATGAGAGTGATAAGCCCATATATGTAAGTAGAACACAGGAGTGGGAAGCCTGTGTGTGTGTATGGCATGAGAGAATCTGTTCAGGAAGGTGACTGGTGTGTGTGTGTCAAAGACTGTTTGGGAGATGATTGGTGTGTGAGAGACAGAAACTGGTCATGGGGGCATGACTAGTATGGTGTGTGTGTGTGAGAGACATGGGACTAAGGAAGAGGACCATGAGTATAGAGCTTAGCCTCTACTGCTGCTTCTGTGTGTGCTATGGCCTGCATGGAAGAGGAGTAGGAGAGCTGCTGGAGGGGGTAAGTAAAGGTGGCTTTTTAAGTTTATTTTTCTTGATTGACTGCCATTTTAATTATTTAATATTATGTGATGTGTCTGCTTCTTTTGAAATATTTTATTGGTGTTTGGAGAATTTTTAATAGTTTTTATGAGTTTTTAATTGTTGGATGTTATTCTGTTCATAGCTGTTTTGAAACATTTATTCTGCTTATTAGTATAGCTTTACAATTATTTCTGTGTGGGGATCTATAGCTGCTTGCTAGTTCTGTTTTCCTAATAAGAGGTGTATTGGTTTTTAGGGCCTGATTTAATATTTGTAGTGTTGCCTTTTCATAGATAGGGTTGCTCCAGTTTGAGTGTATTCCATAATACAGGTGTAACTGTGTGCGGATTAGTTTATGTGCATTACTACAGATCCTGGGAGTATGTTAGGTCGGTTCTGTGTCTGTTATTGAGATGAGATATTTTACTAGCATGTAAGCGTTTGTATCAGTCTTATTTGTTGTGTTTTCTCAAGAGGACATGCATTGGTGGCAAACTGCTGTCTTTTCATAAGTAGGGCTATTGAGCCTGGAAGTAGAAGGAGTTTGAGTTGCTGTTACTGCGATGACACCAGAACCAGAATATCTTTTTTGTAGGGTGAGTTGTATGGGGAATGTCATAATTTTGCTTTACATCCATTATTGTGGGTCAGGGGGGTTCCCGTGGATGCAAACTGTACTTTTACATCTAGCCCCATGACGATCATTGGTCAGTGTGTCACGCAGAAAAAAGGTTGAGAACCACTGCACTATGACACCTAGATCTCTTTCTTGGGTTGTAGCACCTAGTACGGAACCCAACATTGTGTAATTATAGCATGGGTTATTTTTCCCTATATGCATCACCTTGCACTTATCCACATTAAATTTCATCTGCCATTTGGATGCCCAATTTTCCAGTCTCACAAGGTCTTCCTGCAATTTATCACAATCTGCTTGTGATTTAACTACTCTGAACAATTTTGTGTCATCTACAAATTTGATTATCTCACTCGTCGTATTATAACATAAATTATCCCAGGACTGGCACAGGACCAAGGAAAATTACAGAATGAAAAAGAGAGGGAAATCAGTTGGCGCAGCACAAAACAGCCATGGAAAAAAGGGAAACGAATCCCCATATATTATGTACCAAAAAAACAAACATCCAAGACCCAATAAGTCCCTTCAAAACCTCCAAACCACAAAACTCCAGGACAGAGCCAAAATACTCTAAAAAAACAAACAAAAAAACCAAACAAACCCACAGCCGCTTCAAAGATCGAGGAGCTTCGGGATCGAGGAGGAGAACCCAGCAGCTCCAAAACTAATCACACCTGAAAACTATTACAATTTAAAAAAAAAAAGGTAATGCAAGAAAACCAATCCAAATTCAAAACCCACCGAAACCCCCAGAGTAAACAAAACCCACTCAGGGAAGAGAAAACCTTGCCAGTATATCACCCAACCAAAACTCAGAAACCACCAGCACCCTGGCAAGATCTCCACAGAACTGCCAGTTGCATGAAACTGTAGCATAAACTGACATTGGCAATAAGCAGAGATAAGAAAAAAGGGAAAAGAGAAAAATACACAGAAAAAGGTAGAGCAAGAAAAATGAAAAACAAACAAACAGAAACAAAAATTAAGAACAGAACATCCACAGGAGTGAAAATAAGATGTCACAGTCGCTCCTGGGGAGTGTCACAGTCACAAAATATCAAAAGAGAGAGGCCATGTGACTTCAAGCCCGCTTCACAAAAGAGGCAATGGGAAGAAAAACTATCATCCAGGAAAGAGAGACAAATGAAAAGAAAAAAATAAATAAGACAGTGCCAGATCCAGCCTCCAAAGGAAGACCAAAGTATGCACAAAACCCAAAACAATGCACCCTAAAGAGCAGTGAGTTGAAAAAGTAGAGAATGCTGAACAAAAACAAAATGAAGGCTGCCAGCATTAATGAAAGAGTCAGGTGCACAAATTGCAGAAAGTCAACTTCCATAGTTTAGGAAGAAAAATTAAGAAGATCAAAACACTACTTGTGTTTTCCCGCCATACATAACCAGGTGATTTGCCTGTACAGAGTCAAATTGCTGAGGCCCCATTCTCTTGCTGTGATTGCCATTATTGCAGCCATGTGTCAGCTTCCTTAGCCATATATTTCCCCCAATCGCTCACTGCTATTGCACATGCTGGCCGCAGTGTTCCACGGCCGGTCACGCTCATCCAGCACAGCCTTGGTTCAGTCCTAACCCCTCTTGCAGCAGTGGAGAGTCGCTGCCAGTGACAAAATTCTCCATGGCTTGGGGTCGCTGCTCAGGCTGCCAAGCCTGACCCCACCAGCAACATCCTAGGCATGCACGTGCACCTCTCCACTGTTCTTAAAGGGACCGTGGCAGGAAAGGTCCTGTGACGCCTTCTGATGACATCAGTGCTTCTGCCTACTAAAGCCCGCTCCTGCCTGCAATGCCTTGCCTCGGCAACAGGTCGTGCTCCTTGTGAGTAGCTAGTTGTCTGTTGCCGTCTCCTTCTGGATTGCTTCTCTGGTCTTGGCTTGGATTGTTCTGGACTTCGCTGGATTGCCACCTGCCCTGATTCTGGTCTTTGTTGGATCTCTGCCTGCCGACTTCTGGTACGTCTCTGGACTCCATAGGATTTCTGCCTGCCCTGACTTCTGGTTCGTTCTGGGCTCTGTTATCTTGACGCCTTGTGTCCTTGTTCTTCTCTGGAGACCCATTCCTAAGTCCAGCTGGCCCCAGTACCCAAGGCCTCAACCTGCGGGGAACGAGGGCTGGTATTGGAGAAGGTCCTGTTGGGTCTCCACATCAGCCAGCTCTGCCTACCGACGACGAGAACCTGCAAGGCCTCCTTCCTGCAGGTAGTGACAACCTTGTTTTGGACCCAGGGTCCACCTTCGTAACAGTTTGCTGAGGCCATGGACCAGCGAACCTCTCAGGACTCCAGGCCATTACGGGCTTTGCTCAGAAAATTCAACAACAGCAGCACTTCCTGGAGTTATTGGCAGATAAGATGGAACACCTCAGCACCCAGCTGGATATGACCACCACAGTTAGTACGGCGCCTCCTGTGTCTGCACCTATCTCAACCACTCTTCATCTTCCAGTACCATCCTGATACGCTGGGGATCCTAGTCAGTGTCGGGGTTTCTTGAATCAATGTTTCATGCATTTCACCTTACAACCGGCGCAATTCTCTAACGACACCATGAAGACTACTTTCATCCTTTTCCTCCTTGATGGGAAGGCCTTAGCCTGGGCCTCCCTATTATGGGAACGTGGAGACTCTATTCTTCAGGACATACAGCGGTTTGTTCAATCCTTCAAGCAAGGTTTTGATGAGCCTGGTAGGTTGACCACTGCCAGATTCAAGTTATTGCATCTCCGGCAGGGGGCTAGACCATTGATTAGGGATGTGAATCGTGTCCTCGATCGTCTTAACGATCGATTTCGGCTGGGAGGGGGAGGGAATCGTATTGTTGCCGTTTGGGGGGGTAAAATATCGTGAAAAATCGTTAAAAATCGTTAAAAATCGAAAAATCGAAAAACCGGCACATTAAAACCCCCTAAAACCCACCCCCGACCCTTTAAATTAAATCCCCCACCCAAATAACTTAAATAACCTGCGGGTCCAGCGGCGGTCCGGAACGGCAGCGGTCCGGAACGGGCTCCTGCTCCTGAATCTTGTCGTCTTCAGCCGGCGCCATTTTCCAAAATGGCGCCGAAAAATGGCGGCGGCCATAGACGAAAAAGATTGGACGGCAGGAGGTCCTTCCGGACCCCCGCTGGACTTTTGGCAAGTCTCGTGGGGGTCAGGAGGCCCCCCACAAGCTGGCCAAAAGTTCCTGGAGGTCCAGCGGGGGTCAGGGAGCGATTTCCCGCCGCGAATCGTTTCCGTACGGAAAATGGCGCCGGCAGGAGATCGACTGCAGGAGGTCGTTCAGGCGCCTCGCTGAACGACCTCCTGCAGTCGATCTCCTGCCGGCGCCATTTTCCGTACGAAAACGATTCGCGGCGGGAAATCGCTCCCTGACCCCCGCTGGACCTCCAGGAACTTTTGGCCAGCTTGTGGGGGGCCTCCTGACCCCCACGAGACTTGCCAAAAGTCCAGCGGGGGTCCGGAAGGACCTCCTGCCGTCCAATCTTTTTCGTCTATGGCTGCCGCCATTTTTCGGCGCCATTTTGGAAAATGGCGCCGGCTGAAGACGACAAGATTCAGGAGCAGGAGCCCGTTCCGGACCGCTGCCGTTCCGGACCGCCGCTGGACCCGCAGGTTATTTAAGTTATTTGGGGGGGGGTTCGGGAGGGTGGGGGATTTAATTTAAAGGGTCGGGGGTGGGTTTTAGGGGGTTTTAGTGTGCCGGCTCACGATTCTAACGATTTATAACGATAAATCGTTAGAATCTGTATTGTATTGTGTTCCATAACGGTTTAAGACGATATTAAAATTATCGGACGATAATTTTAATCGTCCTAAAACGATTCACATCCCTACCATTGATGGACTATGCCATAGAGTTATGGACCCTGGCTACTGAATTAGACTGCCAGGAGCACAGCCTTCAAAGCATTTTCTTGGAGGGACTATCTCCTCAAATTAAGGACGAACTGGCAGCAAGGGAGCTTTCCGGGTCTCTTGATGCTCTCATTGACCTCACTGGGAGAATCGACCATCGTCTTCAGTAATGATCTCAGGAGTTATGGACTTCATGAAGGTCAGTCACGTTCACTCCGGCATTTTCCCCTGCTTCAGAGCCCAATGACTGAGCCCAGTCCTCCATGATGTGACGAACCTATGCAACTGGGACGAAGTCACCTTACGGCTGAAGAGCGTTATAATTTGTCTTGACACGTGGGCCCTTGGTCGCAACAAGCGATGGCTTCTCCCACAGGGCTCTGCCCTGTGGGGACTTGCTAGGATAAGCTGACTTTTCAGCAGTAACACACACAGAATATAGAGTGTCTTTATTGTACAGCAAGTGATGAATGTGGCCCGAGGAGCAGGCAGAGAGCCTCTGCTCAGAGGAGAAATGTCCCAGATGATAATGTCTCGTTGGTATTCCGCAGCACGGAGATATTCTCTCACCGACTTGAAGTAATGAGTAGATCCAGTAGTGGTCCGCAGAGCGGGGTACGCCGTGAACCCACACTGTAGATGGTAGGCCAGAGAGAGGTAGATCAGGTAGTGGTCCACAGAGTGGGGTATGCCATGAATCCACACTGTAGATGGTGAAAGAGAGAGAGAGAGACAGGCTGGACAGCAATGGTACTCATTCTGAGAGAAGTAGGCAGTCGAAGAGAAGAATCTCTGTGGAGCGAAGGTCCAAGACGTGACAAGGCCCCCAAGGAGTGGGTACCTAAGGTGTCCTAGCTGGAATCAAGGTAACCACAAAGGGTAGATTCGGAGCGTGGCAAGGCCCCCGAAGAGCGAGTACCTGAGTCATCAGAGGCAGGAACACAGAGCTGAGAGCATCTGTAGAGAGGCAAAATCAGCAGGAAGGGAATCCTTGCTAACTCATAGGAGGAAATGAGAAGAGAGATTATATACACGTAGGCAGTGACGTCATGCGGATGGGATGCCCCCGAGGTTCCCTCCATGACGTACATAAGAGGAGGGCTGGCACGCGCGTGCCCTAGGTGATTCCTGGATCAAAATGGCTAACGCAATCACCCACGCTGTCCCAGGGATGCCGGGGAGGTCGGCGTTCAGAGGCAGAGGCAGCTGTCTTACCCAGAGTCGATGGATTGGAAAGAAGAGAGGTGAGCAACAGAGGGCACAGCCGTCTGCGACCGACAGGCGCAACAGTACCCCCTTTCTTAGGTCCCCTCCTAGGGGGTTTCGGTTTCCTAGGATGGGTCTGATGGAATTGCTAGATCAGGTCTTTATCTAGAATGTTGACAGCAGGCTCCCAGGAGTTCTCCTCCGGTCTGTATCATTCGCATGAAATCAAGTACTCCCAGTGTTTTCCTCTCTTACGTACATCCAGGATGTCATCTACTTGATATGTGATATCTTCCTCGGCAACAAGAGGTACTGGGTCATCTACTTGATATGTGATATCTTCCTCGGCATTAAGAGGTACTGGGTCAGATAGTATGAGCGACTTCAAAAGTGACATTTATTTATTTAATGAGTTTTATATACCGTCATTCGGTAAAGCCATCATAACGGTTTACAAAAACTCAAAATGCAAGATTTTTAACAATTGAGCAAAAGGCATAACATGGAATGCATTGTGTATTTTCATCGAGGAAGATAGTCTCAAGCTGTACGTCAATGCTCCTAGGCATCGGAGGATAGGGAAAGGTCTGATGTAATGCGGTGCGAAAAGCACAGAAGGCAGTTTGAAGTGAAGGAATCTCGTACTAAGCCATACTTTATCTCCTAGGATGGAACTGAGGTGCCTCTCTGTGATGAGCATCATATGTTTTCTTGGCCTTTTGCCCTGTTTTGAGCAGCAGATCTTTCGTTTGCCTCCAAAGTTGTTGCAATTCCACTGCGGTGGTTTGGGCTGCTGGAGAAGCTACAGACAGAGGCAGAGGCAATGGAGGTAACGGCTGGCGATCATAAACAATTTGAAATGGGGTAGATCCAGTGGCCGAAGCAGGATGAGAGTTCAGGGCGAACTCAGCCCAGGGAAGTAAATCTGCCCAGTCGCTTTGCCTGGAGTTAACATACAAACATATGAAGTGTTTGAGTGTCCGATTCATTTTCTCCATCTGTCCATTGGATTGCAGGTGATAGGCCAAAGATAGGTCCAAAGAAATGTTGAATTTTCGGCAAAGTGCTCTCCAGAATTTAGCAGTAACCTGGAAGCCTCTATCCGAAAGGATATACTTAGGCATGCCATATAGTCGGAAGATATGTTTTACAAACAGTTTAGCCAGTTCCGCAGCAGAAGGTAGCCCAGGCAGTGCCACGAAGTATGCCATTTTTGAGAAGCGATCTACAGTCACCCATATCGTGTTGCTCCCACTAGAGGGTGGTAAATCCACCACAAAGTCGGTCGAGATGTGTGTCCAAGGTTCTTCAGGCACTGGCAAAGGTTGAAGGAGACCCCAGGGACGTCCGGGCAGGAGGTTTCTGTCTCACGCAGGTAGCACAGTACACTACATATGCTTGTACATCTGCCTTCATCGTGGGCCACCAATAAAAGCATTGAAGCATGGCCAACGTGCGGGCTTGTCCAGAGTGACCGGCCAAACGAGAGTCATGCGCACATATCAATAGCTTTTTCCTCATTCCATGAGCCACCACAGTTTTCCCAGCGAGGACTGCATGAGTGGCTGCCAAGACCACCTTCTCTGGGTTGATGATGTGGCGAGGTTCATTGGGCAATCCTTGGGTTGAAAGGAGCGCGAGAAAGCATCTGCCCAGACATTCTTCTCCGCAGGATGGTATTTGAGCAGAAAGTCGAATCAGTTGTAGAATAATGACCACCAAGCTTGCCGATGGTTAAGCCGCTGTGCACGACGCAAATATTCCAGGTTCTGGTGGTCTGTATACACTATTATTTGGTTTTGAGCTCCCTACAACCATGGACACCACTCCTCGAAAGCTAGCTTAATAGCTAACAGCTCTTTATCTCCATTTCCATAATTCCTCTCGGCTAAAGTGTGTTGGTATCGCTGTTCTGGCTCAGCACAGCTCCCAACCTCCACGATGTATGGGCGACGAGGATCGGGGTGGCGAAGGCAAGGTTTTTTTTTTAGGACGGCTCCTTTTAGTGTTTGAAAGGCTGTTACAGCTTCTGGAGACCACTGAGAAGGGTTGGCCCCTTTTCTAGTCATGGCAGTGAGTGGTGCAGTTAAGGTGGAGAAGTGTTTGATGAAGGTACAATAGTAATTCGTGAAGCTGAGAAAACGGCGAAGTGCCTTTAATCCAGTTGGTTGCGGCCAGTCTTGGATGCTTTTGGTCTTTTGAGGATCCATCTGGAAACCTAACTTGGAAACAATATAGCCTAGGAAAGGCACGGATTCCTGATGAAAGGCACATTTCTCAAGTTTTGTGTAGAGGTGGTTGTCTCTTACTCTTCATAGTACCTTTATCACATCTGCCTGATGCGTCTGAAGGTCTTGAAAGAAGATTAAGATGTCATCTAAATATACCACCACGCACTGGTACAGCAGGTCTCGCAGAATTTCATTCATCATATTTCGAAATACTGCTGGTGCGTTGCATAAGCCAAAAGACATGACTAAGTAATCGAAGTGTTAAAGGCTGTTTTCCACTCATCCCCATGTCAGATTCGAACCAGGTTGTAGGTCCCTTTTAGATCCAGCTTGGTAAAGATCTTGGCCCCCTGGAGTCCGAACAGCTCCAATATCAGCGGTAGAGGATAGCGATCCTTAAGACAACAACCAACGAGGACTGAATTACATAGACTGGGTAAACAAATAAGCATGGGAGTAGCTTGCTTATTGCGGCGGTTACTACCCCTAACTAATTAAGCTAAATATTTCACTTACATGCAGCTCCAACACTGCTCTCTGCATTAATGGTGGGGGTGGAAGATAAATAGAACCAAAAGGTTACTAAGAGCCAAGAGTAACAGATAAGTATGAGAAAAAAAAGTGTGAAGCTTGCTGGGCAGACTAGATGGGCCGTTTGGTCTTCTTCTGCCGTCATTTCTATGTTTCTATGTTTCTATGTTAATGGTAATTTCGTTGATACCTCTGTAATCTATACAAGGGCACAGGTATCCATCCTTCTTGCCAACAAAAAAAAAAACCCCGCACCAGCCGGAGATTGAGAAGGTCTGATGAATCCTTTCTGCAAGTTTTCTTGGATGTAGGCCAACATGGCCTTGGTCTCTGATAATGAGAGGGGGTATATCCTTCCCCTGGGTGGCTCAAGGTTAGGCTTCAGGTAGACGAAAATCCTCACTCATTCTCGAGAGCCAAGCTCGACAGTTTCGAATCAACTTCCACCAAAGAGATTGAATCCCTACTAAAAAGACAGAAACCATCTAGCCATCCAGCAGATAACATCCCTTCGAGACTTTTGCTTCTCATCCCAAACACGATCTCAGGACCTTTGACAAATATTATAAATTGCCTTCTAACTCAAGGGAGTTATCCAGACAGTTTAAAAACCGCAGCACTCAAACCCCTCCTTAAGAAACATAATCTAGACCCCAATGAACCAGCCAACTTCAGACCCATCTCCAATCTCCCATTCCTAGCCAAACTAACGGAGAAGCTGGTAAACACCCGACTATCAGAGTACATAAAAGATCACAACATTTTATACCCTTCACAATATGGCTTCCGCAAATCACGTAGCACGGAAACTCTCCTCATCTCACTTACAGACCATATCATAATGGGTCTAGACAAAGGCCATTCCTTTTTATTAGTCCTGCTAGACATCTCGGCGGCATTTGACACCGTCAACCACTCCATCCTCATGGATCGCCTAGCAGATATCAGCATCTCCGGATCAGCCCACAGTTGGTTCAAATCCTTCCTTTGCAATAGAACCTTCAAAGTTAAAATTAATAATATAGAATCGCCCTTAACAAAATCCACCCTTGGTGTACCACAAGGATCCTCCCTATCTCCAATCCTTTTTAATATTTACCTCCTCCCCCTTTGCCAATTGCTAACTGATCTTAATTTAATTCATTATCTCTATGCAGACGATGTGCAGATACTAATCCCTATTACAGAATCTATTTCAAAAGCTCTCACCCACTGGAATAGCTGCCTTTTATCTATCACTAACCTCCTCAATAGATTAAACTTGGTCCTAAATTCCTCAAAGACGGAGCTCCTCCTCATCTCTTCAAATGAAGAAAATTTTCTTCCATTATCCCCATACAACTCCTACATCACCCATAAGCATGTGAGAGACCTTGGGGCTCTTCTAGATAATCGGCTAAACCTAAAGAAAATGGTTAACAACACTTCCAAAGACTGCTTTTATAGACTTCAAGTTTTAAAACGTCTGAAACCACTACTATTTTTCCAAGATTTCAGGACAGTTCTCCAAGCGTTGCTATTTGCCAAGATAGACTACTGCAGTGCCCTTTTCCTTGGCCTCCCCAAATCTACTACCAAACCACTGCAGATGATACAAAATGCCGGGGCGAGATTACTGACCAACACCAGCCGTGGAGATCACATTTCTCCCATCCTCAGAACTCTACATTGGCTACCAGTGAATTTCAGAATCCTTTATAAATCAATCACCCTAATACACAAATTCATTCATCATCAACTCCAACTCGACCTCGAAATCCCCTTCAAATTACACTCCTCCAACAGACCAATTAGAGATATTCTCAAAGGTACTCTGAATTACCCCCCAACTAAAGCCACACGCCTTTCCTCGACCAAAGTCCGAGCGTTTTCAATAGCAGGACCTTCTATCTGGAATAACAGCCCCTCAAGCCTCAGATTAGAACCCTGCCTCTTAACATTCAGAAAAAAACTCAAGACATGGCTCTTTCACCAAGCCTTCGCTGATCCTCCAGACAATCACTAGTCACCATTATTCTCACCTGGACAAATCTATCCCCACCTGGACGAATGGTTTGCTATCTTCTCAAAAAGATGGACTCTGGCACCTCCAGGTTAAAGCACCTTAAGCTTTAACCCATATCCTTTATTATTATGTTACAATACTTCCTCCTTTTTATCTTTTTTCCAGCTATTTAAGCTTCCAAGTTTCTACTCCTTGTTAAATGTAACTTTGCCTTATTCACCTCTATTGTTAATCACTTTATTTATTGCTTCAGTTATCCTTGTTCTATGTAAACCGATCCGATATGGTTATTACTATGAAGGTCGGTATAAAAAAGTGTTAAATAAATAAATAAATAAATAAATAAATAAATAATTGCACAGTCGAAGGTTCTATGTGGTGGTAAGACGTCTGCTGCTTGCTTGGAAAAGACGTCCTGGAAGGACGCGTATTGTGGCGGTAGGCCGGGTAGAGATGGAATGGTAGGTATACATGGTAAGGGTGAAACTCTCTTTAGACATCGGTCATGACAGCCAGATCCCCACCGTGAAAGCTCCAGCGTGGCCCAGATGAACTGGGGAGTGTGTGTTACGAGCGCGGCCTCTGGCAGCTGTTATGAACTGAGGGCTTGGAGGCCTTCGGCTATTGTTACGGGCACAGAGGCACGGTCATTTCTAAAGCAGGTGATGTGAGCCCTTGGGCCATGGCATGACTCAGGGAGGAGCCCCAAGACACACCACAGGAGGTGAGCTGGTGCGAGCATGGGCAGCAAGGAGCAGGACAAGGCTGAAGAGAAGACAGGGATACAAGGTCTGACCCTCTACCAGACCTGCACGCCCCAGGATGACCAACAACGCAATGTTGATCGATGAACAGTCCTCCGACCGTTCCAAGCCCTTTCAGACCTGCAGCTGGGGATGGAAAGAGGCGGCAGGCCGGACAGAGAATGAGGGCAGACGGAGTCCTTAGAACACAGAAGACTTGGGACGAGGACTGAAGCGAGGACACTGTAGGCAAAGACTCAGGCGAGGACACTGTAGATGAAGGCTCAGGCGAGGACACTGTAGACGAAGGCTGAAGCGAGGACACTGTAGACGAAGGCAAGGATCAAAGCGCTGGGTCGAAACTGCAATGCAGCTTGCCCTACAGTCCACCCGCGAGACATGACGAAGATACTGAAGAGGCCTGCACCGGGGCGCGCCCTACACATTCTACCCGCAGAACTGGTCACGGACCATGCTGGAGCGGAGCAGGTTCGAACAGAGTCTTGATATGGACAGACGCAATTTGCAATAGGCTCCAAAGACTGGGACAAGACTCAAGCACAGGATTCACGATTCACAAAAACACACTTTGAAATGTCTGTATGCCAATGCCAGAAGTCTAAGTATTAAGATGGGAGAGTTAGAGTGTATAGCAGCAAATGATGAGATTGTCATAATTGGCATCACAGAGACTTGGTGGAAGGAGGATAACCAATGGGACAGTGCTATATCAGGGTACAAATTATATCGCAATGATAGGGAGGATCAACTTGGTGGGGGTGTGGCACTTTATGTCCGGGAGGGTATAGAGTCCAACAGGATAAAGATCATACAAGAGTCTAAAAGTTCAGTAGAATCTATATGGGTAGAAATCCCATGTGTGTTGGGTAAGAGTATAGTGATAGGAGTATACTACCGTCCACCTGGACAAAATGGTCAGACAGATGATGAAATGCTAAGAGAAATCAGGGAAGCAAACCAATTTGGCAGTGCAATAATAATGGGAGATTTCAATTACCAAAATAATATGAAAAGGAGAGTCTACACAGTAACCCAAATAGGTAAACTGTAAACAAAAAAGGGAACTGTATTATTAATTTCAAATATTACCTAAAGTGACGGTGTCAGCAAGCCAGACGTTGTAATTCAAACCCGAATCCAACCGGACCTCTAATCATTCACCATCACTTATAAAAAATCTTTTATTTTTAATGTGTAGCTATCTTTTTATGTTTTTTTCTTTTCTTTAAAAAGTTAGTCATAAAGACTTATATAGTCCACTCCATTAATGACGTGAAGACACGGAATAGTTGGCATTCTCTCAATGCTTATTAGAAAAGAAAAGAAAAAAACATAAAAAGATAGCTACACATTAAAAATAAAAGATTTTTTATAAGTGATGGTGAATGATTAGAGGTCCGGTTGGATTCGGGTTTGAATTACAACGTCTGGCTTGCTGACACCGTCACTTTAGGTAACATTTGAAATTAATAATACAGTTCCCTTTTTTGTTTACAGATTTCAATTACCCCAATATTGACTGGGTAAATGTAACATCAGGACTTGCTAGAGACATAAAGTTCCTGGATGTAATAAATGATTGCTTCATGGAGCAATTGGTTCAGGAACCAACAAGAGAGGGAGCTATTTTAGATTTAATTCTTAGTGGAATGCAAGATTTGGTGAGAGAAGTAACTGTGGTGGGGCCACTTGGCAACAGTGATCATAACATGATCAAATTTAAACTAATAACTGGAAGGGGGACAATAAGTAAATCTGCAGCTCTAAAACTACATTTTAAAAAGGGAAACTTTGATAAAATGAGAAAAATAGTAAAAAAAAAACTGAAAAGTGCAGCTGCAAAGGTTAAAAGTGTTCAGCAGGCATGGACATTGTTTAAAAATACAATCCTAGAGGCGCAGTCCCTATGTATTCCGCACATTAAGAAAGGTGGAAGGAAGGCAAAACGATTACAGTCATGGTTAAAAGGTGAGGTGAAAGAGGCTATTTTAGCCAAAAAAACATCCTTCAAAAATTGGAAGAAGGATCCATCTGAAGAAAATAGGATAAAACATAAGCATTGTCAAGCTAAGTGTAAAACATTGATAAGACAGGCGAAGAGAGAATTTGAAATGAAATTGGCCATAGAGGCAAAAACTCATAATAAAAACTTTTTAAAATATATCCAAAGCAAGAAACCTGTGAGGGAGTCGGTTGGACCATTAGATGACAGAGGGGTTAAAGGGGCTCTTAGGGAAGATAAGGCCATTGCAGAAAGACTGAATGAATTCTTTGCCTCCGTGTTTACTAATGAGGATGTTGGGGAGATACCAGTTCCGGAGATGGTTTTCAGGGGTGATGAGTCAGACGAACTGAACGAAATCACTGTGAACCTGGAAGATGTAGTAAGCCAGATTGACAAACTAAAGAGTAGCAAATCACCTGGACCGGATGGTATGCATCCTAGGGTTCTGAAGGAACTCAAAAATGAAATTTCTGATCTATTAGTTAAAATTTGTAACCTATCATTAAAATCATCCATTGTACCTGAAGACTGGAGGGTGGCCAATGTAACCCCAATATTTAAAAAAGGCTCCAGGGGCGATCCGGGTAACTATAGACCAGTGAGCCTGACTTCAGTGCTGGGAAAAATAGTAGAAATTATTCTCAAGAACAAAATTGTAAAGTATATAGAAAGACATGATTTAATGGAACATAGTCAACATGGATTTACCCAAGAGATGTCTTGCCTAACAAATCTGCTTCATTTTTTTGAAGGGGTTAATAAACATGTGGATAAAGGTGAACCGGTAGATGTAGTGTATTTGGATTTTCAGAAGGCATTTGACAAAGTCCCTCATGAGAAGCTTCTACCAAAACTAAAAAGTCATGGGATAGGAGGCGATGTCCTTTCGTGGATTACAAGCTGGTTAAAAGACAGGAAACAGAGAGTAGGATTAAATGGTCAATTTTCTCAGTGGAAAAGGGTAAACAGTGGAGGGCCTCAGGGATCTGTACTTGGACCGGTGCTTTTCAATATATATATAAATGATCTGGAAAGGAATACGACAAGTGAGGTTATCAAATTTGCAGATGATACAAAATTATTCAGAGTAATTAAATCACAAGCAGACTGTGATACATTGCAGGAGGACCTTGCAAGACTTGAAGATTGGGCATCCAAATGGCAGATGAAATTTAATGTGGACAAGTGCAAGGTGTTGCATATAGGGAAAAATAACTGTTGCTGTAGTTACACGATGTTAGGTTCCATATTAGAAGCTACCACCCAGGAAAAAGATCTAGGCATCATAGTGGATAATACTTTAAAATCGTCAGCTCAGTGTGCTGCAGCAGTCAAAAAAGCAAATAGAATGTTAGGAATTATTAGGAAGGGAATGGTTCGTAGAACGGAAAATGTCATAATGCCTCTATATCGCTCCATGGTGAGAGCACACCTTGAATACTGTGTACAATTCTGGTCGCCGCATCTCAAAAAAGATATAGTTGCGATGGAGAAGGTACAGAGAAGGGCAACCAAAATGATAAAGGGGATGGAACAGCTTCCCTATGAGGAAAGGCTGAAGAGGTTAGGGCTGTTCAGCTTGGAGAAGAGACAGCTGAGGGGGGATATGATAGAGGTCTTTAAGATCATGAGAGGTCTTGAACGAGTAGATGTGACTCGGTTATTTTCACTTTCAAATAATAGAAGGACTAGGGGGCATTCCATGAAGTTAGCAAGTAGCACATTTAAGACTAATCGGAGAAAATTATTTTTCACTCAACGCACAATAAAGCTCTGAAATTTGTTGCCAGAGGATGTGGTTAGTGCAGTTAGTGTAGCTGGGTTCAAAAAAGGTTTGGATAAGTTCTTGGAGGAGAAGTCCATTAATGGCTATTAATCAATTTTACTTAGGGAATAGCCACTGCTATTAATTGCATCACTAGCATGGATCTTCTTAGTGTTTGGGTAATTGCCAGGTTCTTGTGGCCTGGTTTTGGCCTCTGTTGGAAACAGGATGCTGGGCTTGATGGACCCTTGGTCTGACCCAGCATGGCAATTTCTTATGTTCTTATGTACAAAGATTAAAACTTAGGACTGAAGCAGAAGTCTTCCGGAGGGTTGCACTGTGGAGATGAGGATGGCCTTTGTACCGTGAGGCACCCTACACAGCCCGCCTGTGGGACTGGTCGCGGACCATGACAACGGCATGCCAGGAAAATGGACATCAAGGAACCAGGGCATGGAGGCAGAGGCGAAGACAAAGGCATCGGGAAGGACATCGGACATCAGGACGTACAAGCGAAGGATACCAGTAACAGGAAGACATCTGAAGACACTGACGAAGGACATCAGGAACCTGAAGATAACTGAAGGCATGGATGAAGGACATCAGGAACTTGAAGACGAAGCTGTCAAAGCAGAAGACCACCATGGAGGACCTGGACCGATCAGAAGACACAGACAACTGTGGAACCCGATCCAAAGGCCTGGAGTGACTGAAGAGGAACCCCTTTTAAAGGGCTGAAGCAGGAAGTGGTCATCAGGTGGAGCCCGGGGCATATCCGGCCGCGGGCCCTTTAAATGAAGAGAAGAGATGCGTACCGGTGCCTAAAGGAAGCAGGAAGAGGAAACAGCACCAGGGACAGCGGCGTCTGCCTGCACGCAGACGTGAAGGAGCAAACAGGCTTCTGGGCGGCCTCCAGGCCGCAGGATGACGTCGGAACGGCAGCGGGCTTTCCCCTGCTGCTTAGGAGACTGGTTCGCGGCTCCCTGCCACGAGAGGAGCTGGCTGGTGTGGCCTCCAGGCCGCATGAAGTTAGCGTCGGCGGCATAGGCCTCGAAGAGGAGAGACTCCAGACGGTGTCAGTCCTGCCGCGCAGGGCAGGAAACAGCTGCGGCCTCCAGGCTGCTGAGGACGGAGTTGGTGGCGTCCTGCTGCGTTTGAGAGAACAGGTGGGTGGAGGGGCTGTCCAGGGTGAGCCACGGGCAGGGCCATAACAGTGTGTTCTTGTAGCCAGGGCTAGCAGAGCATAACGGGGTGAATGGCTTTGTCGAGGACCAGGAAGGAAATAGAGTCAGTGTGTAATGCCACAGTGCGTAAGCATATGGGTTGTGTGGTAAGGGCTCGCCATGTATTGAAGAAAGTAGCAGTGGAGTAGCCATGGGTGTAGTGGGAATCCGTAGGTGCTCTACTAATCTCTTCAGAATAAAATTCCCGCAAGCACCTGAATCCACAAGTGCGAGTGTTGGAACTCGAGACTCCCAGAGATGAGAGAGACAGGGAGAGATAGTGGAGGAGAGGGTGTAGTCAGACCTAGGAAGAGTCCTCCAGCGGATCCTAGGTCTGCATGTTTCCTAGACAGATGGGGCAGGTTTGGACTGCATGGCCTGATTGTCCCCAGTACATGCAGAGACCCATCAGTTTACAATAACGCCTCTCTTTCGTGGTTAAATGGCTGTGGCCTAGCTGCATCGGTTCGTCTACTTCACTGGGTACAAAAGGTTGGGTAGAGGCTATATGCATGGTTCGAGGGCGGATACCTCCCGAGGTATGTTTCTTAGGGCTCTTCGCCTCCTGGGTCCAATCACGTATCCGGCGATCAACTCTCCAAGCTAGGTCGATGAGAGATTCCAGGGTATCTGGCAGATCGCGAGCTGCGAGTTCATCCTTTATATGGGAGTTGAGACCCTCCAAGAATATAGCATGTAGGCATTCCAGGTCCCAGTGGAGTTCTGAAGACAATGTTTTAAATTCAATAATATTGTCCGGTAAAGGTTTACTCTCTTGTTGAAGGTGTAAAAGAGCAGATCCTGCTAATGTCTGGCATGCTGGATCATCAAACACTGACTTGAAGAGATTAAAAAACCCAGGTAGATTGCTCAGGACTGGATCGTTGCGTTCCCAGAGAGGTGAAGCCCAGGCCAGGGCTCTTCCATCAAGTAACGTTCGATTGTAACGTGAAGTGCATACAGCACTGATTAAGGAAGCTCCTACACATCAGGAAATCACCAGAGAAGCATGTAGGGGCTGGTAGAGGCACAGTAGTTCGAACAATAACCATTTGCGAAGTAGCATCCTTATCTGGAGTAGAAGGAGTGTTTAGCCTGGAATTCAGTTCATTGAAGGCAACAGCTAGTGTCTCCAGAGACTTCTGTTGTTCGGTGATCTGTTGGGCCAGGCCAGGGATGGCCTGTAAGGCTGAGAGCTGAGCCGGGTCCATGGAGTTAGCAATCTGTTATAATTTGTCTTGAAACGTGGGCCCTTGGTCGCAACAAGAGATGGCTCCTCCCACAGGGCTCTGCCCTGTGGGGACTTGCTACGATGGGCTGACTCTTCAGCAGTAACACACACAGAATATACAGTGGCTTTATTGTACAGAAAGTGATGAATGTGACCCGAGGAGCGGGCAGAGATCCTCTGCTCAGAGGAGGAATGTCCCAGATGATAATGTCTCGTTGGTATTCCACAGTGCGGGTAGCGTGAAGATATTCTCTCACCAAGTTGAAGTAATGAGTAGATCTGGTAGTGGTCCGCAGAGCGGGGTGCGCCGTGAATCCACACTGTAGATGGTAGGCCAGATAGAGGTAGATCCGGTAGTGGTCCGCAGAGTGGGGTATGCCGTGAATCCACACTGTAGATGGTGAGAGAGAGAGAAACAGGCTGGACAGCAATGGTACTCACTCTGAGAGAAGTAGGCAGTCGAAGAGAGGAACCTCCATGGAGCGAATGTCCGAGACGCAACAAGGCCCCCGCGGAGCGGGTACCTAAGGCATCCGAGTTGGAATCAAGGTAACCCCAAAGGGTAGATTTGGAGTGTGGCAAGGCCCCCGAGCAGCGGATACCTGAGTCGTCCGAGGCAGGAACACAGAGCTGAGAGCGTCTGTAGCGAGGTGAAACCAGCAGGAAGGGAATCCTTGCTAACTCATAGGAGGAAATGAGAAGAGAAATTATATACACGTAGGCAGTGATGTCATGCGGAGGGTATGCCCCCGAGGTTTCCGCCATGACATGCATAAGAGGAGGGCTAGCGTGCACGCACATGCATGCGCCCTAGGTGATTCCTGGATCAAAATGGCGAAGGTAATCGCCCACGCTGTCCCGAGGACACCAGGGAGGTCGGCATTCAGAGGCAGAGGCAGCCATCTTACCCAGAGTTGATGGATTGGAAAGATGAGAGGTGAACAACAAAGAGAGGTGAACAACAAAGAGAAGCACAGATGCCGCATCCAAGGGCTCTGTTCCTATTGCGCTGGGAAGGGCCATCTACTAGCACAATGTCCTGTGAAACAGGGAAACGTCCAAGCCTAGGAGTCAGCAGGAGATGACCCTACGTTCCGCCATTCCTGCTCCCCAACTTACTCTGCCAGTAGCGATCATGTTGGAGCAGCTTGAGTTTCCTACTCTGGCTTTCATATACTCCTGTGCCAGGGAAGATTTCATCCAGAAAGACCTAGTTTCTCACCTAAACCTGCCTATGGTTCCCAGGGATCCGCCTTTGACTATTTCTTCTATCTATGAAGAACCTCTCTCGGGTCGAATCACCATGACGACTGCACCTTTAATGCTTCGACCTGGCATCTTTCATGTGGAAGAGATAACCTTTTTCATCATTGATAAGGCAGTCCACCCCATTGTTTTGGGAATACCCTGGCTACAGCTCCACTGTCCCACCATCGACTGGGGAACCTTTCAATTGACTAGCTGGGGTCCATGCTGCCGTACCTCCTGTCTCCTCCAGGTCAACCCTCCTTCACTGGTTCCTCTGGCTTCAACATCCCTAGGATTACCGCCATCATACGCTGCGTATGCCAACATGCTTTCCAAGAGGGCGGCGGAGACCTTACCGAACACATACCTATGCCTGCACCATTAATCTCTTGCCTGGCACTACTCCGCCATGAGGAAGGGTATATCCCTTGTCCCTTCATGAGAGTAAGGCCATGTCTCAATATATCCAAGAAAATCTCGAGAAAGGATTCATCTGGCCCTCCACATCCCCAGCAGGGGCTGGATTCTTCTTTGTGGCCAAGAAGGATGGCACGCTTCGACCATGTACAGACTACCATGGTCTATATGCCATAACAAAAATGATCGCTACCCCCTGATGCTTATTTCTGAAGTTCTAGACTGGCTTCAAGGAGCCAAGATTTTTACAATACCACGGCGGGAAATACCTACAGTACCTGAATGTAAACTGATGTGATATCTCAGATCGAATGTCGGTTTATAAAAATAATAAATAAATAAATACTAGATCTTCAGGGAACCTACAATCTTATTTGCATCCAGCCTGGTGATGAATCTAAGACCACCTTTAATACATGGGAATATCTCGTCATGCCCTTTGGCTTGTGGTATGCTCCCGCTGTATTTCAGAATATGATGAACAAGGTCTTCAGGGATCTTCTGTACATCAGTGTGGTTATTTACCTTGATGATATTCTTATCTTTTCTAAAGATCTTCAGTCCCATCGCCAAGATGTCTGTCAAGTTCTTAAGCAACAAGCTGTTCTCCAAACAGGAGAAATGATCTTTGAAAAGAAAGTTTACCTTTGCTAGGATATATATAGTCTCTAGTAACGGCTTTCACATGGATCCAGAGAAGGTGACCTGTATCCTGAACTGGCCCCAGCCTTCTGGACTTTGCCCCTTACAGAGGTTCCTAGGATTCACAAATTTCTATCATCATTTTATTCCTAATTACTTTCAGATTGTGGCTCTCCTCACTGCTCTAAACCAGGATGTTGCGGTGGCCAGCTGCAGAGCCTCACCCCTGAGCCAGCCTGGGCCTCCCATGCGGCCCCCCCCCCAAGCCGCTGCCTTCACCTCCCTCCAGCGTGGTGGGGAGCCGATCCTGCCATCGCCGCTGCACCGCCGGCCCCAGCCACTGTTAGGGGCCACGGCGGGAAACCCTCCCATGGTCCTGGATGCTGACATCACCCTCAGATCCTACTTAAGGCAGCTCCTGCTGCCCCATCCTTGCCTCAGCAACAGGTTTCGCTCTGCTCAGAGTTACTGTTTACTCCGTTCCTGCTCTGTGTGGTCCCACTCCTGCTACTGCTCCATGAGTGCCTGGCTCCTGCTGCGTGTGCTGGCTGTCCCCTCGGCTTGCTCTTCTGGTTCTTGACTCGGTTCATCCCTGGATTCTTTGTTGTCTGCTGCCTGCCCTGTCTGCCTGTGCCTGCTCATCGTTTCTCCTGCTAGCCACCTGCCCTGACCTCTGGCCCTTCCCTGGATCCTCCTGCTCGCCGCCGGCCCCGACCTCTGGTATGCCCGACCTTGCTTCCGCCTTCTGTCTTCAAGCTCATCTTCTTCCGGAGACCCGCTCCTAAGTCCTGCTGGCCTCAACACCCAAGGTTCTTCTCAACCTGCAGGGAATGAGAGCTTTATAGGTGAAGGTCTGATTGGGTCTCCACCACCTTGTCCGCCTCCCGACGATGAGGACCTGTAGGAAGCCCTCCTATAGGTAGCACCAACCTCATCTCTGCCCAGGGGTCCACCTCTCTGCGTAACACAGGAAATGAGCGAATACCAAAGAATAGCCTCCTGAGGCAGTCGTTGCCGTCAGCAAATTAAAACAAACTTTCCTCCAGGGACCATGCCTTTGCCATCCAGATCCCACGCATCCATTCATCTTAGAAGTTGATGCCTCTACCATGGAAGTAGGAGCTGTGTTAAGCCAACACTCTGATATGGGGGTACTCTGCCCATGCTCCTTCTTCTCCCGTATGTTTTCACCCGCTGAGCGTAACTATGGCCCTAGAAGAGTGGCGACAGTGTCTGGGGGGAGCGCAACCTCACATCACAATATACACCAACCATAAAAATCTTGAGCACCTCAGTCTTGCCCAGCAACTGAATACCCGTCAGGCCTGATGGTTGTTATTCTTTACCCGCTTTGATTTCGTGGTAAGGTACAGACCAGCTACCAAGAACACCTGGGCAGACGCCCTTTCCTGGTCCTTTGAAGCAGAGGATACATCTAAACCTCCTGGGCACATCATAGATCCAGCTAGGATTCCTCTGGTTGCTAAGAAGACAGTTCCCCCAGGGAAGATGGTTGTTCCCTGTAAACATTGCCAGAGAGTTTTGGAATGGGCTCACAACTCTTGTATGGCTGCACACCCTGTCAGGCTCGGCCTCTGGCTTTGCTGCAATGATATTATTGGTGGGCCCAGATACAAGGAGATGTCAAGACCGATGTGGACTCTTGACCTACATGTGCCCAACAAAACCCCATGGTGGGACGACCCTTGGGGTTATTGCAGCCATTGCCTGCTCCCAAGGAACCATGGACTCATCTGCCCACAGATTTCATAGTGGATCTCCCTCCTTCTGATGGCTGTCGGATTATTTGGGTTGTCGTCCACCGTTTTTCCAAAATGGCTCACTTCATCACTCTCCCATGCCTCCCGTCTGCAATAGAACCGGCGAGTTGTTTACCATCCACATTTTTTGCCTACATGGGTTACCATGACACATCACCTCGGACCGCGGTGCTCAGTTTACAGCCAATTACTGGCTTGCTTTATGCCAAAATGTAATATCCAGCTGGACTTCACAATGGCTTATTACCCACAAGCCAAAGGTCAGGCTGAATGGACTAATTGTAACCTCAAATCTTTCTAAGGGCGTTCATCAATGACCATCAGGACAACCGGCATCTCTCCCCCTCTGGACAGAGTTTTCCCACAACTCTTATAGCAACGACACCACGGGATCATCACCATTTCTAATTGGTTATGGGAGACAAACTCTTCTGCTGCTACCACTTCCCTTGTCCGTCTCCTCCCCAGCAGCTCGAATGACACAGGAGCTCTAACTGTGGACTGGAACTGAGGCAATGATCCAGAGGGCTGCCTGGAGGGCCAAGAAACCATCAACAGTCATAGACGACCAGCTCTTCAGTTCAAGCTGGAAGATAAAGTGTGGTTAAACATTCGATACATATGAATCAGGGTGCCTTCTATGCCACTTGCACCCAGATATATTGGACCTTTTCCCATCATCCGAGAAACAGGGCCTATTACATATCAGCTACGCCTGCCCACATCTCTAAAGATCCATAACTCGTTTCATGTTTCCCTCCTCAAACCGCTAGTCCTGTCATGGCCCTCCTGAAAGACCTTGGAACCCCGGAAGGTATCCTCAGAGGAGGAACAGGTTTATCAAGTAAAAGAAATATTGGATGTCAGGCATGGAAATAAGAAGTGGGAATATCTGCTAACCTGGGAGGGATACATCCCTGAGGAGAATACTTGGGAATCTGCCTCCAATATAGTAGTTAAGAATCTACTCAAACAGTTCCATGTCTCTCATCCCAAGAAGCTTAATCCTTGGGAAGGGGGCTTAGAGGAGGGGGCACTATTGCTTGTGCTGGCTGCAGCCGGTCGAACTCACCCGGCGCATACCCGGTTCAGTCCCAACCCCTCATGTAGCAGTGGAGAGCCACTGCCAGTGACAAACTTCTCCTCAGTTCAGAGCCACTACTCAGGCCGCCGATGCCTGACCCCACTGGTGACTTCCTAGTCATGTGCACCTCTCCACTGTTCTTAAAGGGACCGTAGCTTGAAAGTTCCCATGGCCCTTTCTGATGACATCAGTTCGTCTGCCTCGGCATTGCCTCAGCAACAGGTCATGCTCCTTATGGGTAGCTAGTTGTCTGTTGCCATCTCCTTCTGGATTGCTTCTCTGGTCTTGGCTTGTTCTGGATTTTATAGAAACATAGAAACATAGAAACATAGAAATGACGGCAGAAGAAGACCGAATGGCCCATCCAGTCTGCCCAGCAAGCCTCACACATTTTTTCTCTCATTCTTATCTGTTACTCTTAGCTCCTTGTTCTATTCCCCTTCCACCCCCACCATTAATGTAGAGAGCAGTGATGGAGCTGCATGCAAGTGAAATATCTAGCTTGATTAGTTAGGGGTAGTAGGGGCAGTAACCGCCGCGATAAGCAAGCTACACCCATGCTTATTTGTTTTACCTAGACTATGTTGTACAGCTCTTGTTGGTTTTTTTTTTTTTTTCTTCTCCCCTGCTGTAGAAGCAGAGAGCCATGCTGGATATGCATTGAAAGTGAAGTATCAGGCACATTTGGTTGGGGTAGTAACCGCCGTAACAAGCCAGCTACTCCTCGCTTTGTGATTGCGAATCCTTTTTTTTCTTCACCCCTGTCGTTGAAGCTATGCAGGATATGCGTGAAGCATCAGTTTTTTTTTTTGTTTTTTTTTCCCCCTGCCCTTGAAGCAGAGAGCTATGCTGGAAATGCGTGATGTATCAGTCTTTCTCCCATGCCGATGCAGGAGAGAACCATGCTGGATATGCATGGAAAGTGAAGTATCAGGCACATTTGGTTTGGGGTAGTAACTGCCGTAACAAGCCAGCTACTCCCCGCGTTTTGAGTGCGAACCCTTTTTCTTCTCCTTTGCCGTTGTAGCAGAGAGCTCTGCTGGATGTGTGAAGTATCAGTTATTCTTCTCCCCTGTCATTGAAGCAGAGAGCTATGCTGTATATGCATTGAAAGTGAAGTATCAGGCATATTTGGTTTGGGGTAGTAACCGCCGTAACAAGCCAGCTACTCCCCTCTTTATGAGTGCAAATCCTTTTTTCCATTACCTCTTGCTGTTGAAGCTTAGAGCGATGTAGGAGTCACAGTAAGCATGTGTATGTTTATTTAGTAAGGGTATTGTGTCAATAGCCATCATTCTGGCGAGTCACCCACTCTTCATTGGTGGCCTCTTGACTTTATGGATCCGCAGTGTTTATCCCACGCCCCTTTGAAGTCTTTCACAGTTCTGGTCTTCACCACTTCCTCCGGAAGGGCATTCCAGGCATCCACCACCCTCTCCGTGAAGAAATACTTCCTGACATTGGTTCTGAATCTTCCTCCCTGGAGCCTCAAATCGTGACCCCTGGTTCTGCTGATTATTTTCCTACGGAAGAGGTTTGTCGTTGTTTTTGGATCATTAAAACCTTTCAAGTATCTGAAAGTCTGTATCATATCACCTCTGCTCCTCCTCTCCTCCAGGGTGTACATATTTAGATTCTTCAATCTCTCCTCGTACGTCATCCTATGAAGATCCTCCACCTTCCTGCTGGATTGCCGCCTGCCCTGACTTCTGAAGATCCTGCCCTGACTTCTGAAGATCCTGCCCTGACTTCTGAAGATCCTGCCCTGACTTCTATGAAGATCCTCCACCTTCCTGCTGGATTGCCGCCTGCCCTGACTTCTGTTACGCTTCTGGACTTTTTGGGTCTCTGCCTGCCAACTTCTGGTACGTCGCTGGACTCCGTTAGATTGTTGCCTGCCCTGATCCCTGGTACGCGCTGGACTCCATTGGATTGCTGCCTGCCTCAACTCCTGCTACAGTCTTGATTTTGCAGGACTGCCACCTGCCCTGACTTCTGGTTCGTTCTGGACTCCGTTGGCTTGCTGCCTCGTGGAGTTGTTCTTCTCTGGAGACCCGCTCCTAAGTCCAACTGGTCCCAGTACTCAAGGGCTCAACCTGCGAGGAACAAGGGCTAGTATTGGAGAAGGGCCTACAGACGATGAGAATCTACAAGGCCTCCTTCTTGCAGGTAGTGCCACCTCAACTTGGACCCAAGGTCCACCTTTGAAACACCTGTAATTTAGCTGGGCACTGTAGAGAAAATTTAAGCTCATGTTTCCACAGCTCTTGTTTCACGGTCGCAAAGGCTTTCCGTATGCATTATAATTCGGCCAAGAAGTCAGGAAAGAACATAAGGTGGGCTCCCTGATAGTGAATGTCCACCATTTCATGAGCAGCAGCCAAGATCTTCTGCTTGACCTGGAAATAGAGCAATTTGATACGCACAACTTTAGGCTGACCCCTGGAGGGGGAGCCGGTGCCAAACTATGGTGGGCCCAGTTGATCTTCACATGGCCATTCGGGCAGGGCAAAAAGTCAAGTGAAAGAGAGGATTGCCAAGGAGGTAAAGAGAGGTGACAAACCATTTTTCAGATACATCAGTGAAAAGAGAAAAGTTCAAAGTGGTATAGTGAAATTGAAAGGTGGAAAGTATCAATGTGTGGAGAGAGACGAAGAAATGGCAGAAATATTAAACGAATACTTCAGTTCTGTGTTCACTAAAGAGGACCCTGGAGAAGGACTGTCGCTAGTTAACAAGAAACTGGTGGGGAGTGGAGTAGATGTAACTCCATTTATAGTAGAAAATGTATGGGAAGAGCTGGAGAACTGAAAGTGGACAAAGCCATTGGGCCTGATGAAGTTCATCCCAGGATACTGAGGGAGCTCAAAGATGTAGTGGCGGGTCCGCTGTGTGACCTGTTCAATAGATCACTAGAAACGGGAGTGGTGCCGAGTGATTGGAGAAGAGCGGTGGTGGTCCCGCTTCACAAGAGTGGGAACAGAGAAGAGGCTGGTAACTATAGACCAGTTAGCCTCACTTTGGTGGTGGGAAAAGTAATGGAGTCACTTTTGAAAGAGAGAATAGTGAACTATCTACAGTCGGGAGAATTGCTGGACCAGAGACAGCATGGATTCACCAGGGGAAGATCCTGTCAGACAAATCTTATTGACTTTTTTGACTGGGTAACCAAGGAATTGGATCAAGGAAGAGCACTCGATGTCATCTACTTGGATTTCAGCAAAGCTTTTGATACAGTCCCGCACAGGAGATTGGTGAATAAAATGAGAAGCTTAGGAGTGAGTGCCGAGGTGGTGGCCTGGATTGCAAACTGGTTGACGGACAGAAGACAATGTGTGATGGTAAATGGAACTCTCTCTGAAGAGAGAGCGGTTTTAAACGGTGTATCACAAGGATCGGTGTTGGGACCGGTCCTGTTCAATATCTTTGTGAGCGACATTGCGGACGGGATAGAAGGTAAGGTTTGTCTTTTTGCGGATGACACTAAGATCTGCAACAGAGTGGACACGCCGGAAGGAGTGGAGAGAATGAGATGGGATTTAAGAAAGCTGGAAGAGTGGTCGAAGATATGGCAACTGAGATTTAATGCCAAGAAGTGCAGCGTCATGCATATGGAGAGTGGAAATCTGAATGAACTGTATTTGATGGGGGGAGAGAGGCTGATGTGCACAGAGCAGGAGAAAGACCTTGGGGTGATAGTGTCTAATGATCTGAAGTCGGCAAAACAATGTGACAAGGCGATAGCTAAAGCTAGAAGAATGCTGGGCTGCATAGAGAGAGGAATATCGAGTAAGAAAAGGGAAGTGATTATCCCCTTGTACAGGTCCTTGGTGAGGCCTCACCTGGAGTACTGTGTTCAGACCTGGAGACCGTATCTCCAAAGAGACAGAGACAAGATGGAGGCGGTCCAGATAAGGGCGACCAAAAAGGTGGATGGTCTTCATCGAATGACTTATGAGGAGAGATTGAAGAATCTAAATATGTACACCCTGGAGGAAAGGAGGAGCAGAGGTGATATGATACAGACTTTCAGATACTTGAAAGGTTTTCATGATCCAAAGACAACGACAAACCTTTTCCGTCGGGAAAAAATCAGCAGAACCAGGGGTCACGATTTGAAGCTCCAGGGAGGAAGACTCAGAACCAATGTCAGGAAGTATTTCTTCATGGAGAGGGTGGTGGATGCCTGGAATGCCCTTCTGGAGGAAGTGGTGAAGACCAGAACTGTGAAGGACTTCAAAGGGGCATGGGATAAACACTGTGGATCCATAAAGTCTAGAGGACGTGAATGAAGAGTGGGTGGCTCGCAGGAATGACGGCTACTACCTGGAGATAATACCCTTATTCAATAAACATACATATGGTTAATGCAACTCCAACATTGCTCTAAGCTTCAACAGCAAGAGGAAATGTGGAAAAAAGGATTTGCATTCACAAAAAAGTGGGGAGTAGCTTGCTTGTTACGGTGGTTACTACCCCAAACCAAATAAGCCTGATACTTCACTTTCAATGCATATCCAGCATAGCTCTCTGCTTCAATGGCAGGGGAGAAAGACTGATACTTCAAGCATATCCAGCATAGCTCTCTGCTTCAACGACAGGGGAGAAAGTCTGATACTTCATGCATATCCAGCATAGCTCTCTGCTTCAACGGAAGGGGAGAAAGTCTGACACTTCACTTTCAATGCATATCCAGCATAACTCTCGGCTTCAACGGCAGGGGGAATGAAGAAAGGTGGATCTATATGCAGACAACAACCAACAAGTCTGGGTAAACAAATAGGCATGGGTGTAGCTTGCTTATTGTGGCGGTTACTACCCCTAGATATTTCACTTAGCTGCAGTTCCAACACTGCTCTCTCATTAATGGTGGGGGTGGAAGGGAAATAGAACCAAAAGGTTGTTAAGAGCCAAGAGTAACAGATAAGTATGAGAAAAAAAAAAGTTTGAAACTTGCTGGGCAGACTTGATGGGCAGTTTGGTCTTCTGCCGTCATATCTATCTTTCTATAAGCCATGAGGCAAAAAAAGCACAAGCGTCTCTACCTTCTGCCTGCTCAGATAAACCAATAATGCGGATATTACAATGTCGGGACCGTTTTTCCAAATCGTCCATCTTTTCATGGATCATAGATAGTTTTTAATTATTTGATCTTTTATTCATCAGCTTTTTAAAAATATTATTAGTATGTTTTTAGTATTATGATTATGTATTAATTTTATTTCTTGATTTTATTGTTTGATGCTTGAGGAATGGTGATGGTTCCATATTTTCATTGTTGCACTGCGTAGAGTGTCTGGCTTATTGCTGTTTCTGTCTGTTTTTGTCTGTTCATTTGTATTTCTATGTTACGGTTGCTCTATTCTCTATTTGGTGAGGGTCTGCTTATGTTCTGCATGTGTGACTAAGGTGAGGCATTCCCTTAATAGGAAGTGTATTAGTATTTTAGGGCTTTCAGAGAGTCAAGCCCACACCCAACAGACATCACAATAGGCCTAATACCATATGAGTTCCAAGTGTCTTTTTTGCAGGGATTTCTGGTTTACATTACAACAGTGCATGTAAATATAATATAAGGAATATTTTTATATCAGAATACTGTACTTTGATATTTTTCATCTAAAATATAAATACATAACTCTTAACTGTGTGTGTGTTGAATGGGGTGAGGGGGTGTTGTGCAAGGCTATAAAGTTTGCCTTGCACCAGCCATGGATTTGGGGGGGGGATGTTGTCAGTTCTTAAAGTTTGTATCACTGAAGAGAGCTGGGTGTTTTTTTGTTGGGCCCAGGAAAGTGAATCAGTGAACGGCGGGGGGGGGGGGGGGGGGGGGGGCAGCACAGTCCTGGCAAAAGTGCGCAATGACTTCCAAGATGCTTCTCTGCAAATATCCTGTGGCGAAACCTGCTAGGCCTCCAACCAGGAGGCTGCCTGCAAACATGTTGAATGAACCCTCAAACCTGTAGGCACCGGTCGACCCTTGGAAACATCTGCTGAACTGATCATTTGCTTGAGCCAATGCAAAATCATAGATTTGGGAGCTTGACATCCCCTCCTTGGACCACTTTAAAGCACGAAAATGTGGTCTGAAGTACAAAAATCATTAGTCACTTTCAGATATCTCAACAATGCCCACTGGACATCCAAAAGTCTAAGCTCCCTTGCATGAGGAGCCGAGGGATCCAGGTCCTAAAAGGCCGGAAGTTCCTCCATCTGATTAACAGGGAATCCTGACACCACCTTCAGCAGAAAGGAGGGCATTGTGCGCAAAGACACACCCACCTCTGAAATCTGTAGAAAGGGATTTCGGCACAACAAAGCTTGTAGCTCCAAAATCCTTCCTGATGAGCAAATAGCCACTAGTAAAAGCACCTTAAAAGTTAAATACTTAAAAGTCGCTCTCTGTAGCGTTTCAAAAGTAGCTGCACATAAGGCTGTAAGCACCAGATTCAAATTCCAAGACAGACAAGACTTCCTCACCTCGCAAGATCTTTGCCCCCTCGAAGAAAAACACACAACTTCAGGATATGCGGACAAAGAACCACCATGCAGCTGCCCTCAGAGACAAGAGAGAGCCACTACCTGAGCCCTCAGTGAATCAAAGGCCAAACCTTTGACCAAGCCTTCCTGCATAAGGACAAAGTATGTGATGCCATGGCCTGTAAAGCTTGCAGATCCCAACCCATACACCAGGGCTCAAAGACTTTCAACACTCGCATGTAAGATAAAGATGTGGAAGTCCACCTGATCTGCATTAAGGTAATGATAACATCCTTGGGATAATCCCAATGTCTCAGATGCCTCCTCTCAAAAGCTAAGCCACGAGACAGAAGTGAACCACCTGGTATGAAAATATGAGGCCCTGAAGAAGAAGATTTGTCAGATGATTGAACCTTAGGGGCCCATCTATGGCCATATACATGAGATTCGCAGCCACCCTGGAGCCACTACCATCACGTGACCCAGATACCTCTCTACTCACTGAATAACTTTTCCCACCAGAGGCCAGAGAGGGAAGACATACAACAGCACTTTGAGAGGCCATGGCAGAACCAAAGCTTCGATGCACCATGTTCTCTTGTTCGGCTGAAGAACCGGAGTGCCTTTGCATTGTCCCTGGTCACCATAAGAGTCATACGAGGAGAACCCCAACGCTCACAAATTAGACATTGCTTCCTCTGAGAGCTCCCATTCTCCCGGATCCAACCCCTGCGACTACTCGGGAAATCCGCCTGCACATTGTCCACCCTGGCGTTGTGTGACACCGCTATCCTCTCTACATGCTGTACTTCCCAGAGGATTAATTCTTGCACCTCCTGAGCCACTGGCTGACACCTGGTTCCACCCTGATGGTTGATATAAGCCATCATCATCACATTGTCTGACAAAATCCTCACCGGACGACCTCATAATCTTGGAAGAAAAGCAAGTATCGCAAACCGCACCACACTCGTCTCTAACTGATTGATAGACCATGACGCCTTTTTCTTTGACCATCGGCTCTGCATCAAATGTTCCTGACACACAGCTCCCCAGCCCAAGAGGCTGGCCTTGGTAGTGACAACCACCCGATCCAGAACCTCCAACGGAATTCCACATTCTAGATTGTTTCAAAGTAGCCACCAGGAACGACTGTCCCTGCCTTCCCCCTAAATCAGAAGGGGAATATGAAATTCCCAGGATACTGAGGGAGCTCAGAGATATGCTGGTGGATCCACTGCATTACCTGTTCAATAGATCCCTGGAAACAGGAGTGGTGTCAAGTGATTGGAGAAGAGCAGTGGTGGTCCCGCTTCACAAGAGTGGGAGCAGAAGAAGGCTGTAAACTACAGGCCAGTTAGTCTCACCCATGGTCGGGAAATTAATGGAGTCTCTGCTGAAGGAAAGAATAGTGAACTATCTACAGTTAGGAGGATTGCTGGACCCGAGGCAGCATGGATTCACCAGGGGAAGGTCCTGTCAGACAAACCTGTTTGATTTTTTTGATTGGGTGATAAAGAATTGGATCAAGGAAGAGTTCTTGATGTGATCCACTTGGATTTCAGCAAAGCTTTTGTGAATAAAATGAGAAGTTTGGGAGTGATCGCCAAGGTGGTGATGTGGATTACAAACCGTTTGATGGACAGAAGACAGCGTGTGATGGTGAATGGAAATTACTCTGAAGAGAGAACGGTGTTAAGCGGAGTGCCACAAAGATTTGTGTTGGAACCGGTCCTATTCAATATCGTTGTGAGTAACATTGCGGAAGGAATGGAATGGAGAAATTACTTACCTGATAATTTCGTTTTCCTTAGTGTAGACAGATGGACTCAGGACCAATTGGTATAGTGTACTCCTGTTAGCAGTTGGAGACGGATCAGATTTCAATCTGACGTCAGCCCCTAGTACATATACCCCTGCAGGAAGTGCAGCTCTTCAGTACTCTCCTCGAAAAGCATTGTGGATATATGTGTGACTGACTGATTGATTAACTTGAGTAACTTGAATAACTTTTATAACTTCATAACTTGGATAACGTTATAACTTGATTAACTTGATTAATTGATTGGTTGATTGACTATAGCTGGAGACCGCCAGTGAACCCAACCGGAAAGCCTCGACACCCGGCAGGGTGGAAATCCTGGGTAAATGAAACGTGGTTTACCCTTGAAACATTTGAAATCCATGTGTATGGCAGCCAAGGGTGGGATGCTGAGTCCATCTGTCTACACTAAGGAAAACGAAATTATCAGGTAAGTAATTTCTCCATTTCCTAGCGTGTAGCAGATGGACTCAGGACCAATGGGATGTATAAAAGCTACTCCCAAACTGGGTTGGAGGCTGCCCGTGACCCACTCAGTATTGCCCTTGCAAATGCCATGTCCTCCCAAGCTGAACGTCCAGACGGTAGAATCTGGAGAAGGTATGGATGGAGGACGTTGTCGCCGCCCTGCAAATCTCGGCGGGTGACATCATTCTGGTCTCTGCCCAGGATGCTGCCTGGGCTCTGGTCGAATGGGCCTTGACCTGTAGAGGCGGGGGCTTTCCTGCTTCTACATAGGCCGCCTTGATAACTTCCTTGATCCAGCGGGCTATGGTGGCCCGCGAGGCCGCTTCCCTTGTTTCTTCCCACTGTGAAGGATGAAAAGGTGGTCCGTCTTTCTTACAGGTTCCGACATTTCCAGATATCTGGATAGGAGTCTGCCGATCAGGTGGCTGCCGAATTCTTCAGGGTGCCCGCCAATGGAAGCGAGATGGTCTGGTTAAGATGGAAGTGAGAGACCACTATGGGGAGGAACGAGGGAACCATGCATACGTAATTGTATGGATCCCGGGGTGAACCTGAGGAACGGCTCACGGCAGGATAGTGATTGTAGTTCCGAGATCCGGCAGGCTGAGCAGACTGCCAGCAAGAACACAGTCTTTAAGGTCAAAAGACGGAGAGACAGGCCTCGGAGGGGTCTGAAAGCGGTTCCCGCTAGAAATTCCAGAACGAGGTTGAGATTCCACAGAGGAACCGGCCACCTTAGTGCTGGGCGGATGTGTTTAACTCCTTTCAGGAAGCGTGACACGTCTGGGTGAGAAGCTATGCTGTCACCCTCACTCTTGGAGCCGTAGCATGATAATGTGGCCACCTGTACCTTGATGGAATTGAGGGACAGGCCCTTCTGAAGTCCGTTCTATAGGAATTCCAGGATCACTGGAACTTTGAATGAGCGTGGTTTGATGTCGTGGTCTTTGCACCAAGCTTCGAATACTCTCCAAATCCTTATGTACGTTAGTGATGTGGAGAACTTGTGTGCTTGGAGGAGGGTGTCGATAACAGCCCCCGAGTATCTACTCTTTCTCAGGCGAGCCCTGTCAATGGCCAGACTGTAAGAGAGAATTGAGCTGGGTCCTTGTGGAGGATCGGTCCTTACTGTAGCAGGTCCCTGTGTGGAGGAAGAGGAAGGGGATTCCCTGCCAGTAGTCTCTTCATATCTGTGTACCACGGTCTTCTTGGCCAATCCGGAGCCACAAGAAGAACTAGTCCCCTGTGTAGCTGTATCTTGTGAATGATTGCGCCCAGCAGGGGCCACGGTGGGAAGGCGTATAGTAGGGTTCCCAGTGGCTAGGTCTTTACCAGGGCATCAATCCCTTGAGCCTGCGGCTGAAGTATCTGGGTACTTGTGCGTTGGATCTGCTTGCCAGAAGATCCATGTTCAGCTTCCCCCACTGGTTCACTATTATCTGGAATGCTGTGGACGACAGCCTCCATTCTCCAGGGTCTAGACTTTCTCTGCTGAGGTAGTCCGCCGTGATGTTGTCTTTCCCGGCGATGTGGACGGCGGAGATCTCCTGGAGATTCGCTTCCACCCATGCCATCAGTGGGTCTATTTCTAGGGACACCTGTTGGCTTCTGGTGCCCCCTTGTCGATTGATGTAGGCTACCGTTGTGGCGTTGTCCGAGATAGTACCCCTCCCGAATGATGGCTAGGACCCAATTGTCCGAAGTTATCTCGACCCATCTGCGGTAGAATAGGGCTAGTCTGCCCCCTATGGCTTCTTCCCTTGGACGGGTCGGCTGAATCTCATTGTGGGGTGCGGCTGTGGCCTGAACCCGAGCCGGTTCCCCTCTTGTTGTGGTTGTTCCGAAAGGACTGGCTCCTGCCTGTGGAGCGTGGCGCTTGATAGCTATTTCTGCTATAAGGGTTGAAGCGCTGTGTACCTCTGCCCCTGGATGTTCTGGGGAAGGATCGCTGGTTTCTCTTCGTCCAGTCTTACGGTAGGCACGGCAATGGGGAGTCTCCCCATTTGTCGGCCAGTTTCTCCAGTTCGCTGCCGAACAGGAGGCATCCTTTGAAGGGTATCCTTGAGAGATGTGTTTTGGAGGATGTGTCCGTGACCAGTTTTGGAGCCAGAGTTGCCTCCTGGCCGCCACCGCAGATGACACTCCTCTGGCCGCTGTGCGTATGAGGTCGGAAGCAGCGTCCGCAAGGAATGATACTGCTGGTTCCTGGCTTGGGATACTGTTGTTCCTGGCTTGGGATAAGCAGGCACGTGTCACCATGGTGCAGCAGATCGCGATTTGAAGAGACATTGCAGCCACGTCGAAAGACTGCTTAAGGATGGATTCCAGACGCCTGCATCCTGGAGCGCTGCTCCTCCCTCCACTGGGATAGTGGTGCGCTTGGTGACTTGGTGACTTGGTGATGGCATCAACTCTTGGGCATGTGAAGAGCTCTTTGGTTGCCAGATCCAGGGGGTACATGGTTGCTAAAGCTCGTCCCCCTTTGAATGTGGACTCCGGAACGTTCCATTCCAGGTCAATTAGCTGTTGCGCAGCTTGTAACAGCGGGAAATGGCGAGAGGTCTGGCGGAGGCCCTCCAACAGGGGGTTCACCTTAGGTTCCCCTGAAGTACCTGGGCCCGGGATAGCAAGCTCCGAAAGGCAAAGGTCTGGGAGCTCGTCCTTTGTGAAAAAGCATCTCATGGTTCGGTGAGGCTCTGTCCCCGGGGGGAGCTCCCCTTCTTCCAGGGCTCGGCTTCCTCTTCAGATATGTCCGTGTCCTCATAAGTGGGGCTTCTGGGTAGTGGAAGCCTTTATCTGTTTCTTGAAGGGCCTGGAGCATCAGGGTCCTCCAGTGAAGCATGTGGATGAGGAGCTTCAGTTTGCATTCGAACAAAGGTATGGATCCCTTTGAAACGTTCCACCCATGAGATAGACGCAGGGTCCAAGCTGAGTGGAGCTGGTTCCCTGGGGGTCCCTGACTGTGGGGGTGTCCCACTGGGATTTACTAGGTCCGTGGTACCTCCTGAGGAGCTGGTACTCGGCCCTGGGTGGGACTGGCCCTGGCCTGGATCTTCCAGGGCTTCCTCACATTGGGTGCATAGGGCGTCGGCCGCCTCACTCTGTGCAGCTCTAATGTGGCATGCAGGGCAGAGGCCTTGAGCTTTTATCTCTGTTTCTGGCGGTGCCATGGTTGTTGGCGCGCAAATTTTATGCGTTCCTGTGTGTCCGGGTCGTGCGTGTATGTTGTGCGTGTGGCTGTGCACCCAAGTATTAGATATGTGCACAGCTAGCGGGGCGTGCGTATTCTGTGGCCCGGCCTTTGTGCGTACAGCTTATGCGCACAAGGGTTATGCGTGTGTAAACTGCGTGCACATGTAGGTTTGTGCACCTAAGAAATTTTATGCGCTCGGGTCGTGCGACGAACGGAGCGGCAAATGAGGCCAAGATGGCGAAGGCGAGCACGTGGGCAATATGGCGACCTCCTCGGAAGGTCTCCACATGGGCAGACCCTTGGGCTAACTGGGGCCTGTCTCTGCTGGGGCGAATCAACCCAGTGGCGCTGGTCTCGTCACTGACTTGCGCTCCTCCTCGATCCTTGGAGACCGGAATCAGATGAAGATTTCTACCTTACCTTGTCTTCGGCGCTTCCCGGCTTCGTTCTGGGCGATCTCCGGCTGTGGGGGGAAAGGGTAAATACCTTCACTGCCGCATTAGAGGGTGCATCCGCTGCCTCTCAGCTGCGCTTGAGAAACGGGGGCTAAGTCCTCACTGCGATTCGACTCACCTCTGAGGGACCACGGAAATCACCTCGGGAATCTCAACTGGGGGAGGGACCCGAGGGTATCACCGCAGGAGAGCGGGGCTCATCTTCAGGTAAATTTTCCTTCCTTAAATTTGGTTTTCTTCTTGAATTTTGGTTCTAAAGCTCTGAGAGCGTGCAAATAGTGCCTAACTGCTTTGGAGCCAGAAAATACTGAAGAGCTGCACTTCCTGCAGGTGTATATGTACTAGGGGCTGACGTCAGATTGAAATCTGATCCGTCTCCAACTGCTAACAGGAGTACACTATACCCATTGGTCCTGAGTCCATCTGCTACACGCTAGGAAAGGTAAAGTTTGTCTATTAGCGGATGATACCAAGATCTGCAACAGCGTGGACACACTGGAAGGAGTAGAGAGAATGAAATGCGATTTAAACAGGCTTGAACAGTGGACTAAAATATGGTAGCTGGGATTCGATGCCAAGAAGTGCCAAGTCATGCATCTAGGGTGTGGTAATCCAAAAGAGCTATATGTGATATTTATTTATTTATTTTTATTTTTAACTTTTATATACCGATCTTCTTGTATAGAATACAAATCAAACAGGTTTACAGTGGAACAATAACTTCGCATGAGAGCATTACATAGAACCTTAAACATAGAATATACTATGCATAGCTAACATTATAGGATGGGCTATGATTGCACCAAAGACGAACCATTTAATAAATAAATGAGGTACAAAGCCTTAGTAAATGAGATACAGAAGGCATGGAACTAGTTTGAAGAGTAAGTGAGCATAGATCAAGAGGGATTAAGAGATGCAGAGTTAACTTAATACAATATACAGTGCTAGCTGGGTGCCATGGGACAAGCTACGGTGAATTGGTAAGGCTACCCTGGTGGATCTGGAAACGCTGATTTAAATAACCACGTTTTGATGGTTTTTTTGAAGGAAATTGGACAGGGGTCTTGTTGAAGGTCAGGTGGGAGAGCGTTCCATTGCGTGGGGCCAGCCGTGGATGGAGGTTGAAGAGCTGTTGTGCATGGAGCAGGAGTAGGACCTTGGGGTGATAATGTCTAGTGATCTGAAGATGGTGAAGCAGTGTGACAAGGTGATAGCTAAAGCCAGAAGAATGCTGGGCTGCATAGAGAGAGGAATAACCAGTAAAAAGAGGTGATAATTCCCTCGTACAGGTCATTGGTGAGGCCTCATCTGGAGTACTGTGTTCAGTTCTGGAGAAACATATCTCAAAAGGGACAAAGACAGGATGGAGGCAGTCCAGAGAAGGGCGACAAAAATGGTGGGGGGTCTCCACCAACTGACTTCTGAGGAGAGATTGAAGATCTTAAATATGTATATCCTGGAAGATAGGAGGTGTGGGGGGATATGATACAGTCCTTCAGATACCTGAAAGGTTTTAATGAAGCACAATCGACAAACCTTTTCCATTGGAAAGAAATCAATAGAACTAGGGGGCATGTAATGAAACTCCAAGGAGGATGACTCAAAACCAATGTCAGGAAATAGTTCTTCATGGAGAGGGTTGTGGATGTCTGGAATGTCCTTCCGGAGGAGGTGGTGAAGACTAAATCAGTGTAAGATTTCAAAGGGGCAAGGGATAAATACTGTGGATCCCTAAATGTGAGAGGATGGATATGAAGAAAAGAGTGCATGGGATAACTTGCTGGTGTGGTGATTACTACACTTAACCAATAAGTTTGATACTGCTGATGCAACTCCAACATTGCTCTCTGCTTCAATAGCAAGGAGTGCATTTTCAAAGCAGCCCAGCCACATGTGTATCTCCTGGTAAGCGTGGAAAAGCCGGGTTTGGAAAAAGTGGCAGGCAAGACTCGGCTGGGACAGCACCATTAGGCACCATCCTAGTGTAGCGTGCATCGGCAGCTGGCTAGCGCGCAGAACTTACTGCTGCTTGGGAGAGCAGATATGTTTTTAAAAATTTTTTAAATTATACTAATTGGGGGGGAGGTTTAGGTGTCAGGGTAGAGGCAGATCAGGGAGGAAGGTTAGCTAGGGGGTTTATGGGAGAAGATTGGGGGAGAACTGAGGAAAGGCCTAGTCGCGTTGCTATGCATTTCTTAAAAAATTTCTTTCCCTTGCACGCATGAGTCTGTACCCACCCACACATGCATGCGCGGCTTTGATTTTATAATATGCGTAAAGTGACACATGCATGTTATAAAATCAGTGCGTCCATGTGCACGCACCTTTTAAAATTTACCCGGGAATGCTTGGAAAAAGCAGCGATGTTCCCTCCTGAATTTTTATCAATTTCAGGCACAGCTGTGTAGCCTTCACTCTCTCTCAGGCTTTAGTATACGTTAATTGCTTACTTTCTCATCATAGATCTACTGGAATAACTAAAATAAACAGGATCTTGCCTGTTCATAAGCATTTCACAGTGCAAAACAATAAATAGGAGTTCACTCAGAGGTTGGCCCTGTGGCCTTCAAACTAGTCTGTGTCTAGGGGAGAACTCTGAATCCACATGGACCAACCTCCACACACATCCTCAGTCGAAGTAACAAAAAGTGACTCCAACACCCCAGCATAACAATAATTTATTATATCCAGGGGGCTTCTTTTTCCGCATCAAGAAACCCGGACCTTGAACTTTATCAAAGAGGACTAGCTTAGCACAGAAAGGCAACAGCACATCTGTGATATTGTGGATATCTCCTACAATTATTTTCCAAAATGTACTTTTACTGTATATAAACATTCCCAAAACTGGTGTCCAAACTGCCCTGTTAGGGACTTGCACTTAACACATTTATTCGTTAAAGAGATTTTCATAACAAAGGCTAACTTTTGAGAAAAATCTTATGAAGAATTTATACTTTATTTCATATAAAGCAACATTACATGTGATAGGTTGTATTTTTCAAAAGCCTTGCACATGTTGAGACACTGTGATACCTACATCTATTTCTGACCCTAGCATGACAATATTTTATCATATCCAGGGGGCTGCTTTTTCTCCATTAAGGAATGACAAATTGATGAAATAGTAAGACACATCAGATCTTGGAGGTCAAACATGTCAGATGAAAATTCCCTACTGGTATGTTACCAATCTCCCATCTCAACTGATTGAATGTAATGCCTGGTTTGTAAATAAATACACGAAATGGAATATCCCCTTCAAATCAATTTCCAATTTTTCTAATCAGGAGAAACACTCTCACCTAGGGAGGAGGAATAGTCTAGTGGTTAGAACAGTGGACTATGAACCAGGAGACCAAGGTTCAAGTCCTGCTGTTGCTCTTTGTGACCTTGGGCAAGTCACTTTACCCTACATTGCCTCAGGTACAGAAACTTAGATTGTAAGCCCTCTGGGGATAGAGAAGTACCTGAATGTAAACTGGTGTGATATCTCAATTGAGATGTGAGATGAATGTCGGTATATAAATAAAATAAATAAGAATGCTGTTGAACAACAAAATCTTTATCCACCGCAATGGTGAAAAACAATTTTTAAGGAGAGGAAAGTTTCATACAAATTTCATGTCCTTATATATAGTATATATACGGTTTTTATATATACAGTTTTCAAATGGTGACATCGAGTTTGTCGCCCCTGATGAAGAATCCCACGATTCGAAACAAGGCCTTGTCGGGATTTGGATACAGAGTTTACAGCTGAGATGTGCACAGATAAGTAACGGGGAAGAGATTTGGATACGGAGTTTATAACTGAGATGAATAACAGATAAATAGCGGGGAGGTTTCCTGCTTTAAAATTGAAAAATCTATAGAGTGGTGTCATCAAGATTTTTCATATTCTCAGTTGTGGAATTAACAGTAAATGAGCATCGGCGTCACCGGAGAATTGTTCGGGACTGTTTGAAAAATAAAACATTTGAGAATAAACCCAATCTTGGGTAGTGAAATTCTAAAAAAAATTCTAAAAAAATTTTCTTTGAATGGTGGATGTTGCACTAAATCATCTCACGCAAAAAATAGAAAAATATTCATGGGTCGGAGGAGGTGGTTTATGATTAAAATGCCATACATTGCTGGATGCAATGACATGAAATTTGTATGAAACTTTCCTCTCCTTCCCTTAAAAATTGTTTTTCACCATTCTAATCAGGAGAAACACTCTCACCATTCTTAAATGGTGAGAGTGTTTCTCCTGATTAGAAAAAATTAACATTGGAAATTGATTTGAAGGGGATATTCCATTTCGTGTATTTATGAAGATTTATATCCCTTATAACTTCATTGTGCAGATTTTGTTTTTTGGTTTGTAAATAAAGCATACAAGTGTTTATGATCTAGATTATATTCACTTAACAAATCTTGGAAGGATCGTATCTGTCCTGTCTCATCCAAAAAATGCAAAATAATCTTCAGCCCTGGGCATCCCACAATGCAAAAATCTGTAATTGAATTCCAGGCATAAAATGTTTATTTCACAAACCCAGAACCCCACACTGCACAATAAATATCGGGATAAATCACCTCTCAAAGGACACAGTCTACATCCACAAATACTCAAATTTTCTTTTATACACTTCCTTTATTCTCTTCTTATTAGAACAAAGTACTGTTTAACTTGTATTATTTTAAAACACTTTTATCCCTTGTATATCTACCAAATAATTGTTTCAATTGTATATTAAAATACACAATGCTCATCTCAAACCCCTTAGAAACCCCACAAACACTCAATACACATTTCTCCCCTATTTCTTACTCCATTCATGCTACCCACACACCCATTCAAACACCTCCCACATTCATTCTATATCACACCATGTCACCATTTCTTAAATTATTAAAATGCATATCATATTTTATACATCTATCAAAACACCCAATGCTCAATGCTACTTTCCCACAATGCCCTTCCAGGCCCACATTATTACCAATGATCTTTATTCTTTTTTTTTTACAAACACAAGCTGTAATATTCCTCAAGGGCTATCCACACACCCCCTGATGCCAATTTCAAATGTCCATGGAACTCAACGCAGCCACCACTCCCAACAATCTTTTATCTTTTTTCTTTGTCACCAGCACCAATAGTAACTGACTCCCAAAAGCTTTCAAATATCAACGGAGCTTGTCCATATTTTCTTTGTCTTGTTATTACATTGTTCCCAATGTAGGTGGTAACCGAAGCTGGTATGTAACCGGTCCAACACGACAAATGATTGGAAAAGGTCCAATATACCTTGGTGCAAACCTTTGGGAAGGTATCTTAAGTTGAATATACCGGGTACTTAACCAGACTTTCTAGCCAGGAAGGAACTCAGGAGCCGAGCGTTGATGGTTGTCAACAGATCTCTTGGCCCGGGATGCGGCTTGGCGCAAGCAAAACTGCGTCTGATTCCAGAGTGCCTTGAGGGCATCAGCAGTAGCTTGTGCAGCAGGAGAGGGTACCGATAACGGTATGGGCAGCGGCAATATGAGAGTTGTGGGAAAACTCCGCCCAAGGAAGGAGCTCGGACCAATTGTCTTGACGATAGTTTATATAGCCACGCAGAAATGACTTTAAGGAGCGGTTCATATGCTCAGCTTGTCCATTGGCTTGTGGATGGTACTCTGTTGTTAAACTGATGTTGATACCAAATTTGCTACAAAGAGCGTGCCAGTATCGGGCAACAAATTGTGGACCCCTGTCGGAGACAATGTCCTTGGGCAAGCCATGTAGTCAAAATATGTGAAGAAAGAACAGGCGTGCCAATTCGGGAGCAAATGGTAGGCCCAGTAGTGGAACGAAATGGGCCATTTTAGAAAATCTATCTATAGTAACCCATATGATCTTAGATGGTGGTAAGTCCAGATGAAATCCACGGAGAGATGTGTCCACAGTTCTTCAGGAGCTGGAAGTGGCTGGACCAGACCCCATGGTCAACCAACCAGGGGCTTTTGTTGAGCGCAAGTGTTGTAGGAATTGACGTACACTTTAGCATCAGAAACCATAGTGGGCCACCAGAAGTACTGCTGGAGCAGTGCTAGGGTTCGCGTTCACCCTGGGTGACCGCGAAACTTAGAGTCATGCACCCACTGAAGGACTCTTTCACAGAGTCGATGGGGCACAACAGTCTTCCCAGTAGGAACTGGGTGAGTTGCAGACAGACAAATACAAGTTGTGTCAATAATGTGACCAGGTTCTTCCGGAGTATCTTCTGGCTCAAAGGTACGTGATAGGGCATCTGCACAGAGATTTTTCCCAGCTGGACAATAGCAAAGCTCAAAGTTAAACCTAGAAACAAACAAGGCCCATTGGGCTTGACGGGCATTAAGATGCTGGGCATGGCTCAAGTGTTCCAGATTCTTGTGAACTGTGAATACAGTGAATTTATGTTTAGCACCCTCTAACCAAGGGTGCCATTCTTCTACAGCCAATCTGATGGCGAGAAACTCGTGATCTCCAATGCTATAATTTTGTTCCACTGAAGAGAACTTGTGAGAGTAGAATGAGCATGGGACTAGGGATCCAGAAACAGAACATTGGCTCAAGACCTCCCCAGCCCCAATCACGGAGGCAACCACCTCGACCAGAAAGGGGCGGCTTGGGTCTGGATGGTGAAGACAGGATCCAGATAGGAAAGCCTCTTTGAAGTGGTGAAAAGCTGTAATGGCGTCCGGGGTCCAGTTTCGGGTATCTTGGCCCTTACGGGTCAATGCAGTAAGAGGAGCCGCCAATGTAGAGTAATGTGGAATAAAATGGCGGTAATAGTTCATGAATCCTAGAAATCGTTGTAGCGCTTTAAGGCCAACGGGCTGTGGCCAGTCTTGGATTCCTTTGAGTTTTTCAGGATCCATCGAAAATCCCCGTTGTGAAATTATGTACCCAAGAAAGGGCAGACTGGACTTTTCAAACAAGCACTTGTCCAATTTTGCAAACAGATGATTTTCACAGAGACGTTGAAGAACTGTGTGAACATCGGTGCGGTGCGTAGCCAGATCCTTGGAAAAGACAAGGATGTCATCAAGGTATGTCACAACCTTAACGTATAAGAGATCTCTGAAAATTTCATTAATCATTCATTGGAATACTGCGGGTGCATTACAGAGGCCGAAGGGCATCACTAAATATTCGTAATGCCCATCTCTGGTGTTAAAGCTGTCTTCCAGGAGAGGATCCAAGATGGCTCCCTGAACGGATGCACACTCCAACGCTCCTGCAAGGCTCGCTTACCTTTTGAAAATTTTTTCCTCTATTTTCAACATGCCTCACAAGAGAAAGGGGAAAGTAAGGGTATACCCACCTGAGTCCTTACTCCCCGCAGGTTAGCACATAATATCACAGTATGCATCGCCCATATCATAGAGAGGGGCACCAAGCCCCGCTAGCGGGTCGGGAGGAGGAGTCCCTTCGCCGCCTGGGGAGATATCACTGACCCCACCGGACCCGCGAGAACAGCCAAGAGCAACTCCTCCGAGCGGTGCTGAGCTTGGAGAGTCACCAGTGAGAGACATCACAGGTGCGACTCTATCGGGTGGACAGCAGGGCACCGCTGTGGAGTGGGAGAGGCTCCCAAATTCCTTCATGTCTCCAGAGAGTTTGGCAAGGAGCGATGAGAGAGAGGAGTGACCCTCACAGATGGTAAAATCGGCTGTAGGAGAAAGACAGGTACTTGGAAGTCTTATTAAAAACCCCATTGAGATAGAGAGACCGGCTGTAATTACAATGGAGTCCCTTTGGGATTTGATTGTGGGGATGACCAAGGCTTTTAATGAGCAAACTCAGAAAATGGAGGAAACCTCTTTATAAATGGACTCTGTTGAGAATCAATGTAAGCTAAGGGATGAGGAACAAACATGAGTCTTGCTGCAGGTTAAAAATGATTTAAAACAAGTGTCTGATGCAAACGCCGTTTGTGTGAGAGATCAGGCAGCGTCGATGTGTAGGCTGGAGTCGGTGGAGAACTACTACCTAAGACAACTTAATTTGAGGATATTAGTAGTCTATGGGTACACGATCAATCAAACTGATTGACAGGTGAGATAAGGATGACAGCAGCCAATCAGCGTTCACTTCCGGTCTAAGCCCTGCTCACTTCCCAAAGAAGGGAATGGGGTGTAGCCACGCCCCTCCCACCCTTAACTCTGCCCCTCCTGCTCATGACCCCACCCTAGCTCCACCCCAGACCCTGCCCATGCTCCTCCCTCCAAAAGAGGTGAATGGAGAGGCCCCTCCCAAGCTCCGCCCCCAAACTGACCACCTATGTCGCCACTGGTGGCCCCACCCACACCAAGCCCCAAGCCACACCCCCATGATGTCATGGGTATGACATCCCAACACAAACAGCCCAATATACTAGAAACCAGGAGTAGCAATACAAACACAAACAAGGTTTCCAGATCAATTATATGATTCATAGACGCCAAATCTATAGTATTATATTAAAAATTAAGTTATGTAGGACTGCTACCAACTGGATCTGCTAAACAGTCAGACCCAACATAGGAGGAGTCACATTACTTTATTTAGTAATTATTTTTAGTCTTTTTGTCTTTTTTCAAAAAGTATTGCCATGGGAAATAAGAAAGCCACAACGGGCTTTTGTTTGATGCAGAACTCACACAAAAATAACAGCAGTACTTAGCTTCAGAGATGCAGTCCTGACGTGATCACGTTTCGGACCATTTAGGTCCTGCTTCAGGGGTTGATACTTTTAAATCCTCAAAAGTGGAGTCACAATATTATTCCCAAGCGGCAAGCAAAATGGCGTTTTCTATCCAGTCATTCGTTGGCGGTCCGCAGATGGACTCAAAACAAATGGGATGTACAAAAGCTACTCTCGGACTGGGCGAGAGGCTGCCCGAGGACCGTGTAGGATTGCCCTCGCAAATGCTGTGTCCTCCCTGGCCTGAACGTCCAGACGGTAGAATCTGGAGAAGGTATGGAGGGAGGACCACGTCACCGCTTTACATATCTCTGCAGGCGACAGCATCCTAGCTTCTGCCCAAGAGGCCGATTGCGCTCTGGTAGAATGAGCCTTGAATTGTAGAGGTGGTGGTTTGCTTGCCTCTACGTAGGCTACCTTGATAACTTCTTTAATCCAGCGGGCGATGGTTGGCCGTGAGGCTGCTTCCCCTTGCTTCTTCCCGCTGTGCAGGACGAACAGGTGGTCCGTCTTTCGTACTGCTTCAGACATTTCCAGGTATCTGGACAGTAGTCTGCCGATGTCGAGATGGCGTAGCATTCGACCTTCTTCCGACTTCTTCAAACCTTCTGTGGTAGGCAAGGATATGGTTTGGTTGAGGTGAAAGTGTGAGACCACTTTGGGTAAGAAGGAAGGAACCGTGCGAAGATGGATAGCCTCTGGAGTAATTCTGAGAAACGGATCACGGCAGGACAGTGCTTGTAGCTCTGAGATGCGGCGTGCTGAACATATGGCCAGCAAGAACACCATCTTCAAGGTTAACACACGGAGAGACAGGCCTCGAAGGGGCCTGAAGGCGGATCCCGCTAGAAATTCCAATATTAGGTTGAGGTTCCACAAGGGCACTGGCCACTTCAGTGGCGGGCGAATGTGTTTGACTCCTTTCAGGAAACGTGAGACGTCTGGGTGTTTGGCAATGGTGTTGCCGACACTCCTGGGACCGTAGCAAGACAGCGCTGCTACCTGAACCTTGATGGAGCTGAAGTCCATCTTGTAGGAAGTCCAAAATGATAGGAATCTTAGCAGCATGTGAATTTGTGCTGTGAGAGTCGCACCAGGCTTCAAAAACACTCCAGATCCTTATATATGTCAGTGATGTGGAGAACTTGCGTACTCGGAGAAGTGTATCTATTACCGACTCCGAGTATCCTCTTTTCTTCAGTCTAGCCCTCTCAATGGTCAGACCGTAAGAGAGAATTGAGCTGGAGCCTCGTGTAGGATGGGGCCTTGCCGCAGCAGGTCCCTGTGTGGAGGCAGGGGTAGAGGATTCCCTGACAGTAGTCTTCTCATGTCTGCGTACCAGGGTCTTCTTGGCCAATCCGTGGCCACTAGTAGAACTAGGCCTCTGTGCCGCCGAATCTTGTGTATAATGGCGCCCAGCAGGGGCCATGGAGGAAAGGCATATAGCAGGATCCCCTGAGGCCAAGGCTGTACCAGGGCATCGATCCCCTGGGCTCGAGGATCCCGCCTGCGGCTGAAATATCTGGTTACTTGAGCTTTGGACCTGTCTGCTAGTAGGTCTATGCCCAGCGTCCCCCACTGATCCACAATCATCTGGAAAGCTGTGGGCGACAGCTGCCATTCCCCTGGATCTAGACTTTCTCTGCTGAGGAAGTCCACTGAGGTGTTGTCCTTCCCGGCGATGTGGACGGCAGAAATGTCCTGGAGATTTGCTTCTGCCCAAATCATCAGGGGAGTTATTTCTATGGACACTTGTTGGCTTCTGGTTCCGCCCTGTCGATTGATGTATGCCACTGTGGTGGCATTGTCTGACATCACTCTGACCGCTCTGTCGCGAAGTCTGTGGGCAAATCGCAGGCACGCTAGCCTGACTGCCCGTGCCTCTAGTCGGTTGATGTTCACCTTGACTCTTCTCTGGTCCACCGCCCTTGGGCGGTGAGTTCCTCGCAGTGTGCTCCCCATCCGTTTAGGCTGGCATCTGTGGTGAGCAGAATCCAGGTTTGGGAGGACATTCTTGACCCCCGGCTCATGTGGCCGGGCTGTAACCACCACCGTAGCTGATTCCGCACTCTGATCGGCAGAGGTAGGTGTATGGTGTAGTTCTGTGATCGTGGGCTCCATCGAGATAGAAGGGTGCGTTGCAATGGTCTCATATGAGTCCGCGCCCATGGCACCACCTCCAGAGTGGATGCCATGAGGCTGAGGACTTGTAGGTAATCCCGAGCTGTGGGCCGGCTGGCGCTCAGCAGGACCTGCAGATGATTCCGGAGTTTTGACTTTCTCTTGGAGGTCAGGCTGACCTTGTCTTCTTGGGTGTCGAATTGGACCCCTAGGTATTCCAGCGACTGGGACGGCTGTAGGGAACTCTTGTTTATGTTGACTACCCATCCTAGGCTTTCCAGAAGAGCTATAACTCTGTTGGTTGCCCAGTGACTCTCCTCCGGTGACTTTGCCCTGATCAGCCAATCGTCCAGGTAGGGATGGACGAGAATTCCTTCCTTCCTGAGTGCTGCCGCCACTACTACTATGACCTTGGTGAAGATCCGCGGCGCGATGGCTAACCCGAAGGGTAAAGCTCGGAACTGGAAGTGCTGATTCAGGACTTTGAAGCGTAAATAGCGCTGGTGATCCCGATGGATTGGGATATGTAAATAGGCTTCCGACAGATCTAGGGAGGTGAGAAACTCCCCTGGCTGTACTGAATTCTTGACAGACCGCAGAGTTTCCATGCGAAAGCTGGGGACCCGTAGGTGTCGGTTGACTGACTTGAGGTCCAGGACGGGCCTGAAAATGCCCTCCTTCTTGGGTACTATGAAATAAATGGAATAATGCCCAGAATTTATCTCTCCTGCAGGTACTGGAATTATGGCTTTTAGGGCCAGGAGCCTCTGTAAGGTCACTTCTAGTGCCGCTTTCTTGAGCGGTGAACAAGGAGATTCCAGAAACTTGTCCGGGGGAAGCCGAAGAAAATCCAGGTAATATCCTTCTTGAATGATGGCGAGGACCCACTGGTCCGAAGTGATCTCGACCCACCTGCGGTAGAAGAGGGTTAGCCTACCCCCTATGGCTGCTACCCCCGGATGGGTCGGCTGATTGTCATTGTGGGTTGCCGCTGGGGCCAGAACCCGAGCCGGCTCTCTTCTTGTTGTGCTTAGTCCGAAAGGGCTGGTTCCTGGCCTGAGAACGAGGTACTTGATAGCGAGTCCTGTAAGGGTTGAAGCGCTGAGAGTTTCTACCTCTGGATGGTCTAGAAAAAGAACGCTGGCTCCTCCTTGACCTGTCTTCTGGTAGACGGGGTAACGGAGAGGCACCCCATTTAGTAGCCAGGTTCTCAAGATCGCTGCCGAACAGTAGGGAACCCTTAAAGGGCATTCTTGTGACTCATGTCTTGGAGGACGAGTCGGCCGCCCAATTACGTAGCCAAAGCTGTCTCCTGGCTGCCACTGAGGACGACACTCCCTTGGCTGCCGTACGGACGAGGTCAGAGGCTGCGTCAGTGAGAAATGCGAGAGCTGATTCCATGTCTTCTCCCGAGGTGTTGTTTCTCGCTTGTGATAAACAGGAACGCGTCACCACAGTGCAGCAAGTCGCGATTCGTAGGGACATGGCTGCTACCTCAAAGGCTTGTTTCAGAATGGTGTCCATGCGTCGGTCATGCGTATCCTTGAGGGCCGCTCCCCCCTCCACCGGAATGGTAGTATGCTTCACAATTGCGTTAACAATGGCGTCTACCCTGGGGCACGCCAGCAGCTCCTTGGACGCCGGATCCAGAGGGTACATGCCTGACAAGGCCCGACCCCCTTTGAATGAGGCCTCCGGTGCCTTCCATTCCAGATCGATTAGCTGCTGTGCTGCTTGTAGGAGGGGAAAATGGTGAGCTGTTTGGCGCAGGCCCTCTAACAGGGGGTTCATTTTGGGGTCCCCTGGCTCGGAATGGCCAGCTCCGATAGGCATTGTGAGACCAGTCCTGGAAGATCTTCTTTCCGAAAGAAGCGTCTCATGGTCCGATACGGTTCTATCTCCGAGGGAAGTTCACCCTCCTCGGGGGGCTCCTCATTTTCCTCGGAGCAATCCGAATCCCCATAGTTGGGGCTGTCGGGTGGCGAGTGGCCGCGCCTAGGTCTCGAGGGTCCAGGAGCCGGATCAACCGGGACGGAAAGACCCATACGAGGAGCAGACTGCATCTGGACAAAGGCGTGAATCCCCTTGAATAATTCCACCCAGGAAAGCGAAGCCGGATCTGGCCGTAGGGGCACCAGGTCTCTCGGGTTCCCTGGCTGCTCGCCGCAGCCTGCTAAATCCGGTGTGTTCCCTGAGCTGGGACCGGTCCTGTCCTGGAACTCCCATGGCCTCCTCACATTGGGCACATAGTGAGTCTGCTTCCTCGCTCTGTGTGGCTCTGAGGTTGCATGCTGAGCAGAGGCTAAGAGCTTTCATGCCTGATTCTGGAGGTGCCGGCTCTGCGGACGCATGGGCTCTGTTATGCTCCATTTGCCTGAAATTCGGTGTCGCCCAACGATGTGCGCCTAACAAGTGCGCTTAACAGCATGCGCCTAGAATGGGCGTCTTATGAACGTGCGCCTATAACGGGCGTCCTATAATGCGCGCCTATAACTGGCGTCTTATGAACGTGCGCCTATAACGGGCGTCTTATAACATGCGCCTATATCGGGCGTCTTATAAATGTGCGCCTATAAACGGGCGTCTTAGAAACGTGCGCATATCCTAGTAGCGTGCGCTTAGTCAATGTGCGCCTATCGCGTGCGCTAACGTGCGCCTATCGCGTGCGCTAACAACGTGCGCCTATCGCGTGCGCTAACAACGTGCGCCTATCGCGTGCGCTTAGCAACGTGCACTTAGTTGGCGAAGATGAGTAGGCAGGCAAAATGGCGACCTCCTTGGCGGGCTGCCCTCGTAGCAGGCCCAGTTAGTCCACACTTCCTCGGAGACCAAGTAAAGATGTACGCCTTACCTTGTCTTCGGCGCTTCCCGGCTGCGATCCGGGCGGTCTCCGGCTGCGGGGGGAGAGGGTGAGTACTTTCACCGCCGCGCTTAAGGAAGTGCACCCGTTGCCTGTAGGCCACGCCTGAACTCATCTCGCTCGGGGGCCAAGTCCACGCCGGGACCTAGGCTGCCTCTAGGCCGCGCCCAAACTCATCTCGCTCGGGGGCCAAGCCGCGCCCGAGCCCTTCTCACTCGGGGGCTGGGTCCCTGCCGCGAACCGGCCACCGGACCGAGGCTCTTACCTCCGAGGGACCACGGAAGTCAGCTCGGGAAACTCAACTGGGTGAGTGACCGCCTGGTATCACCACAGGAGTGCGGGGCTTCGTCTTCAGTAGGTTTCTTCTATGAATTTAGTTGTTAGAATTTGGAAACACGCTCAGCGAGCGTGAGGTAGCTCCAAACTGCTTTGGAGATGGAAATTACTGAATTGCTGCACTTCCTGTGGGGGTATATGTACCCGTGCTGACGTCAGATCCGTCTCCAACTGCTAGCACGAGCACACTATACCCATTTGTTTTAGTCCATCTGCTACACACTAGGAAAAGATATGTTCTGCTTAATGAGTGGAGATGCCGGTGAGAAGTACAAACTCATTATTTTATCTGCAGCCCTCTTTGTAAGGAGCGTGAAAGTGTCCCCGGGAGTGCGCTTGGGGCATGCAGAAGCACTGCTGAGAGCTAATGTCAAGTACGCCGTGGACCGTGTAGGTCTGAAAGTCTTTAGCATACCAGCTGGCGCCTGTGTGACTAACCAGGAAAACTTCTTTTTGGGGCAGCTACCCAAAATTATCATATTGGGCTTTGTGGATAATGACGCTTTCAGCGGTAATTAAAAACTTCTTCAATTTTAAACATTACTATATTATAGGGACGTGAATCATTTATCTGACGATTGAAAATATCGTCCGAAATTTTCAATATCGTCAGATATCGGGGGGTCCCCGATAGTGATAGGAAACCCACGATTAATTTAGTGGGTTTTCTTATCGTTATGGGGGGGGGGCGGGAAGAAAAGGATACAACCTAAAAACACAACCTGACCCTTTAAAATGAGTTTGTTAGTATCCCCCCACCCTCCGGACCCCTCCCCCCCAAATTTTTAAATACCTGGTGGTCCAGCGGGGGTCCCGGGAGCATTCTCCCACGCTCGGGCTGTCGGCTGCCAGTAAACAAAATGGCGCCGATGGCCCTTTGCCCTTAGCATGTGACAGAGTATCCATGCCATTGGTCGGCCCCTGTCACATGGTAGGTGCACTGAATGGCCCGCGCCATTTTTAAAGATGGCGCCGGCTGTCCGTTGCTCCTACCATGTGACAGGGACCGGCCAATGGCACGGATACCCTGTCACATGCTAAGGGCAAAGGGCCATCGGCGCCATTTGGTTTACTGGCAGCCGATGGCCCAAGCACGGGAGAATGCTCCCGGGACCCCCGCTGAACCACCAGGTATTTAAAAAAATTTTTGGGGGGGTCCGCAGGGTGGGGGGATACTAACAAACTCATTTTAAAGAGTCGGCTGTATTTTTTGGTTATCGGCTCAGGCGCAGCCGATAAAAAAAACCCGATCGGACCGCAAAAAAAAATTTCACGATGTGAATCGGAACCAGAATCAGAACCGATTCCGGTTCCGATTCACATCTCTACTATATTAACTTTGCTGCACTGTATGTGGATGGTGAGCAAGTCCCTGGGAAATCTCTCCAACCGGATTTCGATAATGGCTGTTGTGTCAGAATACATGCAGCTGGTTCAAGCGACGGGTAAACATTTGAAAGACATGCTCTCTTGATTGGTTGTATCGAGTTTTACCAAGGTTATACCTTACTGGCCTTTGACCTTTCACCCGACCAAGAGTGCACGGACCACTACTCTTTGATTAAAACAGGTAATCTGCGGGCTGAAATCTGTTTTGCCAAAGCTTTGCCACATATGGTGAATATGATTGTGTATGGAGTCTTTGACGTGATAGAAATTAACCACAGAAGGAACGTCCTTTTTGATTATCTATGATGATGATGAACACCGTACAGGTCTTCCATATTTTAAAGAAGGATCCATATGTTACAAAATCTTTTGTAGATGTCCTGCCCAGTGACTAGCTGTCTAATGTACAAATAGAAAGGAAACCTGCAAGCTTGGTGGTAAATACCCACCCCCCACGACCTTCCTAGAGAACACTGGTTAGCAATATATGTGACTGAAAATAGCACAGAATTTTTTGATTCCTATGGGCAACAGCCTGATAGCTTGTTCTTCCCTAACAGTATTATGAACTTTTTCAATAAACATTGTGAGGATGTTTTATACAGCAGCAAACAATTGCAACACCCAGTATCTACAACCTGCGGTAACCATTGTGTTTTTTTCCTACATCAGCACTGTAAAGGGCTGTCTTTTGAAAATATTTTAAAATTGTATTCTGAAGAACCACTGCAAAATGACAAAATGGTTTTACAATTTATAAAAAACAGCAGAGAACATATTGTGGGCCCAGATCCTTAAAAAATATGTGCGGACGTAGATTTGTTTGCACAACCTGGCGTTAACAAATCTACGCCCAATTTTATAACATGTGCGTGCTGCCATGCGCATGTTATAAAATCCAAAGTCAGCGTGCACAAGGGTGTGCACAATTGTGCAACTTGCACACGCCAAGCCGCACAGCCTGCCTCCGTTCCCTCCGCCTCCCCACTCCCTTCCCCTATCTAACCCACCCCCCAGCTCTATGTAAATCCCACCCCCCACCTTTATTTTAGAATTTACGCCTGCCTCTGGGCAGGCGTAACTTGCACGTGCCGGCCGACTGCCGGTGGGCCATCACCTGGCACTGCGGCTATTCCGGAGGACTCGGTCCCGCCCCCAGAATGCCCCTGGGCCAGCACTCCACCCACGGCCCTGCCCCTGGAACACTCCTTTTTCAAAGCCCCGGGACATATGTGCGTCCCGGGGCTTGCGTGCAGCCGCGCCTATGCAAAATAGGCTCGGCGCACCCAGGGGCTGATTTTCTCGGGTATCGTGCGTAGCCTTTGAAAATCTGCCCCTGTATGTTTAGATCTTTTCACTGTCTGTTTCATGCCTCCCCAGATGTGTATACCATACCAAGAATGTTGTACTAATCCTAAATAAAAACAACCTCTCTCTCGAGGGTTTTTTGAAAAATGAACCAAACATCTATAGTCTATTTTTAAAAGTCTTTTTTTATTGAAAAGATATAATTACACATTCAACCATTTGTTTGTGTCAAGTACTTTACGTCTTTTACGGGGAAGGGGGTTTTTGCACTTCACAGTCTTTGTGGACATTTCAGCAGTTGTCGCAGAAGGATTTTCCTTGAGTTGTACCTACAGATCCCTGTTGGCTGGTTTACCCATGACGATGGAGGGCGTGTTTAGTTCTCCCAGGGTTTGCATGAACTCTCCTCAGCCTTTGGTTATCCTTCGCTGTGAAACAGCACGGGTCTGTGTAGCTCCACGAACCAGGTCTAATAGGTTAGAGCCACTTACAGGCTTTCCCTTGTATACAAAAGTACCATTACTCTCCCAGGATGCAATGTCCTTATTCTTTGACAGTTTATTGAGCAGTACTTCTGCATTTTTTCTATAGCACATGCTGATACTATTTAACACTTCCTGCAGGATGGGGTCTGGAGGGCTATTGTGCTCTAGAAATGCAGAGGTTGCTGTATCATCCTGTGGGGGTAGATACAGATTTATTCTTTCTTTTTACATTTCTCCATGTCTGTTAAGCACAAGATAGCGCTGTAGCACTTCTGAACAGTGTTTGGCTTTCTCATATTCAAACATACCAGAACTTTGAAGTATACCTTTCATTTCTTCATCGAGCCTTTGAGCTGCAGTGGTTTTAATATTTTCCTCAAGAACTGAAGGACTTCTCAAACGATCAAGTTGTTGACTAGGCACTAAATACATTTTTTCTGTGTACTGCATTAGTGTTTAGCTCAAAAGACCCGTGATGAGTGGTAATAAAAAGCCTAGCAGAGGCCTGATACCCCCCCCCCTCCCAAACTGCTTCACCAGCTTTTTTTTTTGTGTGTTATTCTTTTATCACCCAGAATCCTTATGGCTTGACGGTTCCTTTTCAAGATGTTTATCTGCTGTTGTGATAAAGGATTATTACCTTTCAAAGTGTTTAATGCGATCTCCACTTGGATGCAGCTCCATCACTGCTCTCTACATCACTGCTCACTACATCACTGCTCACTGCTCACTGCTCTCTACATTAAAGGTGGGGATGGAAGGCAAATAGAACCAAGAGCTAAGAGAAACAGATAAGTATGAGAGAAAATATGTGTGAAGCTTGCTGGGCAGACTAGATGGGCCATTTGGTCTTCTTCTGCCGTCATTTCTATGTTTCTATGTTTCATTTCTATGTTTCACTATGGCCCCCACTAAATCATTAGAAGCGGAATTTAGGATAGTTTTTCTCCGCTGCGGAGAGGCTTGAACTAAAAGTTTTAAAAGGGCTAGGTTCCGCTTTAAGCGAGCAGACATGGTCTCTGGGACACACAAAACAAATATGTGGGGGGAGAATATATATTCACTTCTTCTTATGGAGGGGCTGTGTTTTTTTGCAATATACCGTGGCCCATTCTGGTGGAAAGATGTTGTCCTCAGTCTATAACGCTCAGGGGGTCATAGCATTTAAATCCACGATGAGATATCCATATGGCTTTCTGGTGGCATCCTCAAAGGCTTCTAAAAAGAAGCGTGACTTACCAGGGTACATCTGTCTGGCTAAAACAGCGATTTGTAACTTGTCTCTAGGATTCTTAAAGAGTACCCTATATTTGGTATTTAAGGCTATAGTTCTGCTTGTTTTGCCTTGACAGAAGACATTTTGTACAATATATAATACTCAGATTACTGTGATGCACGTATTGTGTGAAGGCTTTCTCGATTTCATCACTTTTACAAGCAGAAGCCATCAAATCATCTACAATTTCCATATTTACAATAACCACCAGGCTATTCCTCCTCCCTAAGGAGGAGTGGGCTATGAACCAGGAGACCAGGGTTCAAGTCCTGCTGTTGCTCCTTGCAACCTTGGGCAAATCACTTTACCTTCCATTGCCTCAAGTACAAACTTACCCCCTCATTTATCAAATCGCATTATGGTGTTTTCGCCTGCGTTAAAGGGGCGTTTTCGCATGCGATAGCGCCATGATGCATGGTAAGATGCAATCACAAAAAGAGGAGGAGTTAGGGGCGGGAGTGGGCTGGGTTTACCATTTTGCGAAGCCCTATTGCACGACTTTAATGTTGATTTTAGCTACACCTTTTTCAGTAGCATTAAGCTGTACGATAGCTTGCGTTATGGGTGTATCGCACATTGCAATGTTTTCACAAGGGTTATGTTGGTAGTTTGCAGCTCCTGGAGAGCCAGTAAAGCTATCTGGGACCTCAGGAGGGAGAGGGGGAGAGAGAGACTAACCATAATGCCCTCATACTAGATAGGTATTTATACCTGGATAGGAGGCCCACCTAGTAACTCGAGATGAGGTTTAGATCTTAGTGTAGGGGTTAGGGGCCACTTTGACATTCAGAGTGAGACGTACGAACAGAACAGTGCTCTCTTGTGAAGATTTGATGTCCTTTGGAGTGAGGAAACTCACCCAAAGATGAGATTTGTGCAATGTTCTCTCAAGCTAGCTTGATGTTACCCAGGTAGAGTCTCCCTCTCTCTCCCCCCTGAGGTCCCAGATAGCTAGGCTGGGATCATTAAAAATGGTGCACCCAGTGGTTGTATGCAGGAAATACAACACCTCTGGCATTATTGCAAAGTGAAAAAATTATCGCAATTTGCACTAGCTTAGCTCTTCGTATAGGTATTAGCGCCAATTGTGATAAACTGCCTATTAGCATAAAACACACCCCTTTTCCTATTGCAGGTGATACCGCATTTTGATAAATCTAGGCCTTAGATTGTAAGCCCTCTGGGGATAGGGAAATACCTACAATACCTGAATGTAAACCGATGTGATATGTCAGATTGAATGTCGGTATATAAAAATTAAAAAATAAACAAATATTTATTTTATGGGTTGGAAACAGTTGATCATCATTAAAAGTATCAGGCAAAGAATCCATAAAGGTAATAAAAGGATATTTACACAAAATTTCTTTATACATAGGTTGCCAGCAACTATAACACCATACAATATTATTAGGCATGTCAGTCAACACACGTCCCGTGTGATCTAGTAGGTTTTTTTTTTTTTTTTTTAATTTTTTATTTATGCCAATAATTTTTTACATACAGACAGCAATTACAGCTTGCCATTTAAACATAGGTAGAGGCAAAACAGAGGAAAATTACCACTTGAGAATTTAAGTTTAAGCTAATAAATCTTAAAAGCAAACAATTTAAAGTATTTTGGTTAATTAAACCTATTTTCTCCTTAAATAAGAACATTCCCTGTTATAAAGAAATTAAAGAACCAAGATAGCATTCTCTTGAGCAATTACAAGTAATAACTTTTAGGAAACTTATGGTATTTCTACTACAGTGCCGAGATTAGGAACCTGAGCAGGTAATCTAGCATCAAGAAATTTTCTTAACTCAACTGGGTCTAAAAACACATACCTCTCTTGTTGATATTTTACAACACATTTACTTGGATAATACACTGTACTTTATGCACCTATATCTTTTAATTCCTGATTCATCTGAAGGAAACTCCTTCTACGGATTTGGGTATCCTTAGTTATGTCAGGGAAGGTCCAAACCTTCTGACCTAGGAACAATTTTTCTCTATTTTTTAAAGACAGCTTAAGTATCTTATCTCGATCTAAGCTTGTTGAAAATTTCACACACAATGTTCCCCTAAAATCTACCTGGTCAGACATAGATTGTTCTAGAAAAGCAGTAAGATTGTTTATCTCATTTTGTAAATTTACATTCTGCTGTGAAGCCTCATTCTTTTTTTTCCCCTTTGATATAAAGAAAATTTTCTCTATGGCTGGTAATTCACTTATATCTATTAATAAATTCTCTAGCATAAATTTTTTATACTGTTCAAAAGGTGATATAAGTTTAACATTGGGGAAATTAAGAATTCTTAAGTTGTTATATCTTAATGTATTTTCTATCATTTCAATTTTCCTGCTATTCACAAGTTCTCCCTGAATCAGACCTGTTTGAATCTTTTCAATTTGTTCAACTTGATTTTCAAGTCTTACAATTTTTTCTCCATGTTTAGATATTTCAGGTTCCACTTTCAATATCCTATTCTGTATATCTAGCACAGTATTATTCAAAGACAAAATCACCAATTTTAAATCAGTTAAGGTAGTCCAAACATTTTCAAGAGTAACAGGCTGTGTATGAGACACTTTTGAGTTATCCGAAAAACTCACTGTTCCTGGAGAGCAGGGTTTATTCCTCCTATCAGAGGCCTCTGTACTCTCCTTGTGCCCCGTAGGTGTAGATGTTAGGGGGAATTCATTTTTTCCATTAGAATTCCCTCTAATTTTTGGTCTTGCCCCTTCTTTCTCCAAATTTTCTCCGATAGAAACGGCATCTTCCAACAACTTAGGTTGATTCCTGTCGTTCAAAACTGGAGATTGGGCAGGATTCGGTGGCAACGGAGTCTCGGGCTCTCCGGGGCTTAAAGATGTATTCAAATCCAATGGGAAAAGTGCTTGCTCAACACTAGCACCCATATCTGGAAGCCCACCTGGAGACATTATACCAACTCGAGTAAAGAAGGATCCAATATTTAGCTGAGGTGGGCCTGGAGTAATCGGGGTCGGGGGTTCTCCTCTCACCCTGCCCTTCCTCTTGGTATGAGGCATTAAATAATCGTAGAAAACTAAGTATCTATTGACCAACTTACTCGAAAGTCTCTGCTATCTTGTGTTCTCACTTGGCAGCCACTTTGTCACTGAGACTCTTCCACCGCTACTCCGTCCTACTCCGGACAAGCCGGACAAAGCCGCGCGCGCCTAAGGGGTGCGCGCGGCTTTGGTGGCGCGCCGGCGACTAAGGCGCGCCTAGTATTGCCGATTATATGGGCGCCGGCCCCTCCCAATGACGTCAGGGGGACCGGGAAACGAAGCAGCTGTAGCTCTGGCCCCAGGTAAAGTCTCCGTTCACAGAAGTAACTGCAGTTTGCTCACCACAGTATCGCCGATTATATGGGCGCCGGCCCCCTCCCAATGACGTCAGGGGGACCGGGAAACGAAGCAGCTGTAGCTCTGGCCCCAGGTAAAGTCTCCGTTCACAGAAGTAACTGCAGTTTGCTCACCACAGTATCGCCGATTATATGGGCGCCGGCCCCTCCCAATGACGTCAGGGGGACCGGGAAACGAAGCAGCTGTAGCTCTGGCCCCAGGTAAAGTCTCCGTTCACAGAAGTAACTGCCGATCTAGTAGGTTTTTAACAAAGAAGCTTTTGCCGCTATTTGACGGTCCAGCTAAAATACATGAAAAGAGGTGCCTCCAGCACACATCCACAAATTCAATATCCATAGGGCAGAATGTTAAATCCCTCTTTTATCGTATACAACCCTTTGGGCGTTTTCGCATGCGATAGGCCTTAACCCTTGCCCAAATCTCATCTTGGAGTGAGTTTCCTCACTCCGAAGGCCAGCTAATCTTCACAAGAGACCACTGTTCTGTTCGTACGTCTCATGTACAATGTGAAAGCGGCCCCTAACCCCCTACACTCTTACCTAATCCCCACCTCGAGTTACTAGGTGGGCCTATCCTAGGGATACAAATACCTATGTATGGGACATGCTATCATGGCCAGTCTCTCTCTCTCTCTCAGCATTGAAAAACGGGTCCCCCAGTGGTTGCATGCAGGAAATACATCAGGTTTGGCACTTATCACAGAATATGAAATAGTATCGCAATGTGCACTAACTTAGCTCTTCGCACAGGTAAGTATCGCAAAATGCGATAAATACTACATTAGCATAAACCACGCCCCTTTTGCTATCGCATGCGGTACTTACCGCATTTTGATAAATCTAGGCCTTTGTGTTTTCTTAAGTAGGCTGGTCTCTATTGACCAGGTCTTTTTGTTTCTTTTGATCCCAGATTATTGTACTTGTATCTTTTTAGGACTCTTGTCCACAACCTCAGTTTTATAGTCAAAGACGAGATCTTTCAAATTAGTGAAATTGATCTTTTTACAATTTTCTACATTTAGCGTAAACCCTTTCACTTTCATACAGGTCTTTCCGCTGGACAGTTTGTAGCCGTATGTTTTGGGTCCAGCCGATACAAACTCTGTGATATTCTGACCTAAATAATCTCCCAAAGGGGGGTCACTGGCACCCTCATGATTCACAAATATCACAGAGTCTGTATCGTGGTACAGACAACGTTCTTGCAAACTGTCAAGCAGGTTGTACAGTTCTAAATGAGCATAAGCAGCTGTGAAACAGGCAATGAAGATATTTGTATTACCTTACAACACGCTGCGGTCTTTTGAATGCTTCCATGTCACACAGGCTGTTTCATCATCAATAAAATTGCATGATGAAACCTCATATTCGGGTGAAAACAAATACTTATACAGATCGTCAGGATCTCTCACAATACTTGTAACAGGTAGGTTTGTTCTTTGGCAAAACTTCCCCCACATACAGGCCGATACAGTACAGTTCGCTCCAGTGGAGTGCACTGTTAATCCGCGTTTGGACGCGCATTTTCGACATGCTAGCTTTACCCTTTATTCAATAAGGGGTAATAGCGCGTTGAAAACACGCATCCAACCCCCCCCAAAACTAATAGCGCCCGCAACATGCAAATGCACGTTGATGGCCCTATTAGTTATTCCTACACGATTCAGTAAGTAAAATATACAGCCAAGCCGCACATTTTACTTTCAGAAATGAGCGCCTACCCAAAGGTAGGCGTTAATTTCTGCCAGCACCAGGAAAGTGCACAGAAAAGCAGTAAAAACTGCTTTTCTTGAAACCCTCCAACTTAATATCATGGCGATTTTAAGTCGAAGGTCCCAAAAGTTAAAAATAATTAAAATAAAAAATAAAAATAATTTAAAATCAGCCCGCGGCTTGAAAACCGAACGCTCAATTTTGCCGGTCAGTATGAGGTGCAACTATTAGGGTCCTTTCCTGGCTTGGGAATAAGCGTAATCCCTGCCATATTCCCATGTGAGAGGAGTGTCGCCCCTTCCCTCAATTTATTAAACATGGCTACTAATGGGCCCCGTATTAAGTCTCTAAATTTTTTATAGAAAAGAGGCGTGAACCCATCTAAATCTGGTGACTTCCCGGGTTTTAAATCCTTGATAGCCTAATTTATCTCAAATAGGGATATCGGCTTATCTAATTGACATTCGCCCTCTATTGACAGCTCTGGTAGAGGGATAAGCTCCAAAAAAGTCGCAATCTCTTCCTCAGACAGTGTCACCTCCGGTTAATATAACTCCTCATAGAACTCCAGAAACCTGGCCTTGATCTCTGGTTGGTGCAATAGCATCTTTCCCTGTTTAGCCTTAATGTGATAGATCTTTTCTCTATTTCTTTTTATCTGTAAGCATCTGGCCAGAAGTTTACTATGCTTGTCGCCAAATTCATAGTGCCGCTGCTTGAAAATATCTTAGGAAAAGGCTATGTCCTTTGTATCTAGGGCTACAATCTCTTCCCTCTTTTGAATTACTAATCTAACTGGAAAAGACATCGGTTTCCCCTTGTGTCGTCCTTCTAAATCCCTTAGCTCTTGTAATAGAATTGCTTTCTTGGCCTGTTTCTGCTTTTTATGATAGGAGGCTATACTAATAAAATGGCCTCGTAGGACCGCTTTCAGGCCCTCCCATTGTGCAATAGGAGAGACTGCTTTGTCCCCATTAAGGAGAAGATAGATCTCAATCACTTCAGCGATACAGTCAAAATATTTTGGCTCATGCAGTAATGAATCATTGAGCCTCCAAAATTTCCTTCCAGTATCTGCTGATGTCAGGTTCACCATCCAACAAACTGGGGCATGGTTGGACCAGGTGATAGGCTCGATATCTACCCTGGATGTAGCTCCCACAAGATCCTTAGTTATGAGAAAATAATGAATTCTGGAATATGAATTGTGGGCAGGTGAATAAAAGAAATAATGTCGACTGTGGGGGAAATACAGCCTCCAAATATCTACCACATTGCTGGTCTTTATGAAATGTTTCATGGCCTTACGCACTCCATGAGACCCTGAAATGGTCTGTGCAGAAGTATCTAGGGATGGGGAGAGGGCGATATTAAAATCTCCCGCCACAATTATATGCTGCCCAGGAAATTGGTTGGCTTGTTTTAGTACTTCTTCTAAAATCTCCCTTTGCTGAGTGGGTCTGCAATAGACATTCACTAAACACCAGTTCTCGATCATGAATTATGACTTTAAGGAGGAGAAAACGGCCTTGAGGGTCTGCATAAGATTTAGAAACTTGTACCAATAATCCGTGGGCAAAGAGGATTCCCACTCCATTATATCTCCTTTGATTTGTGGCTGGAGCATAGTATTGAAGGGGATACCTCTTTGAGTCCATGATGCGTTCATGACAGCAACGGAGGTGAGTTTCTTGGAGGAAAACTACCGATGCAGAGAGTCTCGTTAGCTCCTTAAAACAGCTGCCATTTAAATGGGGAGTTTAACCCTTTAACATTAAACGTAATGCAGTGTACCTCACCCATAGACATAGTGAACACCCAAGCCCAGCATAGCCCAAATAAGAAATCCTAAGTCACACCGTAGCTCTAAACGTTTCCTCTGAGACTTGTTCCCACCGCTAGGGCATCCCATTATTATGAGTCCCTCAGGACCCCTAGATGTGTCAACAGATAGTATGCATCGCTTAGTCACTCTTGTCCCCCCTCCCCTCCACCCCACCCCCCCAACCTCTTGTACCCGTTTCCACTTCCCGCCCGTCACCCCATTCCCTCCCGCTCCCCACCCCCCTCCCCTTCGAATCCAATCATCCATCAGAACGGTGAGCCCCTAACCACGGAGGATAGCCCTCCTCTCTCCCCCGCAGTCTAACTTAACTCATCCCGCCACTTTAAACGGGTTGTGGCGATTTTGTAGAGCCCATTTTTAAATTAACTTGTAACATTTGAAGATTTAGCCAACAATAAGTACCAATAAGTAGTTAATACAAAAATCCAACCACTAGTAAATAGAACAGTCGTCAGCATTGCATCCTGGGGTGAATTCCAGGCTTTCCTGGGTACCTCATCTGGGTTCGATGAGGCAGACCTGAGCCCCCATGATGTGTCGATCAGTGTCTTGCTCTCTACCAGCGATTTGAAGTGACGCGCGTCAAAACTCCGCCCCCTGCCATCCGGGCTATATTCTCCTCAGGATGGCGTTCCCCGCGTGGTCCTGGGCTGACTCTCCGAATTTCGGGTAAGGCGCCAGCCGCCCTTACCCACGCGTTGCCATTGTGGCTGGCTAAGAGCAGAAACTTTCTGTTGCACTTTATCCAGCGAGGCAATCTCGATGCCAGCCGCTTGTAGAAGGGGTACGGCTTCTGCCATGGATTTCACCAGAGATGTAATTCCTTTCAGAGTAAAGGTAAGGCCCCAAGGAAAGACCCATCAATATCGTATGCCTTCGTTCCGAAGGACTGCAGTCAGGGGTTGCACCTCCCTTTGTCAGAGCTAGGTTGTTATAAATTTGTAGTTCATGGCCCTCCCAGCTAAAGGGTGACACTTGTCGTGCACTGCGCATAATATCTTCTTTAATTAAATAGCTATGAAGGCAGAAGATAAGATCCTTAGGGGCATTACGGGGGGCTGCCCCCAATGCACGATGAGCCCATTCTATAATCACCTCTGTGCGCCTCGGTTTCTCCCCCGCTTCAGGGGCTGAGGATAGAAGAGCAGCACATATTTTCCTGGATACATCCATAGCATTTGAATACTCAGGCTGCTCTGGTAGGCCCCTGATCCTTATGTTAGAGCGTCTGGACCCTGTTCCCTAGGTCCTCCAATTTCGTATTTACATCTTCTCTCAGTGATCGGATATCAGATTTAATTTCCGCGAACCATTTATCAAAGTCCTGTTTAGTGAGGGAGTTCACCGCTGCACCATTAATCGTCTCCACCAGTACGCCAGGGTCTGATTGAGCCTCTACATGTGGTCCTACGAGTTCTTTACCCAGGGCCGCATACCTGGATCCTTTGGCATCATAGGAATAGCAAGTGAGGTCCACCGGTTTTCTTTTGCTAGCCATAACCACTAAAAGTTCTCTGCTTCCTATGCTGTATTTCTGGGAGCAGCAGGATGAGATTCTAGACCAAAAAGCTTAGAGAAGCTGCTGGGGGAGGGAGATAAGTAGGGCTAGATGTCCATGCTAGTTGGGGATGTCACATTCCTCTCAATCCCTACTTAGATTCTGAGACTTCCTGTAAAAGTAAGCAATTTAGAAAGTGCTCTAGGCTTCACTTCTTAAAGGTAGCTACAGAAAATTTAGTTGCTGGAAACCTGCTACCGCAAGATGACTGTGGAGGGCAGTAGAAGACCATGAGGTGAGGGCTGCCATGAAAGTGCTCCAGAAACAGTAATCCACTTATTTTGGGAGGGATAAGATTTCAAGATCCCAGTGAAGAAACTGTTCTGCCCTCCCTCAAACATATAGAAACATAGAAATGACGGCAGAAGAAGACCAAACGGCCCATCTAGTCTGCCCAGCAAGCTTCACACTTTTTTTTCTCATACTTATCTGTTACTCTTGGCTCTTAGTAACCTTTTGGTTCTATTTATCTTCCACCCCCACCATTAATGCAGAGAGCAGTGTTGGAGCTGCATGTAAGTGAAATATTTAGCTTAATTAGTTAGGGGTAGTAACCGCCGCAATAAGCAAGCTACTCCCATGCTTATTTGTTTACCCAGTCTATGTAATTCAGTCCTCGTTGGTTGTTGTCTGTATATAGATCCACTTTTCGTCATTCCCCCTGTTGAAGCAGAGAGTTATGCTGGATATGCATTTAAAGTGACGTATCACACTTTCTCCCTTGCCGTTGAAGCAGAAAGCTATGCTGGATATGTATTGAAAGTGACGTATCAGGCTTATTTGGTTTGGGGTAGTAACCGCCGAAACAAGCAAGCTACTCCCTGCTTTTTTGTGAATGCAAAACCTTTTTTCCACATTCATTCACGTCCTCTAGACTTTATGGATCCACAGTATTTATCCCATGCCCCCTCCATCTTGTCTCTGTCTTTTCGGAGATACGGTCTCCAGAACTGAACACAGTACTCCAGGTGAGACCTCACCAAGGACCTGTACAATGGGATAATCACTTCCCTTTTCTTACTCGATATTCCTCAAAGCAGTTCAATTTCTAGGTGCCATTTGTTATTTTCCCCCTTTCTTGGGTTCCTGTACTGTTTGTGTTCTGCCAAGATGGCTGCCAGGGAGAAAGCTATGCCGGGGTTGTCACATTGTTTCAGCTCCCCTGCTACTCCACGAGCCTGAAGCCCCACCGCTGCTGCAGGGCAAATCTGCACGCTCCCTCTCCAGCCCACCTGGCGATCAGACTTGTGACAGCTTGTAACTTTTAAAAACAGAGGTGGCTATAAAAAAAGCATGCTTCTGGCTAAAAAGAATGCTTCCGGCTCTGTCATCATTAAAAAAGCATCAGGAACATTTCTGCTGATGTTCTAGGGTCGCATTTTTTGGGGATTTTGGATTTTGTATTGTACCTCCGGTGAGATAATTAAAAACAGCCTGAGTCCATTAATTCTGTTGTCATTAAAAAAGCGACAGGGCCCTTTCTGATGATGTTCTAGGGGGCGTGTTTTTTTTGGGGGGGTGAGGGGGTGGACTTCTGGTGATGTCATACCAGTGACATCATGGGGGGGTGTCAGTTTGGGGGCGGGGTTTGGACTGGAAGTGAACACTGATTGACAGGTGAGATAAGGTTGACAGCAGTCAATCAATTTGATTGATCATGTACCCATAGACTACTGAACTTCCCTAAGGTAGTTGGTGAAATACCATTAATAACTTTTAAAAAGTATTTGAAAGAAATATTAAAGATCCCAGAAGATCAGATACCAGCAGTTAAAAAGATCCTTTACCTACAACAAAGACAGAGCCAGATACAGATATCCCTAGCAGGGGATATAGAAGATTTTGATAATTTGTCTATTTGGAAAGTTCTGGCCTTTAAGTCATGGAAAGAACTGTCCTATTTGTTTCCTTATTTTCTGAATATGACAGAGCTCTAATTATGAAGTTTTATTTCAAGGCTATGAATGTTACTTATTTAGGAGGATTAATCCGTATATTTCCTGATCTTTCCAGGGCAACACAATTGCGCAGGAAAGCTTTCCTAGTTATGCGCCCAGAAGCTGTTGCAATGGATGCAAATTTCCTATTAAGCTACCCTGCAAGGTGCATAATAAAGTACTCTGGAAACACATATGTATTTTATAATCCTGAGCAATTAAGGGAGTTCTTAAATGCCAGAAGGGTTGTCCCCGCAATTAAAAAAAAAAAAAAAAAAGAAGATCTGGACCGCATAGTTAAAGTAAGATATGGTCTTTTCAGGAGAGCCTTAATAGATTTCTTTTTTGTAATTCTCCATTATTTCAAAGCAAAGGAATCTGTTTGTTTGTAAAAGCTGTCTCCCAGATGTCATCAGGGCGAATATGCCACAAGTTGTAGGCTCTCCGTGTAGATCCAAATTGGTGAATATAGAGGCTCCATGTAGTCGGTCAAATAATTCAGAGATCAAGTGCAAAGGATATTTGTCTTTGTGGGTAATCGCATTTAAGCCGTGGTAATCGATACATGGCCTTAAAGATCCATCTTTCTTTGTAACGAAGAAGAATCCTGTACCGGCTGAAGAGGGACGAATGAACTCTTTTGCAAGGTTCTCTTGGATGTACTCCGTCATGGCCTTGATCTCAGGTTGGCACCATTTTGTGTAGATAAGTCTGATGGCAGGCGGAACCCCATTTCACCAGTTGGATTGACTCCCAATCGAATTGTGGGAAGTGACGTTGGAGCCAGAGTAGTCCTAAAACTACCGGGTAAATCGATTTCTCTAGTACCAATAGTTCGATTTCTTCAGTATGAAGAGCGCCAGTATGAAGTTGAACTGGCTCTGTGGTCAAGGAAATTTGGCCGCTTAACGGTTCTCTATAAATTGAAGCAATGCACAAGGAAATCTCTAGAGGGCGGGTATTTATACCAAGAAGTTGAACTAGATCCTTGAGGATAAAATTGCCTCCTGCTCCGGAATCCACCAGAGCAAGAACTGGAAAGGATCGGGAATCTCATATCAAGGTGACAGGCATGGATAACTGAGGGGCTAGAGACGTTGCACCCAAGTTCAGGACCCCAACTGAATTTAGGCCGGGAAGTTTCCCGGAAGGACTGGGCAGGTCTGCAGGTGATGGCCAGGTGCTCCGCAGGACAGACACGGCCTGTTTGTCTCCGCTGGAGGCGCTGTTCCGGGGACAGCCACCCACGGGCCAGCTGTATGGGTTCTTCTATCTTGGCCACAATAGAGACCCTATTGAAGGATGGGCTAATGGCGGGTGGCGAACAGCAGCGAACCCGAGAGGGCTTCTTGGGCATCCGATTATCCTGGTGATGCTCTTGGAGACTATGATCAATTTGGCCAGTTAGCTCGATAAGGTCCTCAAGAGAGGAGTGGAGCTCCCGAGCTGCCAGTTCATCCTTCAGCTGCGGGGAAAGTCCATCCAGGAAGATAGCTCGCAGGCAGTCTTCCTACCAGGCGAGGTCTGAGGCTAAGGTCTGGAATTCGATTGTATAGTCAAATAGGCTTCTTTGGCCCGTTTGTTCATTCAAAAAGTCCCATTCTGTGGACTTGCAAGGAGCAGTATGGAATTAAATTGCATCTTCAGCTGCACCACATCAACCCTAGCCTGCCACTAAATCTCTGCATGCAGTTTGGGCAGTCCCGAGATAGTATTCAAAAACTTTTGTGCCTTTTCAATTGATTCAAAGAACTGGGTTGCATTTTGTTAAATCACTTTCAGTTTGGCTGGAAACTTAAGTATGAATCAAATTTGGCATTCCACCAGTTTTGTACATACTGGGGCAAAAGCCTCACATTAAGCCGACAAAGCCAGAGTATTCCGGGAAAAGCAGCATGGACTGACCCTCATTCGCCAACTTTCTGGTTTGGTGGTAAATCTGTAGGATCTCCTCATTGTGATGGTCGTTCAGAAATGTTCCATTAACTGTTCTGTGCTTTGTCTGCGCTGAGACCCACATTCCCACCATTGAGCACGTTCGATGCGAAAGACATCATGTGCCTCTGTAAGGCCCAGAATTCTAGGTAACCATAATTCTAAAACATCTGACAGGTCTTGCTCTCTGATACTCTTGGGGAGGCCAATGAAACAAAGATTACTTCTTCTTGTCCTATTTTCTAGGTCCTAAATCTTCAATTCATTTTTCACAGTCACCGATTTCACCACCACCCTCTCCCTCTCTAAGGTTTGCACTCAATCATCAACCCTGGTAAGATGGCTCTCTACCTCTTGTATTCTCTTTGAGTTGCCAGCCAACATAAATTGTATTTCATCGAATTGCAAATGTATTTTCTCAAGTTTAGCATCCATCGCAGCTATTATCATCACTTCCACATTGCAGGACCCGTCATTCATCAAAATCAACAATGGAGGATTACAAAGACCATTTCACTCACTGTGGGTTTTCCTCTCTCTTTTTGCACCGATTTAGTACCCATCCATGGTCTGAGCAGCCGGCAATGAACTCTTCTTTCCAAGTCCATCCCAGTTATTTAAAAAAATCATTATAGAGAAACGATAAATAAGCAACTCAGGGTGTGGGCCCCAGAGCAGATGAGGAACGCGTCCTCACTCTCTCATCAGATCACATGACACCTGTGTCTACACTTCCAATAGGAACCTGAATTAATCACTTTCAGTTCCGTGCAGTTACCAGAGGGAAGAGGGGAGATTAGGGAGCAAGGTTAAGTTTCTCCTGTAAATGGAGAGAGAAGAAAATGTATAACCAGATTCTTTTAATTATTTTCCCTCTGCCAGCCAAAGTCATTGGAGAACAGAGTGGCTTTTTTGTTTGTTTGTAATACTTTTTATTAAGATTTTCAACACAATCTTTAGAAATACAGTCATCTTAAATTGAAACAAAAATAACAGAGGAAAAACACTTCAAGTACAATGGATCATAAACCCCCAATCCAATCTACCCCATTCCCCCTCCCCCCAATACATGTATACCAAATGATCAGCACTCAATAAATTGAGAAGGGTGAAGAGTCCCAAAAGAAAATATCAGATTATCATTTCTTGATCTTTTCAAATCCAAGGGTAACAATTTCAAAAAAGGGATCCAAAATTTGATAATATAAAACTTTCCCAAGAAACAGTCCATACTGACGTTCTATCTAAAAGAAAAAGATCTAGCATTGCAGAGATCCACATGGACAAGGGTGGAATGGACGCAGTTAACCAGTTGCTCAGAATTAAATGAAGAGCAATTAAGCAGCCCTTAGTCAACAACAATTTATCAGAGCTGGTGACAGAAAACGCTGCTGACCATACAGACACTGAAACCTTACTAGCGAGGAAATAACTTTGTAAGCAGTTCCAAAATAAATTAATAAATTAATTCTGCACATTCCCATAAAACAGTGTACCAAAGAAGATTTAGACTGAACGTTTAAGACATTTATCTGATTGAATTATCCCAGCCATAAAGGCTTTCCATGGCCAAAACAGGATCTTGTGCAAAATTCTGAAATGCACTTCTAACATTGGCCAAGATGTCACAGTTGTAGATATCATTGTCGCTGAGGACACAAGATAGATTGCAAGACCAGGTGGTAGCTAGGGAGACGTACAAAAGATATTTAGAGGTATCATGTAAAAAATTGTAATATACAAAGTTAAAGATATACGTTTCTTAGCATTAAGATGCAAGAACCTCTGAAAAGAGCTATTAGTAAGTCCAACCTTTCACACTGATATGAACGCAAATAACTGCAAATTTGCAGGTAGGTAAGATAGTCAGAAGGGCCAAATTGCAGATGTTGACAGCAATGTGAAAAAGAATGTATTGTACCCACACGTAAATGAAGTTATGAATCCCCTGCCCACATAATACCTCAAATTTCCAATTCGATACTCCAAGCAAAAATTTAGGATTTCAAATTCAATATGAAAAACACCACAGCAGATTTAAATGTTGCCGAATAAAGCACCAACAATGCCATACCGAACCTATCAACACAGAGCAGAGAAGGTGAGAGGGTAATAGGTCGTTATGAGAATGTAGAAAATAAGCTAAAGCAAATGGTTTTGTAAATTCCCCTTCTAGCAGTCAATGAGTTGGCGCTAGAAAATCCTAACAATTCTCTTAAGATCCCTAGTAAACACACCACTTTATAGAACTGAATGTTAGAAAAACATCAAACTAGAAAGCTTTGATCTGCACACTTAAAGTTCCAAAGAAATTGAGCAAAAAGTTGACGCAATCGAATAATCTCTTTTAAGCATAAAGAAAGGTACCATTTGTAAAATATACAGCAGTTTAGGTACTAATACCATTTTAACCAAAGCTAGCCGTTCAGACAGCGAGAGTGGGAACTGCCTCCAGCTACTCAGCTTCTTCCTAAAATCCTGGATAAGGAGGGACAATATTATAATAATACCACTGTGTCATATCTCTATGAATTTCAATACCCAAATATTTGATTTAACAAGGTGTTTTAATAAACTATAGTGCTTCTCCTATTCTCTCTCCTTTCAGCTTTCCTAGCCCAAACTTTTATTTCTCCACACTTTCTAACTGCTGCAAGTGCAGAGGCTTCCCCCAAGATTTAATGCATTTAAGAGCCCCCCCCCCCTTGCTGGTTTGCATTAAAATAGTCAGGCAATTTAAGAAGGATTTGAAAACCTGGCTATATACACAGGCTTTTACCACCGAGAAAGGATATTCTTAGAGTAGTTATTTGTTGTCCTTTTCTTCTTTAATTAGGATTTTTTGTGTATTTTACTTTATTATTGTTTCATGCTCTTTTTGCTTTTTAAATAATTTTATTAGGTTTATTTTGAGTAATTGATTTTTATATAATTTTACTAGGTTTTATTGAGTGATTACTTCATGTATTTTATTATCTGATTATTAATATTTATTATGTTATTATGTCACAGTGTATGAAATATAAACTGTTGTGATGGTCCCACTTAACGACGGTATACAAAAGCTGTTAAATAAAGAAAGAAGAACACGGCTTGTTTCTGATAAAACCCGGCAAACCTGAAACAGGGGGAGGGGTGTCAAGGAAGAAGGCAGAATGGAGGAGAACAGAGGAGGAAAGAAGGGGAGAGGATCAGTGGAAGAAGGTAAAAGGCAAAGTAAGAACAATTTAAGAAGCAAGGGATTGGGGAGAGGCACAGGGCGCATGAGGGGAGAAAGCCAGTGGGGACATGGAGAGAGAGAAAACTGGGAAACAACTGGTCGAGGAATAAGAGCAAGATTGCTGGGTGGGAATGAATTACCAGAAACAGAAATTAAGGATGGTGTGATGGAGGAATAAACTGGAGATCAGGGGTGAAAGAAAATAATATAATGCAAAACAAGTGGAGGGATACGAAAAAGCAGAGAAGAGATACGAAGAGATGTGACCTAGATGGGCTAAGGGAGATGGAAAGTCATGGAAATTAAAGGTTTCAGGAAAAGCCAGAAGATAAAAGTGAGATCAGTCCAGGACTCTCCCAGGAAGTTAGGCCATTATAGGTCAGACGTGGTGATAATTTCAGATTCTGTAACTGTCTTATACATATTTACTATGGAGGATAGTTCTCCTCTCTTCTCTTTACCTGCTATCTCATGTTCCCCTCATGTTTTTGTTCTGTTATTCTCTAAGGTAGATGAAACTCTGCCTGAAATCCTTTATCAATGGGGGTTGTGAGGCATGGGGAATGGGATTCTCTTCTGGGCCTGATTGTTGAAAACATTTAGGTGCACAAAACCTGAATTTATGTGCTTAAATGTGCTTTCAGAAAATTTCCCCACAGTTTGTGACTGTAATTGTACACAGAGAGGTGATTCTGCACATACATTTTGGTTTAGGTGCATACTTTCAAAAATTGATTTGCAAACATTTATAAGCAAGTGTGTGCACGGGCCGGCTAATTTTCAAAGTGATCTTATGCATATATATCCGCTTTGAAATTTTGGGATAAAGTGGGCATGTCCTTTCTACATGCAATTTTTGGTGCTAAGTTTATAACAGCATAATAATCCTCTGTGTGTAGTTTTTTTAAATTCTAACTATAATAGCTGACAGTGGTGTTATTGTACACTGGTTTGCTCTATAACCTGTACCTTTGTACGTGTGTAGTTGGGTGAGTGGGGAATGTGGTGCACACTGTAACTTGCTTGTCCTTCAAACCCTCCCCCCTTTCTCTCTGTGAAGTCTATAATCTTAACTTTGTACTGTCTCAATGTGCAGAATAGAGATTTTCTTCTCAAAGCTGTCATGACCAAGGTACATACAGCCACCTCATTTTTCCTGACCACCCATTGGATTCTCACTGATGCACGCCTTCTAGTCTTCACTACCATCCTAGGTAGCCATGGATGTGTGCTGTGACACTTCCATAATTTCTGTGATGCTTCTTCCCTTTCCTAGGTGCACGTTCAAATTAAGGAGAAAAGATATGGCTATTTTGCCACAGGAATTGTGAGGACACGGTGCCTACATTCAGGCACTTGCATGACTACCCAGTGTACATTTGAGAAGCTGAGCATGTATGTTAGCAGTGGTGGAATGGCAGAAAGCAGCAGCAGTTGGGATGGGGATATATTGGACACCATCAGTGGGTGCTCAGGGGAAAAGAAGCATTATCAGTACTAGAAATTGAAAACATGGTTGTTCAACCAAGCTTACCCAGAATAAAAAGTCATCAATCCGTGCCAATGTAGACCACAATACGTCTACTCCCTTTTTCTCATATTGAGGAACTATGTTTTGTTATACTCCATCTCCTCACCGCGAGGAACCTCATTTTGTTTACCCTGTCTTTTCTTAGCTACCTATCGTTACCCCCTCTCCCAGTTTGAACTTCCCTGTTAAAATGTAATTTTCCAAACTTAACCTGTTGACTGTAAACCGACATGATGTCCACAACGAATGCCGGTATATAAAAATGTTTAAATAAATAAATAAAATAAATCGTGTTGACTAGAGGATGGTGGTGGACCGAGTGCCAAATTCTGATGTTGCACAGGGCAGCCAGAAACATTGCATTCCCTTGCTAATTAAGTTTTTCTCACATTCAGTACATGAAAATGGTCTCATCTGTGGATTCTCCATGTCTCGCGAGTTGGATCTTCTATTTGAAGTTTTTTTCTACACTGAGTACAAATAAATACAGTTTTTTTCGCTCCATAAGACACACCTGACCATAAGATACAGCTAGAATTCAAAGTGGGAAAATTAAAAAAAAAAAAAAGGCGTGCTAAACCGGCTCTGTTCCCGGGCGTCTGTGCGGCTCTTGGATCAAATTAGGGGAGGGCATAAAATTGTATTTGTCCCCATTTCGTTTTTGGGTCTGGGGAGGGCCATTTATGTCCATTCCCTGGCTCAGAAAACTTTTATCGTTCTCTTTGTTGGAAAAAAAACCCAAAACACCCCATCCCAACCCTTTAAATTTATTAACTACAACCCCGCACCCTCCTGACCCCCCAAAGACTTGCCAAAAGTCCCTGGTGGTCCAGCGGGGGTCCAGGAGCGATCTCCTGCACTTGGGCCATCGGCTGCCAAGAATCAAAATGGCGCCGATAGGCCTTTGCCCTTACTATGTCACAGGGGGTAACGGTGCCATTGGTCGGCCCCTGTCACATGGTAGGAGCAATGGATGGCCGGCATCATCTTGGCGTGGGCCGTCCAATGCTCCTACCATGTGACAGGGGCCTACCAATGGCACCAGTAGCCCCTGTTACATAGTAAGGGCAAAGGCTAATCTGCGTCATTTTGAATACTGGCAGCTGATGGCCCAAGTGCAGGAGATCGCTTCCAGACCCCACTGGACCACCAGGGATGTTTGACAAGTCTTGGGGGGAGGGTCAGGAGGGTGGGGGGGGGGGTTTCCCAACAAAGAGAAAGATAAATGTTTTCTGATCCGAGGAGTGGACAGAAATGGCCTTCCCCAGACCCGAAAACGAAATGGGGACAAACACAATTTTATGCCCTCCCCTAATTTGCTCCATAAGACGCACAGACATTTTCCCCCCAGTTTTTGGGGCAAAAAAATGCGTCTTATGGAGCGAAAAATACGGAACTTTCATTCCTGTGTGGATTCTCTGGTGGTTAATGAGGTTTGTCTTGTGATGAAAGCTATTACCAAACTCAGTACATGCAAATGGTTTCTTATAGGTGTGGATTCTTTGGTTCCTTTGTCTGGCTTATCTTATGACCGTATTTTTTTTACCACACTCAGTACATGCCAATTGTTACCCAAAGTGGGAATTTATCCAATTGGATTTGTTTTGTGCATAGTTTGACAGGAATGGTCATCATTGGTAAGCCGTGGCATGTTGGAGGATGAACTAAATTTCTCAAATTTACTACTAATACTCTTCTTAGAACATGCATCGTACCAAAGAGAGCCTACTTCTGGAGTTCAAAATCTTCTTAATCAGAGCAGTGGCACCCAATATAGTTAGGACTATTTTTGTATCTTTCTGCCTCATTTCTTGGTCTCTCATTGCCTCTCTTGGTAATTAAGGAACTGTGCTTTCTCTATATGATCAGCATAATCACTGGGTACTGATACTTCCATCAACAATGCCGATCTTATGTTCTTCTCGTTCACCACAATATCTAGATTTTCTGCATCGATCTTACCGCATTTGTAAATAAGAATGTCCCAGATGATCACGTCTTTGTTCTACACTATTCTATTAGAATTATGGTCCCAACATTTGTTTCTCACCAGTGTGGACTCTCTTATGGCTTGTCAGGGTTCTCTTATGACGGAAACTTTTACCACACTCAGCACATGTAAATGGTTTCTCACTGGAGTGGACTTGCTGGTGGCTTGTCAGGTTTATTTTCCGACGGAAGCTTTTACCACACACAGTACATTTAAATGGTTTCTCTCCAGTGTGGATGCTTTGGTGGCTTGTGAGGCCTATCTTCTGACGGAAACTTTTACCACATTCAGTACATTTAAATGGTTTCGCACCAGTGTGGATACTTTGGTGGCTTGTTAGGCCTATCTTCCATCGGAAGCTTTTACCACACTCAGTACATGTAAAAGGTTTCTCACCAGTGTGGATTCTCTGGTGTCTTGTCAGGCTTATCTTATTAAGGAAACTTTTACCACACTCAATACATGTAAATGGTTTCCCACCAATGTGGATGACCTGGTGGCTTGTCAGGCTTACCTTATAACTGAATCTTTTCCCACACTCAGTACATGTAAATGGCTTTTCACCACGGTGTACACTCTGGTGGATTGTCAGGCCCACTTTATAACAGAAACGTTTACCACACTCAATACATATAAATGGTTTCTCACCAGTGTGGATTCGCTGGTGATTTGTCAAACCCACCTTATAACAGAAACTTTTACCACACTCAGTACATGTAAATGGTTTTTCACCAGTGTGGAGTCGTTGGTGGCTTTTCAGGCTCACCTTATAACGGAAGCTTTTACCGCACTCATTGCATGTAAATGGTTTCTCACCAGTGTGGACTCTGTGGTGGCTCGTCAGGCTTATCTTCTGGCTGAAGCTTTTACCACACTCAATACATGGAAACGGTTTCTCACCAGTGTGGACGCTCTGATGTCTTATGAGTCTTACCTTATTAAGGAAACTTTTACCACACTCAGTACATGTAAATTGTTTCTCACCAGTGTGGACTTGTTGGTGCCTTCTCAGGTTTATCTTACGAAGGAAGCTTTCACCACACTCAATACATGTAAATGGTTTTTCTCCCATATGGACGCTCTGGTGGCTTGTGAGCACACTCTTTTTATGAAAGCTTTTACCACACTCACCACATATGAATGATTCTTCTGTGTGAGATCTCTGAGATTTCAAGTACATCAAAAATGCATCATACACGCATTTTTCTTCTGTTATCTTCTTTCTCCGCTCTTCCACTGTGTGTGAGACATTACTGGCACTTTGCTCACACACAGTAGAATTCTCAGCTGAGAATTCTTGCTTCTTTTCTGAGATACATTGATTCCTGCAATTTCTTTCCAAACCAGAGTATGAAGAAGTATCTTCTCTATTTGTTCCCGATAATATCATCATTCCTTTTGAATTCTGACTGGCTTTCCACTGATGTCTCTTTTTACTTTTAATGCCAGGATCATCATTTTCTAGATAAAAAGTAAACACAGAGCATTATTCTGTTTGTTAGAGACACAGACTAAGACTCCAGAGAAGTCAAAGTCTCTTTGTGCCTGGAAGTTAGTCTCAGCAGGGAGTAAAGCTGGGGTGGGCAAACCTTTGGGCTTGAGGGTCAAATAAGGACATGTTTGTGTGTGGAGGTAAAGAACGATCTGGGCAGGGTGGTCCCCTTAAGTCTGAGAGGGGTGGGGGGAGAACTGATGTCCACTGAAGGCCCAATGGTGACATCATCACTTCTGGGCTGCTGATGTAATGCTCCCACTGCTGTAGGCCAAGATGCATCTCATCACCTCAGGTCAGATATGGGCCATAGCTCACCTTCCTCTAGAATAAAGGATTTTCAGATAATGATGGAGAGACTTCCCTATGGGGACTCCAGACGTCAGCACTGACCCTCTGATCAGGCTGCTAAAGCACTTCTTATTCCTAATTGAGGGAACTGTATCAGACAGAGCTCTATTTAAAATAAGACAAAGCTCCATAAATTATGGACTGGTCAGCAGGGATGGTCCCCATCTTTCTTTTCTAACAGACCACACTATGGTTCTCAGATAATGTTTGGTCTTTGGGTGGTTGGGTTTCGAAAGACTATTCTGTGTAACTGGTGCCTGAAACTGCCGATCGGGTGTCTCCGCACTGGAGCCCGGGATCACCAAAACAAAAACCCTGCAAGTGATTAAAACGATCTCCAGAGGAGATGGTGAGAGGTCGCTGCACTTCCGAGCTGCTCCTTCCACTCTTCATCTCAGCAGTTTTACCCCGGTCCCTATTATTCCTGCACTCACCTGTGCAGCTGCTTTTCCCAACTCCTCTTTCCTCTGATCCTGGCTCATCTCTGATGTACGGCTCCTCCCCTCGTTCCATGTGGGATATGATATCAGGGGTGGCAGTCTGAGATCCTGATCCTGGGGTAAGAACACAGCATTAGGTTTTGCCTAATCACTCTGGCTTTTATTCTTCCAACGTTAGCAATTTTAAAACATTTCAAGCAGGCAGATATTGATTACTTTCAATGAAAATACATATTTACATCCTCACTTAGAGGCAAGTACACAGTCCCCATACTTCTCAAAAAAGACGTGTTAACCTTCCTTAATCATCTTTATATTCTCAACCCCACTATGAAGACTGCAATATATTATCCATCTCAGCTCAATACCTGCGAGCTTCATTATGTGGAAGTCGCCGTGCACCCATGCATAGAAGTGAGGAGTAATAAAGCAGCGGCTGGCTCATATTCCCATCTTACCCTGCTAAGCACAGAGCCAAGAGGTATGTGAGGGAGGGAAGTGAGAGGGGAGGGTCAGTCAGCGGCGTAAGAAGGGTTACAGTGAGGCTGAAGAGCTCTCTCTCCTCAAGCCCACCTGAATTTATTTCTTGAAGCTGTCATCCATCAATTCTTCACCAGGTCAAAGTGCATGCACCAGGCCAGCTGGAGACAAAGGCAGTGGATGTTCTCATGGCTGGAAAGCGTGCATATTCCCAGGTCAAGCTCACATCCTTAGCAGACCCAGCATGCCCCTCTGGCACTTAGTAATTAAAGCAAAGGCAATCAGCAGCTCTGAGCAACAGTGGCATGGACCAACAGCTAGGGAGCAGCGATGGTGCGACTGCAGCAGCAAAGACACAGACACCGACAAAATGCCTTAAGACCAGGAAGGGGAATGAGATGAGAGCACAGAGCAGAATGAAGCTCCTCCTGCAGAGGGAATGAGCAATAACGCATCCTGAACTATGCCTTTAACAGCAGCAAAGGCCTTGTAGGATGATACCTCCTGTTTACCATTGATGCACCAATTATGAATTATAATAGCCATGTACAGGCTAAATTCTGACAGGCCAGGAGTCAGGTGACGTCACAGGGAGGAATGGCAGCCTGAACAGGGAGCTCCCGGGCACCCCGAGCAACTATCCAAGCGAATCCCCCTCCATCACTCACTTGAGGCAGTTATAAAGAGCAGGGAGATCACGGCTTACGAGTACCATCATAACGTCCCGGAAAAAAGGCACTGATCTCAGTCGCTACTCCTATCTGAAGGCAGAGGCCGACGCGGGCGGGGATTCGGCCATGATCGGCCCCGCAGACGAGGAGGAGGTGGATCGCCACGGCCAATATAGAATCGCATCCCAACTCCGTACCCACTAGAAGCAAATTCCGTCAATGGTTTACGGATTTAAGGGCAGATATGAAAGCCAAACAAACATGAGATGCTGGAGAAATTTGCGGAATTACGGGAGGAAATGGCGGAGATAGGGCACCGAGTAGATGACTGCAATCTGCGGATATAAGCCCAGGAAGACAAAATAAGGAAACTACAGGCACAATGCGACAAGTACTCATCCTCGGAATTAGAGCTGTCTATTAAAACGGAGGACTTGGAAAATAGGAATCACAGGTTACACCTGGAATCCCCGAAACTGAGGCCTACAAGGACTGCCACGAGGTGGTAAAATCCATCAGTTGCTTTTTACTTTCCAAAATGGCCGAAGGGGAACAACCAGCCCCAGCTTCTGAGATTGAAATTGAGAGGGCACCCCGGACCCTTGGGCCGAGACAAGGGAATCTCCCAAGAGATATAATTGCCTGCTTTTTGCGTTACCCAGTGAAAGAACGAATATTACAAGTGGCCCGGCAACAGAAGACATGGGAATGGGAAGCGCACCCGATCGCCGTGTTTACCGACCTCTCTCCAGGAACCCTCAAGCGCCGGCAGGAATACAGGCAAATTACCTCGCTGCTCCGCCAGGAAGATTTTCGCTATTGCTGGCTCTACCCAACTGGGATTTCAATAACCATTAAGGGGGCCACTTCCAAAGCAGCCTCGCCGTCAGAAGCGGCCGCCATTTTGCAGGCGGCAGGGTTCCATGTAAAGCAATCGGCACCGGTAGAGCAGAGGGAGCGACGAGAGTATCCACGCCGGCAACGGGTGGAGAAAGGCGGCCGTTGTCTGAGAAGGCAATCCGAAACGCCTATACAACCCTCGATGGAGGACCAGGGCTGAAGGACAAACCAACGGAGGAGAGTCATCTCGGCCTAATCGATCAGGCGAAGGACTGGTTACCATACTGATGTTGTGGCTGCCGGTATGCTCCTTTGGCGCAGACATTTATTTAGTTAATGAGAGTATAAGCTCTTCATAATATTTTTCATTGTTTGTGTAAGGAGAATGTTACACGCTTGGGAAAAGTGATGGGGGAGGGTATGAATGCAGGCCTGGGAGGGTCTTGGGGGTTGATCATTGAACCCAGTCACACACCAACCACTCCTGCTTAGCAGGAAGGCCATAGGGTTATGGCGCTTGAAAAAGGGGGGTGGGGTACCGGAAGTACAAGTATGGAGAGAGTTGGGGGGAATGGGTACGGGGACAGGAGGGACACTGGTTGACTTGGTGTTTACTTGCAGTGCTGTGCTAGGTGATTATGGGCACCTATACTCACTTATTCAAGATCGGCCAGCAAAAGGGGGGAGACACGTGGTAGCGATACTGCTGGAGGGATGTTGCATGCCCTGTGCAGGGCAGTTTTATACCTTTGGCAATGCTTGTTCTTCATATAGAGATTAACTCATGACCATGCAAATTCTTTCTTTGAATGTGAAGGGCATCAATATCCCACGCAAGCGCCAGCTCCTTAAACAGGACAGACAGTTCCAAACCACCAACATCATATGCTTGCAGGAGACACATTTAAGGCGCCGATACGAACATGTACTTGCATGGCCATGCTTGGTATATAGATTTTTCTCTGCCGCACACAAGAACAGAAAATATGTGGGAGTGTGCATTCTGTTCAAACAGGGTATGGATTTTAAAATAAGCAAACATATAGAAGATGAAAATGGTAGGTACCTTCTGGTTAAATTTGAACTACGGGGGAACTATATACATTAGTCAACATATACGCCCCGAATATTGATCAACGGAGTTTCTTTGATAGGATTGGCAGACTTCTGCAAAATGAAGGGGATGGAAATCTGATACTGGCGGGTGATTTTAACTTAACCATTGATCCCAATTTAGACAATTCAGGAGGTAGGGGAAGAGGGACAGGCCCTGCTCGGCGGGGACTAAAGTCTCTTATGAAGACATGGCACCTCACGGATATATGGCGCCAAAGAAACTTAACTAGCAGCAATTACATATTTTATTCCTCTCCGCACCAGTCCTACACTAGGATAGACTATTTTCTAGTGGATAAGCTGTTGGCCGATAGAGTCAATCAGACAGGCATAGGAACCATAATGTGGTCAGACCATGCTCCGGTTAGTCTGTCTGTGGGCCTCTCCCGGGTTGAACTGGGTTTTCGCCCATGGAAAATGAATGACATTCTGCTTCTTGATGAAGCGTTTTGTAATACCCTGCAGGAAAAGATTGATGAATATTTGAAACTTAATGCTGGACAGCCCACAGTAATATGGGAACGCTTGAAGGCAGTTCTGTGGGGTCATTTAATTTCCCGGGGCTCGTACTGCAAGAAAATCAGTCAAAAGGAGAAACAACAAGTGGTAGATGAAATAGCCGCCCTTTCAGAGTCTCACAAACAAACCTTATCTAAATCCACATATGCCCAATTGCAGAAAGCAAGGGATAAACTTCGGAGCATGGCTGACGCAGAGATGGCTGCCCGGGCTTCCCTGATTACACAAGAGAAATTCGAGTGGGGCAACCGATCAGGGCGACTACTCGCCAGATATCTGAAACAGAGAACGCTGCAAATCTTAGCGATAGAGGGACCAGAGGGCCAAATGATCACTTTCCCCGGATATTAGACAGCGCTTCCAACAGTTTTTTGGAGAGCTGTATTCCGTAGCTATGGGAATCTCAGAAGACCAAATTGACAGATACTTGGGGGATATATCTCTCCCAACTCTCACTAGAGAGGAAAGGGACTTCTTGGATGGTGAGGTCTCTCTCCTGGAGATTCAAGTCGCAGTCAGAGACTTAAAGGCAAACAAGGCACCAGGCCTAGATGGCTTTACGCCCCAGTTTTATAAGAAAATGGTATCTTCAATGGCCTCTCCATTACAATGCTTATTTATTTATTTATTTATTTAAAGTCTTTGATATACCGAAGAATAGCAATCTGCCTTCTCTCTGGTTTACAGTATAACAACTTGATACAGGTAAAGAACTTGATACAGACAACGAATAAAAAATTCCATGAGAGAAGGTCACCCCTTGGGGCAGGGGGCAAACGTGGCCGGCATTACCATATTGGTTAAACCTGGCCGAGACTTAAAGAAAAGTGGGTCATACCGGCCTATTTCTCTCATAAATGTTGATCTTAAGTTACTAGCCAAAATTATGGCGACCCGCTTGAATAGAATCATAGCTCGCTTGATTCACTCTGATCAGGCTGGCTTCATCCCCGGCAGAATGGCTACTGACAATATTCGAAAAATAATCAATTTGGTGGAAAGAGCTAATACTACGGGACTGCCGACAGTTACTGTCTGTCGATGCTGAAAAAGCTTTTGACATGGTACACTGGCAGTTCCTGTTCCGGACCATGCAAGCAATGAAATTCGGCCCTTATTTTCTAAACTGGCTACAACAGCTGTATACTGACCCTCAGGCACGGGTGAAAATCAATGGGACCTACACTGAGCTTTTCTCGATTCAAAGGGGTACGAGACAGGGATGTCCTCTCTCCCCTCTCCTATTTGTGCTTTTTCTAGAACTGCTAGCGATCCAAGTTCGCCAAAGCGGACTTATCAGGGGAGTGCCCATTGGAGGGACGGATTATAAGATGTCTATGTTTGCAGATGACATCCTTTTTACGTTAACGCAACCAGCAGAATCCCTTCAAGCAGCTCCTGACACCCTGCTGGCATTTGGTAAAGTGTCTGGTTTCAAGCTTAACGTAGAGAAATCAGAAATCCTAAATGTGAATGTCCCAGAGAGAGAACTCTTGCAACTGAAGTCGACACTTCCCTTTAAATGGGCCTCCAAGAAACTCAAATATTTGGGGGTATATATTAGCAGCAAAATAGAAGATCTTTTCCGTTTGAACTACCCTCCACTTATTCAAAAAATATTTAAAGACCTGGCCAGATGGGATGGACTATACCTCTCCTGGTTTGGCAGAATCTCCTCTATAAAAATGAATGTTCTGCCTCGCTTGGGGTACCTGTTTCAGTCACTGCCTATACACATCCTCTCAGCCATGCTAAAGCAGTGGCAGCGCCGTATTTTCTCGTACATTTGGAGAAGGAGGCCACCAAGAATATCACAAGCAGCTATGTATAGACCCAAATTGCAGGGGGGATTGGGAGTCTCTAATCTGAGTTGGTACCTCTTAGCGGCACAGCTGCGGGCGCTTTTTGACTGGCACAGAAAAGGTGAACAAAAACAGTGGGTAGACATAGAACAGGTGTTGCTTGGGAAAATACCGCTACGATCCTTGGTTTAGCAGCCTAAGGATACTTGGCACCCGTCCCTAAATATGGCAATAGCGACCAGCAATACCCTGAGGATTTGGGACAAGTGGAAGGAGAAGCTGGTGGGCACCCGGAGATATTTCTATAGTTCAGGTGTATACTATAACTCATGGTTCCCGGCAGGGAGTCAATCTCTCACTCTCAAACAGTGGGCTGTAAAAGGGCTAACATATCTTGGACAACTGTGGGATGGTGGGAAGGTGATAGCATTCAAAGCGCTACAAGATGCATTTCAACTCCCCGAGAGGGATATTTTCCTTTATCTACAAATACGCCACTTTATGCAGGGGGAACAGATAGTCCGAGACCTAGCGATGGGTAAGACCCAACTTGAACACTGGTGCGATCAGGCAGATAATCTGAAAGGGACAATTTCGCAAGTTTACAGTTATTTGAACAAGGATCCTAAGGATAAGCCTGCCTTTATGAGAGCATGGGAGATGGACTTGAGAACCTCATTGTCAAGAGGCAGCTTGGAACTCTATTTTTCTTGGTACCAAGAAGAGCTCTCCCTTTGCATCTCTGGGTGAGAATAGCTATAAAGTGCTACTTAGGTGGTATTTGACTCCTCTTCGTCTCCATCGATATACCAAAACTAGAGACCCTAAATGCTGGAAAGGCTCTGGCCAAACAGGGACTTTCTACCACATGTGGTGGGCGTGTCCCAGCCTACAGTCCTACTGGGAGTTAATAAACACCATCATACAACAGGTTACGGGGCTTGATGTCTTTTTAACCCCAGAACAAGCATTACTGAATATGCCACTAGAGGTCTCCCACGTGCAAGGTAGAATCATAACTTTAATAATTATTGCGGCCCGTTGTGAGATAGCTAAGGTTTGGCGATAGAGTACGATGCCCACGCTCTTCGATCTTAAGTCCCGGCTATCTAAGCTCTACTCCTTTCATGCACAAGCTGCCCACAGGCAAAAGAAACAGGCGCAGTGGCGGCTCCTACAAACATGGTTAGATCAAAGTGCGGAGACTATGGAATGATTTCTAAACTCGTCCTCGAATGCCAGTATATCGCTCCATACAAGTGAGTCCCATATCAGAGTTATTCATAGATGAATTTATACAGTGCTTTTTTCCTCTAATCTCTCTTGTTCTAACTGACCGGTATGCTAAGGGGGGGGGGGGGGTGGAATTGGGGGGGTTTAATGCTGTATAGAATGTTATACATCCGTTGTTCTATTCCAGAGAGCTTTCAACAGTGTTAATGCTTGGACACTACAACTTAGAGGTGTATCTTATAAAATTTTACAATGTTTTGTGGACCATGTTTGCTGGTTGTTCTATTGTAATATTGAATAATTGGATGGTGTGAAGCGACATGTACAATTTATCAATAAAATATAAAATTACAAAAAAAAAAAATTCTGACAGACCCAGACCCTGCTACAGCAAGAGAAGAACTTTTACCGAGGTGAACTTTAAAACTGCATTGCATCAGTGGAAACTAAAGGCCTTAAATTAATGCAGAGAAGGATGCCTTATCAGATGTGCCTGTTTGTCAGTTCCTGTGCAAATAAAGAAACCAGACAGAAGAGACAATATGACTCAAGATCCTAAGTGACAGGGACGGTCAAGCAAGCAGAGACCCCCACCTTTGCAAGGGGGCAGCCTGAGACAATGCTGACAATGACACACAGCTTGGCAAGCCAACGTTGCAGTTTCCCCCCAAAGAAATGGGAGGCGGGGGGGAGGACCTGCAAATTGGCAGCACCCCTCCCGAAGTAATGGGGAGGGGGAAAAAGACCTGCAATGCGGAAAGAGACCCTCCAACCACCACGATGTTATGCATGAGCTTATGCATATTTATCAGCTGGGAAGTATAAGACAGGGGGGGGGGGGCAAAGAAAGAGAAAAAGAAAATAACCCCTGGATGGACAGCGGCAGGGAGAGGAAGAAAGTAATGGACCCCCTGCGAAAGGAGGGTCCGAGGCCGGCCAGATCTCCCTGCTATCATGAAGGGTGAGAGCTAGCCTAGACAGCCGGCAGGCTTCAAAGCCAGGAAGCAAGCCTCTTCCCTGCCCACACTCTCCAGCCGGATCCTGCTTCAGAGGCATCAGTTGAAAGTTGGAATCAGGGGTAAGTAAGTTAGCCACAAGTATTAGTATCTTAAGCAGGCTAAGGTTTGTGGCATGTTTGTTACCACCCATGATACAGATCTTTTTTTTTTTTTTTTTAAAGGGAAACTGGTGCTTAGTGGCCAGGATGTTAAAGATAGGAACTGTTGTTATTTTCTAAATACTATGTCCTGCCAAATCTGATAAATAAAGGTCTCTTCCAAGTAGCATACATGTTGTGTTTTCCATGACTTGGGATCGCAAGTAAGGTGGGAGGGGCAGCTGGCATTGTCTTGTAGCAGACAGATCCCTGCACCCCTCAACCTGCCTACTGCCTCAACTGCACACACACAGAGAGAATAATTTATGAACCATTAGCACCTGTAAACATAGTGCCTCAACTGCACAGGAGCAGAGAGGAGTCTCAGACTATGGGAATAAGTGAGGGCTATCCAGGAAGGTCACATCATGGCCACAATGAACTTCCATCCCAGCAGATTCTAGTGCAGCTGGAAGCGTACGATTCACCCACTCATCATCAGGAAAACCAGTTCAGAAGGTAAACTACCAAAACCCATTTATACAGTTAAATGCTGGATAGAGAGACTGTCTGAAAATCTGCCATCATTACTGCAGGTAAAAGTACATGGTGCACAACAAATACTTTTACCCAAATTCTAAGGAGGGTTTCCTGCAGGCAAGGTTATGGAGGGGATGCAAGAATTCTTGCTTGCTATTTTGAAAACTATGCACTTTTTTTTTTTGCAGGTGCAAATCTCTGTGGGTAGGTTTTTCCTGGGGGAATGCATGCATCTATTTTTCCCTTTGAAAATTGGTGCAAAGCATACAGGTAAAAAAGGACCCCGGGACTCTGCACTTGGGAGGGCATTTTTCTAAAAGGCCCCATCATAATGAATGCCATTTCTCACATGTTAGGTCCCTTGGCATCCCACAGGAAATCTTTATCATCAGGAAAGGAGGAGGATAGCACAGATAATATCAAGGAAGTGTCAAGCAAAGCAGGATTTTTTAGGGACATTGCTAACAAGTTAGAAAACAACTGGTGCACATGAGGAGTGACAAGGAGCTAGATTGAGGAGTCAAAAAAAACCCAAAAGGAATGTTACACAAAGGGAGGAGAGGTGGGAATACAGGAAACTGCCTCTCAATAGAGGTGATGGAAACACGCGTGCGTTATAAAATACAATATCCGCGCATGCATTTACGGGCGGATGGCCGGGGCGGTATTTTAAAACACCATGTGAAGAGACACAATCGGGCCTCCCCCAATTCCCTCCTAATCCGCTCCAGTCCTACCCCCTTGCCTGACCTTCCTCCCTTTTCCCCTCTCCATCCCGACTCAGCTACCCCCAATTTTTTTTATTTCTCTACTTATTGCTCCTCTGGGGCAGAAGTATCTTCTGCACACCGGTCAGCTGCCAGCGCACACTTCCCCGGAATGGAGTCTAATGGCGCTGTCCCGGCCCACCCTCTGCCCCGCCCCTCCCAGACCACACCCTGGCCCGCCCCTTTTTTTTCACAGCCCGGCCCTTCTGCGTGCAATGTGGGTTACACACGCGGCCCGGCCCGTTCTAAAATGCGTGACATGCACAACCAATGTCTGCCTGGCAACACATTCCAGCCTTCCCCAGTTCCTTGCCAGTCCGCTCCAATTAAGGAGCAGACTGGCAGGGAACTTCCCTACCCCCCTACCTATACTCTCTCCCTCTTCCCCTCTCCTCTCCTCCCCACCCCCTAAACCCTACCTTTCTGGGGGGGGTTTTCTTTGTTGTACACGCAAGTCTTCGGGACAGCGAACAATGGCGCTGTCCCAGCCCGCCCCTCCAAATAGGCCCGGCACTTATTCCCGTACCGGTGTTTACGCACGTGACTGGGCCTCTTCGGAAACTCACCTGGCACGCATAAGGCCTGGCCACGTACATAAACGCTGGGATTTACGCTTGCGGGTCGTTTAAAATCTGCCCTATAGGCAGTGGGGGAGAGGATTAGGGAAGGGAGTTTGAAACTGCAAGTGAGAGGCATTGGGGAGGGTATTGATGTGTTAGTGTGTGAGAGGTGACAGAGGGGTTGCGAGGTGTAAGAAAGGAGAATGGATTGGCAACAGGAGGAGGAGGAGTGCGAGAGTGGATCCTCCCTCCCTCCACCTTCTGATCCCAGATCTCCCCCCAATTCTCCTCCCACTCTATGACGCCCTTTCCCGTTCTTCCCTTCATGTCCTCTCTCTCAACTTAATGCTCCCCAATTACCCCTCCATACCCTATCCATTTATCCCCCTCTTTTCTGCGATCTCTTCTCCAAAATGCCCTGCATCTGGTCCCTCACAGCTGGCGTTGAGCCCTTTGTCTCCTGACACAACCATCTATCTTCCTATTCTCTATCCTACTCTTCCCTTCCTGACACCAAGCACTAAATCCCTTTATCCCCCCTAAAAATGAACAAAATAAATAATCTGGCACAAAACAAATGTTATAAGATATGCTACATTTTGACATTCAATTTCATAATTTGTATATTTGCATAAATTTTACTGCCTAATTGTCTACACCTTGCCAAAACATCTACCCTTGATTTGCTACAGGAAACTGGGAGCTATGACTGCAACCCCACTGACAGACATCGTATCCTCACTGACACAGCTAAGTGTTACATTCATTCTAACACTATAATCCCACTGGCACAACTCGGTGTAACACCCATTCTACCCTCACTATATCCTGACACAGCCACGTGTTACTTTTTACTCCTGGATCATGCTGCAGTTGCTGTATTTTTACACCTGACAAGAAGTAAAGTGATGACTGCAGCATGCAGACATTTTCTCTCTTTTTTATCAAATCACACCAGGAAATTTTCACACTAAGAATTTCCTTTTTCCTGATGGCTGAGATCCCCTAATAAAAATGTAAAATTCTCCCTTACCCAGTGAGATCAGGATCTCATAATTCTCCTTCATTACATCCTTGTAAAGCTCCTTCTGCCACTGATCTAAATCCTCCCACTCTTCCTGGGAGAAATAGATGGCGATGTCCTCAAAGGTTACTGGATCCTGAAAAACAAACCCTTCCACACTCAGCACTTTCTGCATCTCATCCATCGGGAGAACTCCCAGCACTAGGGCTCAGCAGGGCAGGGGGAGAGTTTTCCAGATGTAAGTCACAGGGCAATATCAAGGTTCTTGTTCTGTTTTTCACATTGTTCAAAGCTGCAGTAACTGAAGAATAATACCCCATAAAAATGTTCAAGGAAGGATGGATATACATAGAAGAGGTACATAATTATTATTCTATGAAATGGGATTTTCTAACGTAATAAGAAAATGAGACCTGGGAATAAGACTAAGAGAAATCATAAGAGAGCTAAAATTATATAAGGAAACTGATCTTTTAAATACTTTAGTTAAATTTCCCTGTTAATGAAATTAATACCAAGGGGCCAGGTTTATCCCAAAGTTACAGATAAATAATTGAAAAAGGATCATTTTCACAGATTTAAGCCTATAAAAGCAAGAAAAGAAACAAGGAAATAAGCATACATTATATATGGATATTCCATTACCAGTCACGGGAAAGAGACCAAAGATAGATTCCTGGGAGATTTCCCCAAATCTCGTTTTAACCAGTACTCAAAGGTTTCCAGTTATGCTGAGGAGGGTCCCAAATTGCTTTTCCTGCACCCCAGGACTGACTTTAAAATATCCCAGGTTAGAAAGCTGCAGCAGTGTTTGTACAGAGAAGATAGGAATTTGGGGACAATCTCCTACCTGAGCAGAAGCTCCCACACGCATTTTCCTCTCTGCCTTTCTTGCTTTTAGGAGTAGAAATGAACTAGGGGCTCTTTCTCTGAGTGTTTGCCTCTTGCAGCGCTGGGGGAGAGAGGGAGCTCCAACTAGAAGACCGCAGGAAAGAAAGTCTATTTCAGCCTTCCTTGCCGGGCTTTTTGCAAGCAGCAGAGTAGCTCCGCCTCTTACCCGGCGCACACTGATGATGTCGCTGGTGGGCAGACACATTATTGTAACATATGTACAAATTGTCCTACCAATAGAGTTTCCTCAATGTCCGTCTAAGCCCTGACAGAGCTCGTAGGAAGGAGGCTGAAGGAAGTTTTGTCTTCCTGCTGGGCGAGCTCACAGCCCTAATGGTCCAGATTCTAAGCAAAGGATCCTTTGTGCCAGAAAAGTAATTTTTAGTCCAGAAACCATGAATGCAAGCAAACTGCTCAGTGGCTTCTCCCTGAAACTTCGTAAATATAGCAGTGGAAATAGCATCCATAAAGATGTTTGCAAGTGTGAAAAAAACTTCTGCTAATATTGGAGAATGATTCTTTTTCACTCAGTGCATAGTTAAACTCTGGAATTCATTGCCAGAGGATGTGGTTACAGTAGTTAGTGTAACTGGGTTTTAAAAAGGTTTGGATTAGTTCCTTGAGGCTAAATCCATAAACTATTACTGTAATTAATAAACAATAGTAGCGGGTGATCTATCTAATGTTTGGGTACTTGCAGGTTCTTGTGACTTGGATTGGCCACAGTTGGAAACAGAAAACTGGGCTTGATGGACCCTTGGTCCGACCCAGTTATGGCATTTCCTATGTTCTTATAAGGTCAAGCAATGGGGACAGTATCATGGATGCATGCTTTATTCAATTGGAACAGAATGTTTTATTTCTGGCATTTAATTTTATTGTGATTTTTTTTTTATTGATTCCATATATATATATATCATGTTTTATTAATTTGGATGTGCTATATGTTTTTTCTTGATGTATTTTAATTTGTAAACTGTTTTGATTTTAACTATAAAGGTGGTAAAACAAGAAATAATAATATTCAAAGCTGCCCAGATGGGAATATCACTTCAGGGTGAATTTTCTTGGAATAGTGTAACATAATTTGGATAGAATGTTTCTCTAAGGAAGGTACATTGTGTGTTCAGAGCTGCTTGAGGTTAAATACAGCATTCTCTTTCATTGCTCTGTCATTAGAAGAACTTGCAGACCTATATCCTGTCTTAGCAAGTGTAGGATAAATATGTTCTTGTTAATCAGGTTGTGCAACTCAGCTTTCTGGCTCACTGTCAGGAATACGGCGGTCTGATCAGCCGCCTGCATGCCAGGGACAGGACGAGTCCGACTGGGTACTAGCAACTGCTGATACATAACATGGGGGATAGTGATCAATCATTTCTCTCTCGCATGCACACTTGTTTACTCTCTCATTCCCAACAGCAAGAGATGACTACACTTGTATATATTATAGAAATGATTCATTTTATTCAGTTCATTTTAGGACCAAACATATATTCATTTTTCATGCCGATTAGTTATTTGTTTCCCATTAAAGTCACTGGGGGAAGGAATGTAAATTATTTTGGGCTCAAAAATTAGGGGTTTTGGTGGCTTCCTACTGTGATCAGGGGAGGTGTTGATGTCATCAAGAAAGCAAATGTTGCTTACCTGTAACAGGTGTTCTCACAGGACAGCAGGATGTTAGTCCTCACATATGGGTGACATCATCAGGATGGACAATCACGGAAAACTTCTATCAAAGTTTCTAGAACTTTGACTGGCCCCTACTGGGCATGCCCAGCATGGCACTAACCCTGCAGCCAGCAGGAGTCCCCCTTCAGTCTTATTTGATAGCTACAGGCAGTGACGAAAAAATAAAACAAACCTTACGAACCCAACACCGCGGGGTGGCGGGCGGGTTTCGTGAGGACTAACATCCTGCTGTCCTGTGAGAACACCTGTTACAGGTAAGCAACATTTGCTTTCTCACAGGACAAGCAGGATGGTAGTCCTCACATATGGGTGAGTACCGAGCCGAGGATGTCCGAACATGCATCAAATGTACCCAACGGCGTGCAACAGGGTGGAATTTGGTAGAGGGCATCCTGAACCCCACCGGGCAGGCAGAAGGGTGTGGGTACGCCACGTTGGAAATAAGTTACGCAGGACAGACTGGCCGAAGATGGAATCCTGTCTTCCGGCTTTGTCCAAGCAATAGTGGGCTGCGAAGGTATGGAGAGAACTCCAGGTGGCAGCCCTGCAAATGTCAGGAAGCAGCACAGATCGTAGGTGTGCTACTGAAGTCGCCATGGCCCTCACAGAGTGTGCTTTAACACAGTCTTGAAAAGGAATGCCTGCTTGCTGGTAGCAAAAAGATATGCAGTCCGCCAACCAGGAGGAGAGAGTCTGTTTACCCACAGGTTGCCCTAATTTGTTGGGATGGAAAGAGACGAATAACTGAGTGCTCTTCCTGTGGGCAACTGTATGGGCTAGATAGAAAGCTAGAGCCCGTTTACAGTCAAGGGTATGCAGAGCCTGTTCCCCTGGATTGGAATGGGGCCTGGGAAAGAAGGTAGGTAATATGATGGATTGATTAAGGTGAAACTCCGAAACTACCTTAGGTAAAAATTTAGGGCGAGTACGGAGTACCGCCCGGTCCTGCAGGAGTTTAGTGTAAGGCGGATAGGTAACTAGGGCCTGTAACTCACTAACCCTGCGAGCTGAAGTGATAGCCAAAAGGAAAATCACTTTCCATGTGAGATATTTTAGGTGACAGGAGTGCAGAGGCTCGAATGGTGGTTTCATGAGCCGACCGAGAATCAGATTAAGGTCCCAAGAAGGGGCCGGAGGACGTAAAGGTGGCTTGATATGCAACAAGCCCTTCAAAAAGCGTGTTACAAGGGGTTGTACCGATATAGGGACATCCCCGACACCTTTGTGGAAGGCGGTTACCGTGCTGACATGCATCCTAATGGAAGAGGTCTTTAGACCTGATTCTGACAAATGCCAGAGATAGTCCAAAAACCTTGGGATTGGACAGGAAAAGGGATCAAGGGACTGAGAGGTGCACCATGATGTGTAACTTTTCCATTTATAAGTATAAGCCTATAAATATAGGCCTTCATGTTTTCTTTATTTAAACTATGCTCAGTAATAATTAATTGTTAAACTATGCTCAGTAATAATTAATTGTTAAATTGTTTAATTGTTTATCTGTTCAATGTAAACCGTTATAATTAACTGTTAAATTGTTTATCTGTTCAATGTAAACCACCCATCGAGGCGATAGTTAATTATTTTCCTTGTAAACCGGAGTGATATGTATATTATACAGGAACTTCCGGTATAGAAAAACCCAAAATAAATAAAATAAATAAGATTTTCTTGTGGAAGGCTTCCATGAGGCAATCAGGACACGAGAAACCGAATCTAAAAGGTTAAGTGGTTGAAGGATCAACTTTTCAACATCCATGCCGTCAGAGACAAGGCCTGAAGAATGGGATGGCGGAGGCATCCATTGTTTTGAGTGATCAGATGCGGGTCCATTCCCAAGGGAATGAGACTGCGGATGGAGAGATCCTGAAGAATGGGGAACTATACTTGGCGTGGCCAGTAAGGTGCTATCAGGATCATGGTTCCCTTGTCCTGACGTAGCTTCACGAGAGTCTTTGAGAGACGAGGAAATGAAGGGAATGCATAGAGCAGACCGGTTGCCCATGAGAGGGAGAATGCATCTCTGGGCTGAGAGCGCTCGCTCCGAATGAGGGAGCAGTAATTGTTGACTTTGTGGTTCTGAGGGGACGCAAAGAGGTCTGTCTGGGGGTATCCCCATCGTCGGAAGATTGAGGTCGCTACCGAGGGGTTGAGAGACCACTCGTGTGGCTGGAAGACGCGACTCAGTTTGTCTGCCAAGACATTGTCCACTCCCGGCAAGTAGGTGGCCCTGAGGTACATCGAGTGGGAGAGGGCTTTCGCCCAAATCTGCGCAGCTTCCTGGCACAGAAGGAAGGAGCCTGTGCCTCCCTGCTTGTTGATGTACCACATGGCCACCTGGTTGTCCATCTGAATCAGGATGACATGATTTGATAGGCATTCCTGAAAAGCCCTGAGAGCATATTGCATTGCTCGAAGTTCCAGGAAATTTATTTGGTGTTTGGCTTCCCCTGGAGACAAAGACCCTTGTGTCTGTAGATCATCCACGTGGGCTCCCCAGCCAAGGTTGGAAGCATCGGTGGTGAGAATGAGTTGAGGATCCGGCACCTGAAAGGGCAGTCCCTGGAGGAGATTGTTCTGATCCTCCCACCAGGCGAGAGACAGACGGAGTGAGTTTGTGATGTGGACAATGGTGGACAGAGGCTGAACAGCTTGAACCCATTGTGACCTCAGAGTCCAATGCATTTTATTTATTTATTTGAGTTTTTTCTATACCGGCATTCGCGATGGGAATCGCATCATGCCGGTTTACAATTAACAAGGTGTGACAAAAGAAAAAATAATATGAAACATTAACAAGTGCTAAAAGAAAAAATAGCAGTTACAATAAAACAGGGACATAATACAACTTGGAATGGTGAGAAGGCGATAGTAAATTAACAGTGAAAAATAAAAGAATAAAATAAATAAATGAATAAAAATAAATAAATAAAACCTGCCAATTTAAGAGAGATTGAAAAATTAAGGAGATGTCAAAGTTGTTGATTAACCTGTTGGGTGGTCAGAGTTAATTAAGTTGAAATTAGGTTCGATTGGATGAGTCTCAACAGTCTCAACAGGTGGAGTAGAAGAGTGAGGCTTCAACATTTTTGCCTTCTTTTGAGCTGACTCTACCACAACTGAGTGGTGGTCGAGCTGAGATTTTTGAAAGCCAGGGGCTGACTGCACGAAATAGGTAGTGTCAGCTTTTCTGTGTACTGGAGCAATGGATCCAGGGTTCTCCAGTTCTTTTTGAGAAGGTCAAGAAGAACTTGATGAATGGGAATAGAAGTGATCACTTTGGAGGCATCCAGGAATTGAAGCAACTCCATCATCTGGTGCCTATCATCCTGTTCCATCTGAAGTTGGAAAGGGACCAACTCAGACATTTCCTTCACAAAATTAATGAAAGAAAGATCCTCTGGAGGAGACCGCTTTCTACTTTCAGTAGGAGAAGGAGGTGAAGGTAAGTCATCGGTGTCTGTGGAAGTATCATCACCCCAGGTGTCATAAGGATCAGCAGACTGACCTGTAGGACGAGAAGGGGGTTGGATACCTGAAGGCCCCAGTCGAGGCTCCGAGAAAATCGGAGGAATCACCGGGGGCACCAAAGATGGCGTGGAAGGCATCGGTGCTGGCATCGAAGGCCTCGATGGCGCCGATGGACGTATCAGCACCGATGGTTGAATCGGTGGCGAGGGACGAATTGGCATTGATGGCTGAGGCAGAACTCCCAAAAGAGGAATGCGGAACAGTGTTTCTCCTCCCGATGAAGTTGTCAACGGGGAGGGCACCGGAGCCATCGGAGACCCGGGAACCACCAGTGGAAGGGCCGTCATGAGCGCCTCATTCCGGGATAGCAGCGGTGCCAGTGCTGCCGCAATTGGATCGGTGACCGGTTCCACTCTCGTGCCGGTGTCGGTGCCAGAGGAACCTGGAGCCGTTGCATCGCCTTGTCGATGGCCTCCTAAACCAGCCGGTCCAGTTCTTCTCGGAGACCTGGGGCAAGAAGCCCCGGCTCCGGAGAAGAGGGAGGCAGAGGCACAGTCGGAGGGACCACCTTTACAGGCGGAATCGCGACTCCCAAACCCCGATCGGGTGAGGGTGGCCTCGGTGACCCGGTCGCAGGAATGGTCGGTGCCTTTCCTGGACAGGCTTCTTAGATGGTGGCGAGGATATTGATTTCGCTCCCTCGACGGTCCGAGTCCTGCGATGTCGATGGCGATGTTTCTCCCTGCGATCCCCTTGATCCTGAGGGGGAGTAGCGGGCGTCGATGGCCATGAAGACGTTGATGGCGGACGGTCAGTGGACGATGCTGGCGCAAAGTCGACGGTGCCGGTTCCGATGACGTCGATGTGATGGACGGCGTCGGGGGTCTGAGCACGGAAGAGGAGTTCCATCTTCTCCATTCTGGCTTTGCGACCTTTTGGTGTCATGAGGGCACATTTGGTGCAAATCAGGACATCATGCTCATGGCCTAAACACATTACACAGACTCCATGGGGGTCTGTTATCGACATGGTGCGAGTACAGTCCGGGCACCGACGGAATCCCGACGCCATGGCCACAGAAAAAAAATCGAGCCGCGGTACAGTCGACGGCCAGTAGGCCGCGAGGGCCAAACTCGACGGTAATCGACGGTAGACGGTCAAAAAACTTACCGGAGAACCGCGGCCTGAGAAAAGTTAGAGGAGGGACCCCTGTGGGGCAATTTAACTTTAGTTAATTCCGTGAGGAAAATTCCTGTCAGGAATCTCTTCAGAGCTCCTAAACCGCGAGGCTACTGCTGTGCGGAAAAAAGAAGACTGAAGGGGGACCCCTGCTGGCTGCAGGGTTAGTGCCATGCTGGGCATGCCCAGTAGGGGCCAGTCAAAGTTCTAGAAACTTTGATAGAAGTTTTCCGTGATTGGGCTCCATCCTGATGATGTCACCCATATGTGAGGACTACCATCCTGCTTGTCCTGTGAGAAAGCCCTTCTCTCTCCAGCCAAAGCGATGGGTCTCAGAGAAATTTTATTGGGAGATCATTTGCATGACTTTGCAGGTGTTTGTGAGTATTCACCTCTTCCAGCCACATTTTCTGCTTCAGTGTTTGGTGATGGTGAGAAAGAGAGCCCTATGGAGTCTCCCTTCCGGGTTTATAGTACTGTGTTGGGGGCAGTTCAGCTTTTGAAGGGATTGTTTTCTCTGTGAGCCATGATGTACGTACACACCTGAAGTTTGTGTCTGTACCACTGTGATAGAGTACATGACAGAAAGCCTCAGATTCCCTTAAGGGACCAGCTCCAGCTATCTGGCCCGGTCCACCTTAAGACAGACAGGAAAGGGATCCTCGGGTGAGGGCGGTTCCCTGAGCCAAGGGATAAAAAGTTGAGACACTGAGAGAGTGAGGCAGGCTCCCAGGAAGAAGAAAGAAGCTGCAGTTGAGTGCTGTGTTTCTTTGAAAGTGTTCTTGCCTTGTCAAGTCTGCTGCGGTAAGCAGCCATTTTGTTCCTGTTTTACTATACTTCTAATAAATAAACTGGTGAAAAGCAGACCAGACTCTAGCCTGGTCTGTTCTCCGGCCTACCACAGTCCTAGACTGCTCCAAGGGCATCATAACCACTGACTGAATCTTCAGGTGCTCATCATCTGGCTAATATTGCTGTGTGTCGCAGTTGTGAGCCCTTGTGCTGTGGTGTGGTACATGCTGCCTAGTCGGCAAACCTTCTAATGTCACACTGCCAGCTGGCAGACATGCCCTTACTGGGACTGAACTGGAGCTTCACCTAACCCAGCCCCATTTCCCGTAGGTTGAGCCCTTGAGTTCCAGGGGATAGTAAGACTGAGGCGGGTATCCTTTAAGAGTGGATGGAAAGAAATGGGCTGAGGACAGGTCTGGTAGCACACAGATGGACTCCAGGTTCAGGCCAAGCTCAAGGCAAGCAGCAGGCAAAGCGGATGGTTGAGGTCCATAGCAGATGTCAGTAGCAGGCAGGAGCGTGGTTGGGGTCTGTAGCATTGGTCTGTACCAGAGAAACAGGCAAGACAGACAGGACACTGGGAGACCAGGAAAGACAGGGAGGAGTGACAAGATACAAACAAGGCAGGGGGATGGACAAGACAAGGACCAGGACACAGACCAGGCAACACAGGACATGGACTAAGCAAGACAAGGCAAAAACAAGACAAAGGCAAGGTAAGGCAGAGAGAGAGAGAGAGGCAGGGTAAGGCACAAACACCACAATAAAGAGCCCCACAAGCAACACACACTGTAGGCTAGGCAGGGGACCTCTTCCTCAGGCAGGCAGAGGACAGCAGCAAGGGTTTAAATACACCACTGCGTAACAACATCTGGAGGCACCTCAGGAGAGGTTTGCTGCCGTAGAGGCCTGTAAAGGACGGCACACGCTGTGCGTGCATGCCTAAAGGCTGGGTCGGCCGCGGCAGCATGCTTGGTTAGTGCAGGGCCATCTCACAGCTGTCCAAACATTACATTGTGAAAGTTGGTCCTGCTAATAGGACTGATCCTGTTTATTTGGGTTTAAGACGGGTTGAGGAGAGAAGATCACATGATACTCTGAAGGGTGCAGACGCACAAACCCTTTTTGAGGACTGATCCCCTCATCTAGTCCCATCCACACTAGCCAAATCAGCATTTGGGATCCACGCTAAAGATCACATCTCTGCACTAGCCTCCCAGCAATTTCTTTTCTACAGAATGACGACCAGACTCACTAAGAAAGACAAGGAAAAGGAGAAAGAGAAGCTCAGGCCCGTAGACCTGCCGGCAGAAGAAGATGGTGGCGCCCCGATGTCTCCTCTATGGCTATGATTGCCAATTTAAAAGCAGCATTAGTAGACGCTCTTGAACCGGAGCTTAAAAATATTTCACTTCAACTGTCTGAACTTACCACGGGCATGACAAAATTTGAACAGCACATTGTAGAAGTGGAGCAACGGGCCTCTGATAATCAGGATGGCCTGCGCTCCGTTCAGGAGGAAATCATGACGCTGAAGGCCTCCCTCACTAAACAGGAAGAACGGCTCAACGATCTCGAGAACCACTCTCGGCGGTCAAATTTAAGGTTTGTCGGTCTACCCGAATCCCTGGCAGAGGCTCAATTGTCGATCTTTCTCGAGACCTGGCTAACACAAGCTCTTTCTCTTACCAGTAAGCATGGCCTGTTGCGCATGGAAAGGGTGCACCGGCTCGGGCCTAAGCGGCGGGAGGATGAACGGCCGCACGTAGTGATCGCCAACTTTCTTAATTTTGCGCATAAGTCCGAGATCCTCCAGGCCACGTGCACAGGTCTGTGTGGGCTCGGGTAAACTGAGCAAAAGGTCTTTAGTTTTGTGTTGACTTCTGTTGCAAAGAGGTCTATGGATGGGAGACCCCAGCCCGAGAATATGTGGCTGGTCACTTCTGGGTTTTGCTCCCATTCGTTGGGGTGAAATATCCTTCTGAGTTTGTCTGCTCTTGAATTGTGAATGCCTGATAGGTAAGTCGCCTGTAGGGATATGAGTCTGCAATGGGCCCATTCCAGAATCTGAACCGTTTCCTTGCATAGGTTCCATGAACCGGACCCTCCTTCTTTGTTGATATAAAACATTGTAACTTGATTGTCCGTGTGAATTATTACAATTCTGTCCCGAAGGAAGTTTTCGAAGGCTCGAAGGGCGTAACGTACCACTTGTAGTTCCAGAAGGTTTATGTGCAGTGTCCGTTCGTATGAAGTCCACTGACCCTGTGTTTGTAAGTAGTTTAAGTGTGCTCCCCATCCTGTGGGGGATGCATCTGTAGTTAGTAGGATCTGATGTCATAATGGGCCGTAAGAGGGAGCCCGCTTGCAGTGTTTCTAGAAGTATCCACCACTCCAGATCCTGTTTCATGCTGTTGGTTAATGAGATATTTGGGGGGGGGGTAGACAATGGTTGGAGAAATTGGTCCCATTGATGCTTCAACCCCCATTGGAGGCGGCGCATATGGAGGTGTGTATTTGGAAGCACATAAATGGATGCAGCCATATGTCCAAGAACAGTGAGGACCTGGCGCGCTGGTACAGTCGTAGTGCGAAGAAGAGTTGTAGCTAACGTTGAGAGAGTTAGCACTCTCGGATGCAGCAGGAATGCCCTGTCTTGGACTGTGTCTATGAGGACTCCTATGAATTGCAAAGTCTGAGTGGGTTCTAGATTTGATTTTTCATAGTTGATGAGACGACCTAGATTGTCTAGGCATGAAATTGTTTGAAGAAGATTGTTTCGTAATAGTGCTTGATTGCCTGCTACTATCAGCCAATCGTCTAAATAAGGGAATATCTGTATCCCCTGTAGTCGAAGGTGCGCCACCACCATTGCTAGGCATTTGGTAAATACTCTTGGGGCAGAGGAAAGGCCAAATGGAATGACTTTGTATTGGAAGTGTTGATCTTCCATCTGGAAACATAGGTAACATCTGGAATTGGGATGCATTGGTATGTGTGCATAAACATCTTTCAAGTCCAGTGAACACATCCAATCCTTGGGCTGAAGAAAAGGGAGAATGGATTTGAGAGAAGTCATTTTCAATTTCTCTGTTTGAAGAAATTTGTTGAGTTGGCGGAGGTCTAAGATTGGCCGTAGACCTCCTGATGTCTTGGTAATTAGGAAATATTGAGAGTAAAAACCTGAGATGTTTCTCCGGGTAAGGTATCTTCTGAATGCACTTGTTTTGTAAGAGAAGTTGTATTTCTTGCAGAAGATGAGATTTGTGAGATGTGAAAGCTTTTTGATGGATTCGGTGTGGAAGGGTGGGAAGGGAGGAGAAATGGAGAGAATATCCTTGTTGTATTATGGATAGTTCCCATTGATCCGATGTTCTCTTGGTCCAAGTTGGAAGAAAATTGGATAATCTCCCTCCCACTGGTGGTGGTGGCGGCAGAACAACCTTTAAAAACCCGATGTGGGTTTTGCTGGCTGAGGATTCTCAATTTATTGAGAAAGTTGGGATGCCTGTTGTAGGTGCGGTTTTAGTGCCTGGAGGCTCTCAAATAAGTATTGGGCTATATAAAACTGATGATTTTGTATCCTGGCATTGAGCATTATGGATTGGAAGGACGTCTTAGCAAATTCATCTAGGGATTTATTTTCCTTAGTTGGAGGAGTGTAAGAATGTATCTTTGCCTTCCGAACTTTCTGCATCTCAGATTCAACCATGACTGATGTGGAAGTTGAACTGCAGCATGAAAGGCTGAATCCTTCATCCGGTATTTAATATCCACTTTCCAAGATGTTGGGGGAGTGGATAAAGGAGTATCCCATGCTTTTTCCATTAAGGTTGTTAAAACCTGGTGTTGTGGCAAAGCCACTGGCTCATTGGGAACATCAAATATTTTCAGGATGCCCAACATTTCTTGTCGGGGATCTGGGATCCTCTTTGTTTCAACATTCAATATCTGACCAACTTTCTCAATAAATTGAGAATGTGAGAGGTCCTCAGAGGGGAAGAAGGTTGTGGAGGTAAGTCTGGCGGATCAGAGGGGTAACCCTTTGAGGAGTTTGAGGTAGTGTCCGAGTCCAAAATGTCCTCTGTAATTGGTAAGTGTGGAGGTGGAAGGCGTTTTGGCGCCGTACCAGGTAATGCTGGATTTTCTGGAACAGATAATGGTTGTTGTGGAAGATTAGTAGGTGGTACTGTCGATGTTGTTACCGACTGTAATAATTGATTAAGAATGGTGGTGATTTGAGACCCTGCTTGTGTCACTAATTCCGACGTAGATGGTTGTTGAGATGGTGCAGGCTTTAATGGTAGTTGTGAAGGCACAAAATTTCCTGGAATCTGTGCACCATGATACAGAAGCAGAAGACGATGATCCACATGATAGTGATGTGTCCGAAAGGCGTATTGGTGATAACTCGCCCTCGGATTCCATTGGCAAGGTTGTTGAAACTGGTTTCTTTCCTTTATGACCAGAATGATGTTTCTTTGGAAGTTTAGGAGTTGGCTGCATCAGGGGAATCCCCAGTGCATCGACAGGAGTGGGTTGCGTTGCAGGTGCGTCGCTTGAAGCAGATTGCGTCGCAATATCTTCTCTGTGTCGATGTCGAATGCATCAATGGCGCGTTGGATCGATGCTTCTTCGACGCAGTATGAGGGATGCGTCAGTGTGTCGGTAAGACCATGCTTTAATATGGCGTCGGCTCTCTTATCTCCAGAGCGTCAATGCATCGATGTAGTCGAATGCGTCGGTGAAGCACGCGGACGCAATGTCACCGACGCATCCCCTGCTCCTTGAACCGATTCTCGGCTAGCGGTCACAGGAGGGTGTCCTGACCTGGGGTGGGGGTAGACTGAAGCAGCTCTCCTCGATGACTGGTCCTTCTGTCTTTGCTTAGGATCTGGAGAGGAGCGAACAGAGGCTTCAGAAGTGGCATAAGAGCCTGAAGCTCTGGACTGCAAGTCTTGAATCTTTGCAGCTCTCTGTCTTTGAGCTTGTGGGGACATATGTCCGCAGTCCTCACGGTTCTTCTGATCAAGGAGAGGTCCGAGACAGAGGTAACAAGATGAATGGCCATCTGTGGCCGACATAATTTTGCCACATGAACAAAATTTAAAGTCTGGACGAGGCATCGTTCAGCAGATCTCAGAGATGTTAAAACTGCTGTTGTTTTGTGATCTTTCTTTTAACTTTTGTCAAATCTTTTGAAACTTTTTTCCTCACAATTTTCAGTTTCTCTCAGGAGAGAGGAGCTCCGAAAGGCTAACAGTCGTGCGGAAAAAAAAAACTGACTGAGGAGCCTGAGGCAATACTGGCAGCATGCAGGAGGGAGCTCCTAGCTGAAAGACTTTACTAGACTTAGAGAGAGCTCCACCACCTATTGGCACGGAAGACATACCCAGACAGCATGGCTAATTCAGATGCTTATCTACGTGAAAATGCCCCATTAATTTGTCAACTGCAGTGTTGTTACTCAGGGACGAATGAACTAATATGTCCCTGAGATTTTTGCCGTGGGAAAATGTGAAAGTAGGTGGTTCCAACAAACGGGGTGCAAAGAAACACCACCCCTGCCCTTGCTGAAGTTTTATTAGTTAAATCTTCCCCTCGCATTGCTCAATAATTTAACGGAATTCTTTCATGTTAAATACTACTTCTCTCTTACCCAAAGTGTATTCCATTAGAAATTAGGGAAATTTCAGATTATCAAATATGTTGGAAGCAGTTTTCAGCCTTTTATTTCTGTTAAGTTTTTAGTAATTAGATACATAATGCAATACATTTTTGATGGGTCTGCAGGTTGACTGTGTGCTGTGTTATATGCCTGTGAAGAATATGTCCCATTGTTGTTCCATTTTTTAAGTTTATTTATTTTATTTGATTACATTCTGCTGTTTCAGGGACTTTGAAATGGATTACTTTCAGGTACTAAACAACTGGAGAATTTACTTACCTGATAATTTTGTTTTCTTTAGTGTAGTCAGATGGACTCAGAACCAGTGGATTTATGTTCCCCTGCCAGTAGATGGAGACGGAGCAAGCTAACGTCACAGTATACATAACCCTGCAGTGACCCCAGCCTGCCAGTATTCTCTTCAAAAGCAATTGTGGACAGACTAGCAAAAAACTTGATTAAAAACAGGTAACCAGAACTGTACTCAAACAACTTTAAACACTGAACTCACATAAGATTCTAGGTACCCCAAGCTAGGGACTGGATGAGCACTTACCAGTAATCCCTTAGGATCCAGAGCTCCACAGGAGGACTATTGGCACACTAATGTGGCAGCAGAGGGTGGGAAGCTGAGTCCATCTGTTTACACTAAGGAAAACAAAATTATCAGCTAAGTAATTTCTCCATTTTCTAGCGTGTAGACAGATGGACTCAGGATCAGTGGGATGTACCAAAACTACTCCCCAACAGGGTGGGAGGCTGCCCGTGGTCCAGTCAACACCACACATGCAAAAGCTACATCCTCCCAGGCCTGCACATCCAGACGATAAAACCTGGAAAGAATGTGTGAGGACCACGTCGCAGCTCGGTAGATATCGACGGGAGACAACAGACTAACCTCCGCCCATGACACTGCCTGAGCCCTAGTGGAATGAGACCTAACCTGGTGGAATGAGACCTAACCTGCCTTTCCAGCAGCCACATATGAGACTGTGACTACCTCCCTTAATCCAACGAGCTATGGTAGCCCGCGAAGCCAGAGCACCCTGCTTATTCCTGCCATGGAGAACAAACAGCTGATCTGTCTTTCGAAAAGACTCAGAAACCTCCAGATACCACACAAGACGCTTAACATACAAGGAGCGCCTCTGCATTCCTGACCTTATCCAGGGATGGCAAGGAGATGGACTGATTCAAATGAAAGTACAAGACTATCTTGGGCAAGAAGGATGGAACAGTATGCAGCTGTAACGGCCCTGGAGTCACCCGAAGGAACGGCTCCTCACAAGACAATGCCTGCAGTTCAAAAATCCGGTGCGCAGAACATATAGAAACCAGGAACAGTCTTCAAAGTCAACAACTGTAAGGAAAGGCTACACACTGGTCAGAACGTAAGGCCTGCCAAAAAGTCCAGCACCAAATTAAGACTCCACAATGGAACTGGTAACCTCAAGGGAGGCCTAAGGTGCTTCACTCCATTCAAAAAATGTGCAACATCAGGATGAGATAACAAGGAAACACCATTCACCAGGCCTCTGAAAACAGGCAAGAGCCGCAACTAGCACCTTCAAGGAATTAAGGGCCAAGCCTTTATTCAATCCATCCTGCAAAAAATCCAGAATGAGAGGGATCTGAACGAGGAAGAACACCCTGCTCCTCACACCAGGCCTCAAAAACTCTCCAAACCTGCACATAAGCCAAGGAAGTGGAGAACCTGTGAGCACGGAGTAAAGTGGCAATCACAGCAGAGGGATAACCACACTAACAGGCAAGCTATCTCAAGGGCCAAACCGTAAGACAGAATAGAGTCGGATCCTTGAGAAGAACCAGTCCCTGCTGAAACAGATCCATGTGCGGTGAAGACGAAGGGGAGCCTCCACCAGGAGTCGTCATAAATCCACATACCATGGATGGCTGGGCCAGTCTGGCACCACCAGGAGTACTAGCCCCCTGTGGCCTTCAATCTTGCAAATTATCCACGGAGGAAAGGCATAAAGCAATCTGTCTTCCAGCCAGAACTGTATGACAGCGTCTATTCCCAGGGACCACAGATCTCTCCTGCAACTGTAGAACCAAGGATCCTTCGCATTTTGAGAAGTAGCCACAGGTTTAGGAACGGAAGGCTCTGGAGATCCACAATCAGGTGAAACCCCTTCGGCTGACAACACCCACTCTCCTGGGTCCAGACTCTTCCTGCTGAGAAAGTTCGCTCTTGCGTTGTCTTTTTCTGCACTGTGAGAAGCTGAGATCATCTGCAGATGACCTTCCGCCCATTCCATCAGCTGGTCTAATTCATGCGACACTTGCTGGCTCTTGGTTCCTTCCTCCCTGGCAACTGATATAGGTCACTGTCATTGCGTTGTCCAATATCATGCGAACTACTTGATTCTACAGCCTGTGGTTGAACTAGGCATGCCAGCCATACCGCCTGGGCCTCCAGGTGATTGATGTTCCAGTGGACTCTATGGCATTGCAGCGCCCCTGGGCCAGTAACTCCAGACAGCGAGCCCCCCAACCATAGAGACTTGCATCTGTCGTGAGTACTAACCAGGCCAGAGAGGACAAGGGAATTCCCATTCTCAGATGATCCTCCTGCAACCACCACTGGAGGTGGGAGCAGATTTCCATCGGCAAGGGGAGCCGAACCGCATAATCCTGAGACTGCGGGTTCCAATGAGATAGCAGAGAGTACTGAAGAGAACACATATGCATCTTTCACACGGCACCACTTTCTGGGTAGCTGCCATCAAACAGAGTACCTGTAGGAAGGACCACACCGTCGGGTGTATGGTGTTCATCAACTGACACACTTGAGACATCAATCTCTGGATCCGAATTTCCAGTAAGAAAAATCTGACCTGACCCGTGTCAACCCAGACCCCCAGATACTCTGACTGGGACGGCTGAAGATTACTTTTGGTCAGGTTCATCTCCCAATTGAGCTCCTGCAATAAGGAGATCACCTTGTGTGTCACTAGGCGGCTCTCTTCCTGAGACTTGGCTCGAATCAGCCAGTTGTCCATATACGGGTACACCAGAATTCCTTCTTTTCACAAGGCCGCCATTACCACTATCATAATCTTGGAAAATATTCTGGGAATGGTGGCGAGACCAAAAGGCAGCGCCCAAAACTGATAATGATGCCACAACACCACAAAGTGTAGAAAGCATTGGTGTTCCAATCGGATGGGAATATGAAGGTAAGCCTCTGACAGATCCAAGGTGGCCGGAAATTCCCCTGACTGCACCATTATTACAGAGAGTAAGGCTTCTATTCAAAAATGAGTCACCTTCAAGTGATGGTTGATCCTCTGGAGATCTAAGATGGGACAAAAAGGAGCCCTCTTTCTTGGGCACAACAAAATAAATGGAATATTGCCTCATACTTTTTTTTTTATTTTTATAGAATTTTAAACACAATAACAAGTAATATTTGTACCAGTAATTGAGATAAATTTCGTAATCATACAGAATGTAGAAACAATACAAAAAGAAAGATTAAACCCCTTCAAAAAATTTATCTCATAATTTTAGGAAATGGGGAGACCAATAATATCAAGTGCGATAATAATAAGAAACAAAATTTCACATTATAATATCCTGAGCTTCCACCCCCAAAAATCAATTCTAGCTGAACAATCTGTGAGGAACATTAGGAATGGGAGTCCAGGAATACCCGTAGCTGTGAGGGCTCAAAAAACAAAAAATTTGAGTTCTGATAACTTAGCAAACATTTGCATGAAAATCTCAAATTAAAATTCACTCCACGGCTTAACACTTCCAATTTCATAGAAAGAAATTTTCTCCTTCGTTCTTGAGTTGTCTTGGTGTTATTGGGAAAAATGGAGAAATTACTTACCTGATAATTTCGTTTTCCTTAGTGTGGCCAGATGGATTCAGGACCAATGGGTATAGTGTACTCCTGATAGCAGATGGGAGACGGAGTCAAATTTCAAAGCTGACGTCACCCTACATATACCTGTGCAGGTAGCTTAGTTCTTCAGTATTCTCCTCGAAAAGCTATTGTGGATATATGTGTTCTTTAATAACTTGATTAGCTAGGACTCGTTCAACTGATTTCCAAGTTGGAGACCGCCAGTGCACTCAACTGAGTAACGCTGACACCTGGCAAAATGTAGGTGTCTTGAACTAGGGGTAATACATGGCTTATCATTGCCTGTCTTAGACTCTGGGTTTGTGACCCGAGGTTCCTGGGCAGCCATGGGCGGGGTGCTGAGTCCATCTGTCTACACTAAGGAAAACGAAATTATAAGGTAAGTAATTTCTCCATTTCCTAGCGTGTAGTCAGTTGGACTCAGGATCAATGGGATGTACAAAAGCTACTCCCGAACAGGGCGGGAGGCTGCCCGTGGCCCACTTAATACTGCCCTTACAAAGGCTGTGTCCTCCCGGGCCTGGACATCCAGGCAGTAGAACCTGGAGAAGGTGTGTATGGAGGACCACGTCGCTGCTACACAAATCTCGGTGGGCAACAGCATCCTGGTTTCTGCCCAGGACACTGCCTGGGCCCTTGCTGAATGGGCTTTGACTTGTAGAGGTGGGGGCTTCCCTGCCTCTACGTAGACCGCCTTGATTACTTCTTTGATCCAGCGGGCTATGGTTGCCCACGAGGCCACTTTCCCCTGTTTCTTCCCGCTGTGAAGGATGTAACAGGTGGTTCTGTCTTTCGCACAGATTCCGATCTTTTCAGGTATCGGACTAGGAGTCTGCCGACATTTAGATGGCGAAGAAGGCGTGAGTCTTCAGAGTCCTTATGTTCGTCTGGAGATGGCAGCGAGATGGTTTGGTTTAGATGAAACTGAGAAACCACTTTCGGTAGAAAGGAGGGGACAGTGTGTAGCTGTATGGCTCCCGGTGTGAACCTGAGAAACGGTTCCCGACAGGATAGCGCTTGAAGTTCGGAGATGCGACGCGCTGAATATATTGCCACCAGGAATGCAGTCTTCAAGGTCAGGAGGCTAGTGGTCTGAAGGAAGTTCCCGCTAGGAAGTCTAGTACTAGATTTAGATTCCATAGGGGCACCGGCCAGTTTAGGGGTGGTCGGAGTTGTTTAACCCCTTTCAGGAAGCAGGAAACATCTGGATGGGCTGATAGTCTGATGCCGTCCACTTTGGCTCTGAAGCAGGCCGGCGCAGCCACCTGAACCTTGAGGTAGTTGAGAGACAACCCCTGCTTCAAACCGTCCTGCAGGAATTCCAGGACAGTGGGGATTTTGACTGTCCGTGGGAGAATCTCGCGGTCCTTGCACCAGGCTTCGAATACTCTCCATATTCGTATGTAGGCTAGTGATGTGGAGAACTTGCATGCTCGAAGCAAGGTGTTAATCACCGCCTTAGAGTATCCGCTCTTCTTCAGGCGAGTCCTCTCAAGGGCCAGACTGTAAGAGAGAATCGGTCCTTGCTGGAGAAGGTCCCTGTGTGGCGGCAGGCACAGAGGGTTCCCTGCAAGAAGTCTTTGCATGACTGCGTACCATGGTTGTCTTGGCCAATCCGGGGCCACTAGAAGTACTAGTCCCCTGTGGTGTTCTATCTTGCGGATGATCCTGCACAGTAGTGGCCATGAGGGAAATGCGTACAACAGGTCTTCCTGTGGCCAGGTCTGGATGAGGGCGTCGATTCCCCAGGATTACAGTTCTCATCTGCGGCTGAAGAACTTGGGTGTTGGACTGGGTTGCCAGTAGGTCCATGGCTGGGGTCCCTCAGCGGTTTACTATCAACTGGAAGACTGTGGTCGACAGCGTCCATTCCCCTGGGTCTAGGCTCTCTCTGCTGAGGTAGTCCGTAAAGACAGTGTCTTTTCTGGCGATGTGGGAGGCTGAGATTCCTTGCAGGTTTATTTCCACCCACGCCATGAGGGGGTCTATCTCCAGGGACACCTGTCGGCTTCTGGTTCCTCCCTGGCGGTTGATGTAGGCAACGGTTGTGGCATTGTCCGACATGACTCTGACAGACTCGCCCCGGAGTCTGTGGGCGAATCGTAGGCAGACTGCTCGAGCTTCCAGGCGGTTTATGTTCCATCCTGCCTCTTCCTGGTTCTATTGTCCCTGGGCCGTCAGTTCCTGACAGTGGGCTCCCCATCCTCGCAGACTCGCATCCATGTTGAGCAAGATCCAGTTCAGCGGGGATAGGTTTACTCCTTTGCTTAGGTGGTCTTCCTGTAGCCACCATCGGAGCTGGCTTCGAACTTCTCCTAGTAGTGGAAGGCGAACTGAGTTCTGGGACGTTGGGTTCCATCGTGTCAGTAGGGACCGTTGTAGTGGTCACATGTGGGCCCTTGCCCATAGTACGACTTACAAGGTTGACGTCATGAGGCCGAGGACTTGGAGGTAGTCCCATACCTTGGGGTGAGCATAGGTCAACAGTTTTCGCGGCTGACCCATCAGCTTCCTTATCCTTGGAGGGGGAAGGAAGACCTTGTCCTGCTTGGTGTTGAACCAGACTCCCAGGTACTCCAGTGACTGGGAGGGCTGCAGGCAGCTCTTGGCTGTGCTGACGACCCGAGTTGGAGATACAGAGGTCCGAGGCACTATCATCAGTGGATCTGGATCTCTCTATTGGCTGTGGGGGGACCTTGCTTTGGTTCCCCCTGAGCCTCTTAGCACTGTTGGCATAGGGAGGAGGCCACTTCAGGTTGTGCAGCTCTCAGATGGCAGACTGGGTAGAGGAATTGTCCCTTGGTCTTCTTGGCAGGCGGTGCCATGGTTTGTGCGCGTGGAGGGCTTCAAGCTCATCTGTGCGCATAGGTATGTGCGCCGGGAGGCTTAGGTGTGTGCAGAATGCGCAAAGATGTGCGTGCCTGGCAAGATGTGCACATGGAACTATTTGTGTGCTCGGGTCACTTATGCGGGCTGTTATGCGCACGGGTCAGTTGTGCGGACAAGCGGGGGAAATGGTACCGACGATCAGAACAACAAGATGGTGACCCCCCCCCCCAGGAGGCTCTCCACGTGTGTGGACCCTCTCACTGAGTCGGGGCCTAGCTCAAAAGGAGCTGCTCAACCTGAAATTAGCAGTTGCTGGAAGGGACAAACTGAGCGGCTATTCGAGCCTCGGAGACCGGGGACTTAAGAGAAGGTTTCTACCTTACCTAGTATCGGTGTTTCCTGGTCTCGGGCCGGGCGTTCTCCGGCTGTGGGGAGAGAGGGAATTACCTTCACCGCCGTGCTCGATTCTGCACCCGCTGCCTCTCAGCCACCCTGGGGGCTAAGTCCACGCCGGGAACCGGCTACCAGACCGAGGCTTGCCTCTGAGGGATCTCGGAAATCACCTCAGGAAATCTCGACTGGGGAAGGGACCCTTTGGTATCACCACAGGAGAGCGGGGCTTGTCTTCTTGAGGTAAATGTTCTTCTTTGTTTTAAAATTGCTAACTCTATTCTAGAGTGTGAGATAGTGTCCGCATCTGCTTAGGAGACAGAGAAATACTGAAGAGCTAAGCTACCTGCACATGTATAGGTAGGGTGACGTCAGCTTTGAAATTTGACTCCGTCTCCCATCTGCTATCAGGAGTACACTATACCCATTGGTCCTGAGTCCATCTGGCTACACGCTAGGAAATCCATACTTTTTGACCATGAAATAACAGATATCAATTCAAAAGGAAAAATTTCAAAACTGAATTTCTCTCAGGTAGAAAGGCAAAAGTGATTAGCAGAGTTGCCCTTTTCTGAATACATGTCTCTTGAGACAACTCTAATATGTCTGACAAATCTGGAACTGAATCCGGTTCAGAGTCCTTAGGAATCCCTTCATCCGATATAGGAAGATAATAGGCCTTGGTTATAGTGGGGTTTGCTTCTGGTGGAAATTTAAGAATTTGAACCAAATAATTCTTAAATAAATCTTTAGGAGAAAGAAGTTCAAAATCCTTAAGGTATTTTTCATATTTTCCAATTTTTTTGAATAAATATCAGATTGAACTAATTTATGTTGCACTGTCTCCATAGTTGAAATTCTTGTTTCCAAATCACCTATTTTTACACCAAATAAATCAACTTGACCTCCTGTAGCTAAGACACGATGATTAGTGTCCATAGATAAAGCTATTAAAGAGGTAATAACATTCTCTCAGGAATCTAAAGCACTCCAGACCAAGTCCAAAGTTATCACTCCCAGGCTTCTCAAGAACAGGTTTTAACAATGGGCATGCCTGGTTAGTCCCATCTCCCTTACCCGCAGGATTGCTTCCACCAACTATAGCTCCAGACAAGTTCGAGGCCAGGAGGGAAACCGTGGAATCCGTTCCAAATGGATTTACCGAAGCTGAAACCACAGTGGTATCCCTTCTCGGGATCTGAATGATCTTCTCTCTTCTTTGTCACGATTCTTGAGGGGACAAAATTTCTGCAGGTAAATTAAAAATAGTTGTGAATAGAAGTGGAGGCACAGTCGGCGTGCTGGGGCTGAGTGATACACCTTCAGCAAACAATCACTCGGCGTCTGATTCCATAGCGGCTCTCCCCTCCGGCATTGCAAGCAGGGGTGCCATGAAGGTGGTCTCAATCCGGGGTTGAGAATGCTCGGAAACGGGAGAGGAGCTTGAAATCTCCCTCAGCCGAGCCTTCCTCTTTGTAGGAGACATTTCTTTTATAGGAGGCAAAGTTTAAAGGAAAAACGGAGGAGCATTTCTTCAGCGTGTAGTTCAGGTGGCAGCCATCTTGGTCTCCCCCTAGCCCCATACTTTCTTGAGATGTGGGCACTAGAACCACAGCCCTCAGTGTGAGGAGCCTTTAAAGCATGAACTCCACTGCCTGCTTCTTCTGCGGTGAGTGGCAAGGGAACACCATGAGCACATCCCAAGGAATACTGTGAAATTCCAGTGCATACCCTTTGTGTATCACCTCCAGGACCTACTGGTCCGAAGTGATTTCGATCCACCTATGAAAAGAGAGAGAGAGAGACGTTCCCCTATTTCTTATTCCGGAAGGTGGGTCAACAAACCTTCATTGGGAAGTTTGGGAAGGTCCACCACCCGAGCCCGCTCCTCTCTTGGGCTGCTGGTGATGAAAGGACTGAGACCTACCAAAAGGCTGAGTCCGCTGAAAGGACGTCCTTCTGTAGAGAGGAAAATGCCTGGAACCCCAGAAATGACCCCTCATACCAAAGGGGCACTGTAATTGTTTGTTATCCTCAGGCAACCGAGGCACCAGAGACTCGCCCTACTTACTGGCCAGTTTCTCCAACTTGCTCCCAAACAAGAGCGAGCCTTTAAAGAGCATCTTGGTAAAATTGGCTTTGAAAGCTGTGTTAGCTGACCAATTTTGCAACCAGAATTGACGCCTGGCCACTATCACCGAAGCCACTCCTCTGACCGAGGTCTGGACCAAATCACAGCCTGCGTCTGCTAAAAAGGCATCAGCAGGCTCCATAACCACTCTGGAATTCCCTCCAGACTTATCAACCTCCTGAGGGAGAAGACAAGATCTCACCACTAGGGTGCAATAGGAGGCAATCTGTAAATTTAAATCACCACTGCCTCAAAGGCTTGCTTAAGAATAGCTTCAATCCTTCTAACATGAACATCCTTCAAGGTTGCTCCTCCCTCTATGGGGATAGTCATCTGCCTAGACATGGCACATACCAGAGCATCCACTTTGGGAAAACGCAAACACTCTCTCACAGCTGGATCCAGGGAATACAGGCCTTCAAATGTCCAATCCCCTTTAAAATTTGCCTCTGAGGCGTCCCTTTCCAGATCAATCAATTCCTGGATGGCATCCATCACTAGAAAAATACAAGAGGCTTTACATAAGGAAAACAAAATGGGATTCTTCCTTGGCTCTGACATAGCATCCGAACCAGGAACATCCAGCTGTTTCAAAGTCTGGGAAATCAGGGCCGGCAGTTCATCGCTATGAAAGAACCGCAACATGGTTCAATAGAGCTCCAGTCCTGGAGGAATTTCCCCATCTTCCAGGGAATCCAGATCAACCTCATCATCAGTGCCATCTGGATTCCTGTTGGAAACACCCGCAGGGAGCCATGGCGAGCCCCTGCACGTAAGGATAAGACTAGAAGAGGAAGGAGCCACCGGCTGAGGGTTCAACCGAACAGAAAAAGGGAAAGCGGAGGACTGTGCCTAAAGAAAGGCTTGCAAGCCTTGAAAAAATTCCACCCAAGAAAATGCAGCCGGGTCCAGACCAAGCTCAGAAGGAACTGGAGTTGGTCCCACAGAACTGCCCTTGCCAACAGATGAGCCAGTCAAGGGAGAACCAAGAAGTGGCGTCCTCCCGGTCAAGGCCGAGACCAATCCATCATCAGAATGGGAAGAGCCAGGTTTAGCAACATCTGAGGAAGACAAAATAAAGGACTACTGACTATTCCAACAATAAGGAGCACACAGTAACACAAATAAGAGATCAGGTGTTTTCTGTAGCAGGCCCAAAGCTATGGAATTCTCTGCCCGAGACGCTACACATTTTACCTAATAGAAAGAGATCCAAATGTGAACTAAAATCATGGCTATTCAAAAATGCATATAAACTAACTTAAAACACCAGAAAATAGAGAGCCAAAAAGCCAAGAATGACTAAAATAATATTCAAAACTTGAAAATGTACCCATTGAGAGGATAAATGAGGTGGAAAATTAACTTATTTGAAATCCCCATACTCATTACCTTAGGTACTAGACCAGTTATTAATATGTAATACAAATCTCTCTAGATATTAATGCCTGTACAGGAATACCACATCTGTAACCATTGTTTGTCTGTTAAGTTATAACTATGAATGTCACTTTGTTAACTGTTGTGATCTATAAATGGAACGACGGTATACAAACTGTCTAAATAAATACATAAACTCTCCCAGAAGCCAGGCTGAGAAGCCCTAATATGACAGGCAATAAAATAGGAAGATGCTTAGGCTTCTTGCTTACCGGTGCCATCGCTGCGGTAAACATGTGTTGGAATAGCTTGCTCTCAAAAATGAAATGCGCCCAAAAAATAAACACCTAGAAGAAAGCACAGCAAGGTGCACACACAACCTGTGCGCCAAGTTAAACACACAAAAAAAAATGTGTGCACATAAAAAGTACGCCCAAAATCCGGGCGCATGATGCATGTGCAGAGCTGACACACCGCACACCGATGGGGTATAGAGGGCAGCAGAACATGCACAAGAACGAGCAAAAACAGGCACCATGGCCAACACACGGCGTGCAAGAAAAAAAGCCTAAGTGTGGGACCAAGCCCACTAGGGGCAGCTCAACCCACCAGGCTGCCCAGTTCCTCAACCCCAATGGGAAGGGGAATGAACTTTGGCACGGCGAGCCAAAAACGGACACCAGAGGAAGTCCCAAAACCCTTCTGTCTCTGATTCAAGTAAAATTTTCTTTTTTTTTTTTTAAACCTTACCCGAGCTCAGCACTTACCGGCTGAGTACATAGACAGACTCCGGTTGTGAGGGGAGAGGGCAAATGCTGTCAACACCGCGCTCAGCCTCCTGTACCCACTGCCTTTCAGCTGAACTAGCAGCTAAGTTCACGCCAGAAAACCCAGCTGCCAGACCAAGGCACACCTATGAGGGACCATGGGAAATCGTCTCAGGAATTCTCAAGTGAGGATGGGACCTTTAGGTTTCACCAGAGGAGAGCGGGGCTTTCTTTTCCTGAATTTAGAATTCAAATTTCTCCTTTCAAAAAAGCTCAAAGCAATCCCAAAAGCGAGATGTACGTCCACCATCTGCTGGAGACTGAGAATACTGGCAGGCTGGGGTCACTGCAGGATTATATATTCGGTGACGTCAGCTTGTGCCATCTTCATCTGCTGGCAGGGGAGCATAAACCCATTGGTCCTGAGTCCATCTGTCCACAAGCTAGGAAAACATATTTACTATGGAAATTAGTTCTCCTCTCCTTTCTTTACCTGCTATCTCCTTTTCCTCATGATCAGGGGTGAAAGAAAAAAATAGATAATACAAAACGAGTGGAAGGATACGAAAAAGCAGAGAAGAGATATGAAGAGATGTGACCTAGATTGGGTAAGGGAGATGGGGAAAGGAGAGTCATGGAAATGAAAGGGATCAGGAAAAGCCAGAAGATAAAAGCAAGATCAGTCCAGGACTCTCCTGGGAAATTAGGCCGTTATAGGACAGAAGTAGTAATAATTTCAGATTCTGTAACTGTCTTGTACATATTTACTATGGAGGTTAGTTCTCCTCTTTTTACCTGCTATTTTCTGTTCCCTTCAAATTTTCTGTTATTTTCTAAGGTAGATGAAACTCTGCCTGAGATTCCTTTATCAAGTGGGGTTGTGAGGCATGGGGGAATGGGAGTCTCTTCTAGGCCTGATTTTCAAAAACATCTACGCTCACAAAACCTGAATTTATGTGCATAAATGTGCTTTCAGAAAATTGCCAAGGACTGTGTATGCAATTGTAGGCAAAGAGGTGATTCTGCACATATATGTAGGTTGATATGCATACTTTCAAAAATCATCTCATTGCATCTCTTGGTAATTAAGGAACTCTGCTTTCTCCATGCGATCAGAATAATCATTGGGTACTGATACTTCTATCAACAATGCCGTACTTATGTACTTATCCTTCACCCCACTATCTAGAGTTTGTGCATAAGTCTTACTGTATTTGGAAATAAGAATGTTCCAGGTGATAACAACTTCTTCGTTCTTCACTATTCTATTAGAATTGTGGTCCCAAAGTTTGTTTCTCACCAGTGTGGATTCTCTGGTGTCTTGTCAAATTTGACTTAGTAAGGAAGTTTTTACCACACTCAATACATGTATATGGTTTCTCACTGGTGTGGACTCGCTGGTGACATGTCAGATTTATTTTCCGATGGAAGCTTTTACCACAGTCACTACATTTAAATGGTTTCTCAGCAGCGTGGACACTCTGGTGGCTTGTCAGGCTTATCTTCTGATAGAAGCTTTTACCACATACAGTACATGTAAATGGTTTCTCACCAGTGTGGACTCGCTGGTGGTTTGTCAGGCTTGTCTTGTTAAGGAAACCTTTATCACATTCAGTACATGTAAATGGTTTTGCACCAGTATGGACTTGCTGGTGGGTTGTCAAGCTCACCTTATAACGGAAGCTTTTACCACACTCAATACATATAAATGGTTTCTCACCAGTGTGGACTCGCTGGTGGTTTATTAGACTTGTCTTATTGAGTAAACTTTTACCACACTGAATACATATAAATGGTTTCTCACCTGTGTGGACTCGCTGGTGGCTTGTCAGGTTTATCTTCTGACAGAAGCTTTTATTACACTCAGTACATGTAAATGGTTTCTCACCAGTGTGCACACGCTGGTGCCTTGTCAGGTTTATCTTCTGACGGAAGCCTTCACCACACTCAATACATTTAAATGGTTTCTCACCAGTGTGGACTCTTTGATGGATTTTCAGGCTTACCTTATAACGGAAGCTTTTATCACATTCAATACAGTTAAACGGTTTCTCACCAGTGTGGATTCTCTGGTGCCTTGTGAGGCTTATCTTATTAAGGAAACTTTTACCACACTCAATACATGTAAATGGTTTCTCACCAGAGTGGACTCGCAGGTGGCCTGTCAGATTTGTCTTCAGACTGAAGCTTTTACCACACTCAATACATGTAAATGGTTTCTCACCAGTGTGGACTCGCTGGTGTCTTGTCAAGTTTGTCTTCCGACTGAAGCTTTTTCCACACTCAATACATGTAAATGGTTTCTCACCAGTGTGGACTCGCTGATGTCTTGTCAGACTCACCTTATAGCGGAAGCTTTTATCACACTCAATACAGTTAAATGATTTCTCAGCAGTGTGAACTTTCTGGTGCTTTGTCAGGCTTATCCTATTAAGGAAACTTTTACCACACTCAATACATGAAATTGATTTCTCACCTGTGTAGACTCGCTGGAGCCTTGTCAGGTTTATCTTACGATGGAAGCTTCCACCACACTCACTACATTTAAATGGTTTTTCACCAGTGTGGATGTTCTGGTGGCTAGCAAGGGTACTCTTTTTATGGAAGCTTTTACCACACTCAGCACATATAAATGATTCTTCTGTGTGAGATCTCTGAGATTTCAGGTATGTCAGAAATGCATCATACAGGCATTTTTGTTCTATTATCTCATTTCTCTGCTCTTCGCCTGTGTGTGTGACATTATTGGCACTTTGCTCACACACAGAATTCTCAGCTGAGTCTCCTGTTGAATTTATTTGCTTCTTTTCTGAGGTGCATTGATGTCTGCAATTTCTTTCCAAATCAGAGCATGAAAAAGTATCTTCTCTATTTATTCTCGATATCATCATTGTTCCTTTTGGATTCTGACTGGCTTTCCACTCTTGTCTCTTTTTACTTTTAATTCCAGGATCATCATTTTCTAGATAAAATGTAAACAGAGCATTATTCAGTTTGTTAGAGACACAGACTAAGAGACTCCAGAGAAGTCAGAGTCTCTTTGTGCCTGGAAGTTAGTCTCAGTAGGGAGTAAAGCTGGGGTGGGCAAACCTTTGGGTTTGGGGTCAAATAGAGACAGGTTTGTGTGTGGAGGTAAAGAATGATCTGGGCAGGGTGGTCCCCTTGATGTGTGAGAGGTGTGGGGAGAACTGATGTCCACTGGAGGCCCAATGATGACATCATCACTTCTGGGCTGCTGATGTAATGCTCCCACTGCTGTAGGCCAAGATGCATCTCATCACCTCAGGTCAGATATGGGCCTTAGCTCACCTTCCTCTAGAATAAAGGATTTTCAGTTAATGATGGAGAGAATTCCCCATGGGAGTCCCCAGACTTCAGCACTGACCCTTTGATCATGCATCAGAAATCAGGAAAGGCTGATAAAGCACTTCTTATTCCTAACTGAGGGAAAAGTAACATGTAGAGCTCTATTATAATAAGACAAAGCTCCAAAAATTATGGACTGGTCAGCATGGATGGGCCCCATCTTTCTTTTCTAACAGACCACACTACGGTTCTCAGTGTATTTGGTCTTTGAGTGATTGGGTTTCGAAAAGACTATTCCATGTGACTGGTGCCTGAAACAGAAGCCCTGCAAGTGATTAAAGCAATCTCAGAGTTGCTGGTGAAGGGGTCTGTGCAGTTCCCAGCTGCTCCTTCCACTCCTCATCTCAGCAGTTTTACGCTGGTCCCTCTTATTACTGCACTCACCTGAGCAGCTGCTTTTCCCAGTTTCTCTTTCCTCTGATCCTGGCTCATCCCTGATGTACGGCTCCTCCCCTCGTTCCATGTGGGATATGATATCAGGGGTGACGGGCGGAGAGCCTGATCCTGGGGGGAGAAAAGCAAGTTTGCTTACCGTAAACGGTGTTTCCGTAGATAGCAGGATGAATTAGCCATGCTGTATGGGAACTGTCCATCAGGGCCCAGGGAGGCGGAGCTTTGTAGCAGAGTGTAGATCTTTGATCCTCTGCGGCTGCGCGTGGGTTCCCGCGCAGTATCAACGGTTCTCCTCAGTCTGTATTTAAGCTAGCGCGTATCGCGGACCTATCGACTGCCAGGGAGGCGGGTGGGTCAGCATGGCTAATTCATCCTGCTATCTACGGAAACACCGTTTACGGTAAGCAAACTTGCTTTTTCCCGTCGATAGCAGGGCTGAATTAGCCATGCTGTATGGGAGTCCCAAGCCCCCGTACACGCTGTTTCCTTCCGGTAGCGTGAGTTGTTGTGGCAGTCGTAGATCACTTAGCGACTGCTTGTAAAATTGTGTGTCCCAGAATTGCATCTCCCGCTGATTGTTTATCTATGCAGTAGTGAGATGTGAAGGTGTGCAGGGAAGACCACGTGGCTGCTTTGCATATATCTACTGGCTGAACGTTGCGGAGATGTGCTACCGATGTCGCCACGGCTCTCAATTGATGAGCCTTGGGTTGTGCAAGCAGCGGGGCTCCTTTTTTGGAATAGCAAAACTTGATGCATTGTACTATCCAGCTGGCTATGGTGCGTTTAGTTACTGCTAAGCCTGGAGCATTTGGATTAAATGACACAAACAGTTGTGATGTCCTGTTTGGGGAATGTGTCCTCCTTTTATAGTATGCCAATGCTCTTTTACAATCTAAGGTGTGTAACAAGCGTTCCCTGTCGTTAGCGTGTGGTTTGGGAAAAAATATCGGCAAATCTATAGTTTGATTGAGATGGAATGTGGAAATAACCTTTGGTAGGAACGAAGGGTGAGTTCGCAGGACAACTTTGTCATGATGAAATTGTAAATACGGTTCATAGTGTACCAGTGCTTGTAGCTCACTGACCCGTCGTGCTGACGTGATGGCTACCAGAAACACTACCTTCCAGGTGAGAAACTTCAGGTGTGCCGACTCCAAGGGTTCGAATGGCGGCAGGGTTAGTTGTTCTAGGAGTACATTAAGATTCCACGGTATCGGTGGTTTCACGACCGGTGGGCGTAAACGTAAAAGACCTTTAAAGAATCTAGATAGTAGCGGGTGTTCCGCCACCGAGTGGTTATTCATTGGTTTATGATATGCCGCTATTGCACTGAGATGCACTCTGATCGACGAGGTTGCCAATCCAGAGTCATAGAGAGACTGCAGGTAATCCAGTAACGATGCTGGGGAACAGTCCGTAGGTGAAATACTCCTTTCGCTGCACCAGTTGTAGTAGCGTTTCCATTTGAACGAGTAACACCTCCTTGTGGACGGTTTCCGAGATTCGAGAAGAATGGTTTGCACCGTCTGAGATATCCCTTGCTCCGTTAAAGATGCCCGCTCAATCTCCATGCAGTTAGATGGAGGGAGGATAGGAGTGGGTGAATGAGCACTCCGTTTTCTTGCAGGAGAAGGTCTGGCCTGTCCGGAAAGCGGATTGGGGTCGCCACTGAGAGCCGTAACAGATAGCTGTACCACGGTTGTCGAGGCCACGCTGGTGCGATGAGTATGAGTTGACTGTGATCTGCCATACATTTTTGTATGGTTCTCGTTATTAATGGGATTGGCGGAAAGGCGTATAGGAGACTTGCCGACCAAGGAATTAGGAAGGCGTCCTGCGTTAAGCGGGACGGGCTGGGTCGGACTGAGCAGAATTGCGGTAGTTGGGCATTTTCTTCCGTGGCAAAGAGGTCTATGGTTGGTGTTCCCCAACTGTTGAAGATCCCTTGTAGTACTTCGGGATTCAATTGCCATTCGTGTGGGTAGAAGATGCGGCTCAATCTGTCCGCTCTGGTGTTTACTATACCCGGAAGATAGGTCGCTTGAAGATGAATGGAATGTCTGTGAGCATGAGAAAAGATCTGAAGCGTCTCCCTGCAAAGGGGCCATGATCCCGACCCCCCTTGTTTGTTTATGTAGAACATCGCCACCTGGTTGTCTGTGTAAACCATCACTCTTCGTCCCCGCAGATAGTTTTGGAACGTGAGTAGGGCATTCCGGATTGCCCGGAGTTCTAGGAGGTTTATCTGCAGCTCCTGTTCTGACGGGGACCAGAGGCCTTGCGTCTCCAGGTGGTCTAAATGCGCCCCCCATCCCTTCCGCGAAGCGTCCGTCGTGAGGACTGCATTGTGAGGTGGGGGGTTGAGCGGTGCCCCTTTTTCGAGAGTGGGTTTCCTGAGCCACCAATCGATATCTTGTCGCATCGGGTTGGTTACCTGAACTCGTTTGTGTAATGGGTGGGAGTGTTGTGTCCATTGCCTCTTGAGACCCCACTGCAGGAGCCGCATGTGGAGTCTGGTATTCGGGACTGTAAATATCGCTGCTGCCATATGTCCTAGAATTTTCAAGATGGACCGGGCTGTGGTACATCCTGTGTGTTGCAGAACCCTGAGTAATGAGCACATCTGGAATTTCCTGTCCTCTGGTAGGAAAGCCCTGACTCGAATTGTGTCCAGTCGAGCTCCTATGAATTGCAGGATCTGCGAGGGCTGTAAATGTGACTTTGGAAAATTGATCATTAATCCTAGGCGTTGTAAGCATGTTATCGTTATGTTGAGATGCGACTTCAGAACGTTCGGGTCCGATGCTATTATTAACCAGTCGTCGAGGTAAGGAAATATGGTCAGACCTTGTAGACGAAGGTGGGCCACCACCACCACCATGCACTTGGTAAATACCCTGGGGGCTGCTGACAGTCCAAACGGCAGGACCTTGTATTGGTAATGTTTGTTGCGATACTGGAAGCATAGGTACTGCCAACAGGATCTGTGGATAGGAATGTGCGTGTACGCATCCTTGAGGTCTATAGAGCACATCCAATCCCTGGGTTGAATTAAAGGTAGGATGGATTTCAGAGATACCATCTTGAACTTCTCTCGTACCAAGCACTTGTTGAGCTCTCTGAGGTCGAGGATGGGTCGATCGCCCCCCGTTTTCTTTGGAATGAGGAAGTATGGAGAATAGAAACCCTGGCCTCTCAGCGCCCGCGGGATTATGCGGACTGCGTTCTGATGGAGAAGATTGGTTAACTCCTGGGCCAGTTGTGGATGTGTTAGGTGTCTCTGATTTAGGGGGCAATGAGGTGTGACCGGTTGGGATTGGAAATGTAACCGATATCCCTCCTTTACGATGTCGAGTACCCACTGATCTGTCGTGATGGCCTGCCAGTTGGTCAGGCAAGCCGTTAACCTGCCCGGGGGATATTCCGGTAAATTGGGTGTTGGTGGTGGCCGGGAGTTCAAAAAGACTGTGTGGTCTTTGCCGGAACTGCTGACTGTTGTGGCTGTTGTTGGCGTTGAGCGCGAGGTCGCCCCCTCCTCTGCTGTTGCTGCTGCGGAGGGTTGTTGTTTGGCTGCCGGTTATACGGTAGGTAGTTCTGCTGTCTAAAATTTTGATAGCTCCTGTACTGTTTCCTGGGAAACTGTGGTCGGCGTGCCGAGGAGAAATATCGTTTCGCTGGCACTGGGGCAGCGAGTGACTGGACCGCCATCGCTTGATCTTTTAGCTTACTCACAGTATCTTGGAGGCGGTCTCCAAAAAGGTTCTCCCCCGTGCATGGCAAATTTGCGAGCTTCTCATGAAGGTCCTCTCTAATAGCACTAGCTTTGAGCCAGGCCAGACGTCTAGCTGCTATCGCCATGGCGGAAGCCCTGGATGAGTTTTCGAATCCCTCGTATACCGCCCTCAGCATATGTCGAGTGCACTCCTCCATATCTGAAATCACTGCCGGTGTTGACTCCCCTAAGGACATGAACAGACCCTTAGTGGCTTGCAGACACTCATACATATATTGGACCATATAAAAATTATGGTGTTGAATTCTCGCTGTCAGCATAGCGTTTTGGTAGACGCGCTTGGCAAAATCGTCCAAGGACTTATTGTCCTTCCCTGGTGGGGCGGATGCATGCGTCTTCGCTTTTTTAGATTTTTGTAAGGCGGATTCCACCACTATGGAGTCATGTGGTAGTTGTGGAGTTGCATACATTGAAGGCTTTTGGAGCTTAAATTTTAAATCAGTCTTTCTGGATACCGACTGTAAATTAAAGGGGGTCTCCCATGATTTTTGCAGGACACCATGGAGTATTGCGTGAGGTGGGAGAGCAGCCGGCTCTCCAGGCGCATCAAAAATTTTTAGCAATCCCAAGGTTTCTGCCCTTGGTTCCGGTAGTTTTTGAACCTCTAACTTTAGGATATTTCCCATCTTTGCAATGAACTTGGGATATGTGAGATCCTCCGGAGGGGAATAAGGTTCCGCTGGCTGCTCTGGAGGATCCGACGGGTATCCCGTTGAAGATAGAGGCGAGGAATGCATAGATTCAATAGTCCTCGTCGGAGACGGTGAGTGGATAGCCGATCCCTGTGGAGATGGGGATCGGGAAGATGGTAGATCCCTTTGCGCACTCTGTGAGGCCGGGCTAGTAGTGTCTGCCGGGCTCGTAGCCTCCGGTGGTAGGGTGTATGTCGACTGCAATGTCTCAAAAAACCCGGCTAGGGAGTGTGTCAAGTCCCAAAAAGCTTTCGATGTGTGGGGCGGCATCGATGGTGGTTTTTCCCTTTGTGTGGATTGATAGGGTACTTCTACTGGTGGAGGACCATAAGTACCTTCCCTCTCCGAATCTTCACTCCATCCCATTCCTTCTCGAGGAGTGGACTTTATACTCCTCGATTTTCTGGATGATGAGGATGAAATTGGGATAATCCCCTGAGAAATCGAGCCCGATCTCTCAGATGTACTCTTATGTCGTGACGACGAAGAAGAAGAGGATCTCCTTTCCTTACGATGAGAGGCATGATGCCGTTTTGCATGACCCGGCTCCCTAGTGGTGGATCTGGAAGAGCCCGAATGATGTCGATGCCTTTTTTGAGTTGAAGGCCGTGTATTGTCTCGGGATTTCCTGTCTGACTGTGTTTCCCTATGCGAGTCCGCACTCCGTTGAGGAGGGGATATCTCCCGTCCTATTAACTGCTTTGAAGGGTGACCCGAGTGTTCATGGGGAGTATCTGTGGTACTCCGCGAGTTCCCCTCTGGATCTTTAAACCGTCGATCTCTCTGGGAATTTCTAACCCCTGTCCGGGATTCTGACCAGGGCTCCCGTTGTTCGGGTGCAAGTGATGATTCGATGTCTGCTGCAGCGGTGTGGCGAAATGTAGGCCTTGGTGCTGCCGTTGATTTGGAGTGCGATGGTTTCGGCTCCCCTTGTTGTTGAGGTTGCGGCCCCGATTGAATTGTCGGCGCCGACTTAGGTTCCCGCGCCGACTGAGACTCCGGCGCCGATCGAGATTCCGGCGCCGACTGAGATTTCGGAGCCGGGTGAGGTTTCGGCGCCGATTTCGGCGCCGAGTGGGTCTTCTGCGCCGAGTGGGTCTTCTGCGCCGAGTGGGTCTTCGGAGCCGAGTGGGTCTTCGGAGCCGAGAGAGGTTTCGGCGCCGAGAGAGGTTTGGGCTCCGACTGGGTTTTGATGGAACGCTTCGGCGCCGCCTGTAACTTCTCCGGCGTCCTTTCAGCCCTCTTTTGAACCTTTTCCGGAGGTTCTGTGCCTCTATGTGGGTCCTCCTTTCGTGATAATAGTAAGGATCGGACCGGGTTGTCTTTACTATGCGTTAGGGTACTAGGCTCAGTCAACCTGAAAGGCCTCTGTGTCCCCACGTGCAGCGGTTCGGAATTAAGACCAGGGCCCTGGTCTCCCTTGTCCTTGGGCTTCCGCTTTGCGTCTCGGATTTTTGGCGATTGAGGGTCCCACGAAGTTGCTCTCTTACCCGCTTTCGCCGTTTTTTATTTTGGGGCCGGAGAGGAGTGAGTTGTGGACGCCTTGTCCTCCGCAGAGAGCGCCAGCCAACGGTAGCTCCTGTGTCGACGGGCCCTCGGGGACATTTTCGCGCAATGTTCGCAGTCGGACTGGTCATGGTCGCGTCCCAAGCAGCGGTAGCAGCGATCATGTCCGTCCGTGACGGACATGATCTTACCGCACGGACACGGCTTGAACCCCGACTTCTGCGCTGACATTCTTCTTTTTTTTTTTTTTTTTGAGGAGAAAAGGCTCCGCGTGCGCTCCCGCGCGCGGAAAAAAACAGACTGAGGAGAACCGTTGATACTGCGCGGGAACCCACGCGCAGCCGCAGAGGATCAAAGATCTACACTCTGCTACAAAGCTCCGCCTCCCTGGGCCCTGATGGACAGTTCCCATACAGCATGGCTAATTCAGCCCTGCTATCGACGGGAAACACAGCATTAGGTTTTACATAATCCCTCTGGCTTTTATTTTTCCAGAGTAAGCAATTTAAAACACTTCCACCATGCAGATATTGATTATCTTCAATGAAAATAAATATTCAGATCCTCACTTAGAGGGAAGTTCAGAGTCCCGATACATCTACAAAAAGACGTGTTAACCTTTCCTTCCTTAATCATCTTTGTATTCTCACCCCCACTATGAAGCCTGCAATATATTATCCATCTCAGCTCAATACCTGCGAGCTTCATTATGTGGAAGTCACCATGCCCCCATGTATAGAGATTAGGAATAATATGGAATCACCTGGTTCATATTCCCATCTTCCCCCCCTTCCCTCTGTCTCCCACTGCTGGGCAAAGAGCCAAGAGATATGGGGGGAGGAAAGTGAGAGGAGAGGGCCAGAGCGGCGTAAGAAGAGTTACAGTGAGGCTGAAGAGCTCTCTCTCCTCAAGCCCACCTGAAGTTTCTTTTTTACATTAGAAATTTTTATTGGATGTTATCACATTAACAAAATAGTAACAGATAGCTAACATACATCCAAAGTTTTCCAATTAAGATCCCAACACTCCCCCCCCTACAAACATTACTGCACACATTTATAAAGGCAGCAAATATTCAGTGCAAAAAGGTACAACTTGTAAAAGCATAAGTAGAAAATGGCACCAACTGTCACCAAATAAAAGCATCCTTTTCATATCCAAGCATAGAAAAAATTAGCATTACGGCACATTATAAAGAAGAGTTAGAAAACCCGAGCTTAAGAGGTATCCAATCCCTGTGAGCATCTCCACCGAACAAAGGGGTCCCAGATGTGATGAAAAGACAATAAGCGATTAAGGACGTTAGCCGTTAAATAGGATAATCGATAATGAGTGTATAAACGTTGTATAATGTCCTGGAGAGAGGGTGCCTCCGTGCGTTTCCAAAATAAGGCTGCTCTAAAGATTTGTTGGCAGAGAGGTTGCTGAGCTTTAGTGTTTCCCGTAATCGGTATTAACATGAAACGAGCATCAGGTAAGTCCCCTATGCACAGAATGGTGGACATCCAGTTAGCAACTTGCTGCTAGCAGGAAGATATCCCCGGACAGTGCCAAACATGTATAAAACTGCCTGTCTCTCCACAATTTCACCAACATAAGTCACTCACCGAGGGGTAAATACGATGGAGCTTAACAGGAGTCAGATGCCAGCGGAACAAAGTTTTATAACAGTTCTCCTGAAGGCAAGCAGTGATAGAACAGTTAAGTCTTCCACCCTCAGATTATCCCCCAAATCCATCTCACTGGCACATATATGAGGAAATTTTACATTTACCTGCCCGTTGAGAAGAGCGTATACTTTAGAGACCAGGCCCTTTATCTTGTGCAACTGCCCGCAAAAATGTCTGATTTGAGCGTATTCTAAAAAAATAATTTAGGTTCTCCAAATGGTAATTAGCGATAATATCGCAAGGGGACATAAGACCACCGCAGTCTGCTGGCGTTATTCCATGCACTTTCCATTCCTCGTAGGCTTTAGGAGGTAAGCAGGGGAGGAATGTCACATTGTGGAAAGGTGCGAAAGACAAACGTAGGTGGGCTTTGCCTACCAAGTTAACTCTCCACTGTGACCATACTTGGAGCATTGGTTGTAAAGCTGGCGGGTGACAGCGCAAAGCTCGCCAAGCATGGCCAGGCTGCCAGGGGACTGCTGAAAGCGGCATTGCCCCGTCGTCTTTTGTTCTAATAAAGTCCACCACTTTACCTCGGACGATCGATGAAAAGAATCAAGAAGCGCTCGAAGTTGAGATGCAGCAAAATACCAAATTAAGTTTAGGTATCCCCGAGCCCCCCACCACCTCTTCTTTGGCTGTTTTTTTTCCAGATAAATCCAAAAATCTTCTTCTGCCATAGACGCAGAAGCGCTGCAGATAAAAAGATGGGAAGAGTACAAAAAAGGTAAAGAAAACTGGGTAAAAACAATTATTTTGATAATGGCCTATGTGCCCTAACCAGGAAAAGTGTTCCCCATGCCATTTTTCCAGGTCTCTGTTCACAGCCTGTACCAGCGAGATATAATTCAAGGCAAACACGTCAGCCACACACAGGGTTACACAGCTGCCCTAAGGCATGGAAACAGTCTTCTATCCCGTCATTCCCACTAGTAATTCTCTGCTTGCTCAATCATTAGCGACAAGCTTCTGAAAACAGGATAAACCGTCCTCCATTCAATTAATCCGTAAACTCCTGATGGCATGGCTGAAGGACCAGGAGCACATGGCTGCTTAGAGAGGTGTTATCTTCCTCCTTATTACTTGTTTTCAATCACCTGTTCAACACTACTTGGGTTGTACGACTCTGGTCTCCTAGGTGAGAGCAGATGTGTTTATTAGAGATGTGAATCGGAACTGAAATCCGAACCGATTCTGGTTCCGATTCACATCTCTAGTGTTTATATTCTATTGTACCATTCACTTTAATATACTGAATCTGTGCAGAATGACCTGCTTTTTAGGACGGGTTTTCAGAGGGGGCTCTTATTATTATTGTCTCTGCAGGAGACTAATTTGCATCTGCATTTGTCCATGCCGTAGATGCATTTGTTTATCCTTATGGAGAGATGGGGGGGGGGTGGGGGGTAGGGAAGGGTTGAGTTATAAGTGAATTTCTAAAATTATGACCATTTTCTTTCTTTGTTCTGGCACATGTGTACTGTGTAAAGTTTGGATTTTCTGTCTTCAAATGGTCGATAAAAGTTTCTATTAAAAAAAAATAAGTCAGCCACGTTAGGGCCTATGTGTACTCCTAGGTATTTCACCGAACGTTTAACCCACCGATAGGGGAAGTGATGCTTAAGTCCTACCGACAGCAATTTCAACCAGATTAACATTCAATAGCTCAGATTGGTCAAAATTAACTTTAAAAATACAGGGACTTCACTAAAACAGCATAACTCCCCCAAAGCCCCTTCTAGTAAGAAATGTGGGTCAGTGCGAATGAAGGAATATCATCAGTGAAAAATGATAATGTAAACTGTAAATCACCCACACTAACTCCTGTAATCTGGTTTGAGCGTCTCACTCTGGGGGTGAAAAAAAAAAAGGGGCAAACAAGAAAGGAGATAACGGGCAGCCCTGGCTGGTGCCACCGCCTATGGCAAAGCAATCCCCATACCCGCCCTTCACTTTTACCCACGTGTCTGGTGAAGCATATACATTTCTGGATCCACTGCAGAAAATGAGGGCCAAACTGCATTTTCTGTAAAGAAAAGACCGGTGCACCATGTCAAATGCCTTCTCCGCATCGACAGACAGCAGAACAGTCAGAACACGTTCTTTGCGAACCCGCCACAACAGATCCACTATGTTCTGGCGAGGAGTAAAAGGTGTACACCTTAGATTTTGGGCGTCTTTGTCTCCAGATATCAACTAAGCTCCATTGGGATGCCACAGAACTAAGCTCTTTCCTAGCTCCTTGTAATGCCGAGGAGTGGGATAACTGGTGCAACTGGACATTTAGTGAGGTTAAAGTCTCCCCCTAAAATTAAAAATCCCTCCGCATGGAGAAGGAGGATAGCATCTAAGGTTTTCAAAAAGGAGCCTTCATCTTGATTCAGGGAATATAAATTATCTAAAGTGAGAATATCACTACCCACCCTAATTTTCAGTAAGAGAAATCGACCCCCTGGATCCAGAAACTTAAAAAGCTCTTCCAAAGTAAGAGAATTAGAAAGGCTACACCGGTATATTTGGCCACTGTAGAGCTAGCCGCCAAAACCTGGTGTGGCTAGTCTTTATGAAAAAGGAGACGCTCAAACCTCTTCCGCAAATGGATTTCCTGTAAGAATACAATGGATGCCGTATCAGATGCGAGTCCATTAAATAAAAGCTGGCATGTCCTATATGTATTTAACATTGAGGGAAAATATCTAGTCGCCATAGAAGAAAAGCCAAGCCCAGATCACCAGTCCTTGATAAATATGCTTTGGTGATGTACATAAAAAAGTATAAACCGACCCAATAAAAATATGCAGTAAGAATAAAAAACTATAGCGTACTTCCCAAAAGAATCCCCACCCCCCTATCACTTGATCCACCCTTTCTACCCGGCAGATCCAACTGCTCCTGGGGGACATTAGCGACAGACCAAGATGGAGTCAAACTCGTACAACACCCCCCCCCCCCCCCCCCCCCCAAATCACCCAGTAAGGATTGTAAGCTTTACCATAACCATTAACAAATGCCATCTTGTCAGGCTATAAAAATACAAAAACTAAAACATAGCTGTCAAACAGTGCACCAGAATTTTCTGCCCAAGACCGCCCACACCTCACTGCAGGGCAACTAGACCCATGAAAAGGCGATAAAGGAAAATTAGTATCCTTACCTGATAATTTTCGTTCCTGTAGTACCACGGATCAGTCCAGACTCCTGGGGTTTGGTCCCCCTCCCTCTAGCAGATGGAGACAGAAGTTTACCAAACAAACTCCGCCTCATATAGGCTGGTGCCACCTACAGCCTGGCAGTATTGCTTAATGTCAAAGCAGAATGGATTATAAAAAACCCAACTAACTATATACAGTAACCGAAACAACCGGAAAAATTGGCTCACTGACCCCTCAGCTGGGATCAGCACCCATTGGCTGCCGAACAACCAAACGATCTGCAAGAAAGACGACAAAAATACAACCGCGGGGACTCTCCAAACTGATAAAACCCCAAATCAGGGCAGGACTCTGAACTGATCCGTGGAACGAAAATTATCAGGTAAGGATACTAATTTTCCTTTCCCAGTACGTACCCGGATCAGTCCAGACTCCTGGGATGTACCAGAGCGTTATCTACTTGGGATGGGATCCGGAGAGGCCCGCACGCAGTACCCCAGATCCGAACGTCCCTGTCCCAGGCACAAAATGTGAAGCAACTTCCACATAGCCGCCCTACAAATTTCCTCGGGTGACACCTGATGGCTCTCCGCCCATGAAGCCGCCTGTGAATGAGTGGAATGCGCTCGAAGGCCTACCGGCAATGGTCGGCCACTTAACAAATAAGCCGAATTAATGGTTTCCTTCAACCAATGAGCTATTGTGGTCTTGGAAGCCATATTAACTCGACAAGGTCCACTCCATAGCACAAACAGATGATCAGAAACCCTGAACTCATTGGTAAGTTCCAGATAGCGGAGCAAAGCTCTACGAACATCCAACTTCTTTAAGAGCGGGATCTGATCGGTCGTGCTCGGAGAAAGCTGGTAACTCCACTGACTGATTCACATGGAAAGACGACACCACCTTGGGTAGAAAGGATGGAACCGAACGCAGGGAAACACCCAACTCAGAAATTCTCAGAAAAGGCTCCCTACACAACAATGCTTGAAGTTCCGACAGCCTGCGAGCGGAGGCAAGCGCCACCAAAAATACTACCTTCAAAGTGAGATCTTTCAATGTAACCCTACGCAGCGGCTCGAAGGGCACCAAACATAAGGCCTTAAGGACCAAATTCAGATTCCAAGACAGACATGGGTCCTATACAGGAGGTCTCAAATGCTTTACCCCACGTAAAAAAACGTGAGACATCTGGGTGAGCCGCCAAACTGAGGCCATGTATGGTACTGCGCAAAGAACTGATGGCAGCCACCTGTACCCGCAACGAACTCCAGGACAATCCTTTGGATACCCCGTCTTGAAGAAAACTCAAGACCTCCGAGACTTCCGCCTGGGTAGACTCAACGCTCCTGGCGCGACACCATGTATCGAAAACCTTCCAGACCCTGACATAAGACAAGGATGTGGAAACCTTACGGGACTATAACATGGCAGATATCACCGCACCCGAATACCCCTGGGAAGTCAGATGTTTCCTCTCAAAAGCCATGCCGCTAGACAAAAGCAGTCAACCTGATCGAAATAAACTGGACCCTGACGGAGCAGATCCGGCAGGTCCGGGAACTGCAATGGACTGTTTATGGCTAGATTGATCAGGTCCGCGAACCATGGACGCCTCTGCCATTCGGGAGCGACGAAAATCAACTCCGACAGATGCACTTCTATTCTGCGAAGAGTGCGCCCGATGAGTGGCCAAGGAGGAAACACATATATCAGAATCCCCTTTGGCCAGGGGAGAACCAACGCGTCCACGCCCTCCGCACCCTGCTCCCTGTGACGGGCAAAGAAGCGTGGCACCTTGGCATTCCGGAACATAGCCATCAGGTCCAGCCGAGGTGTGCCCCAACGGGCACAGATGCGATGAAAGGCCTCGTCCGTGAGTTCCCATTCTCCGGGATCTAGTAATGTCGACTGAGATGATCCGCTCGGACGTTGTCGATCCCTGCAATGTGAGAGGCCACTATGCTGAACAGATTTCGTTCCGCCCAAGCGATTAGCAACCGGGCTTCCAATGCCACTGGCTGACTTCTGGTTCCCCCCTGTCGGTTGATGTATGCCACCGTGGTTGCATTGTCGGACAGAACGCGTACTGACTTGCCACATAGGATCTGCAGGAACGCCTGCAGTGCTAATCTCACCGCTCTGGTCTCTAACCGACTGATAGACCACTGAGCCTCCTGTGAGGACCACCTGCCCTGCATGAATGTCCGCTGACAAACCGCTCCCCAACCAGAGAGGCTGGAATCCGTGGTGACCACCGTCCAATCTGGAATGGCCAAAGGCACTCCCTGCCTCAAGTTGTCCTGGTTGAGCCACCAAGCAAGGCTGGAACATGCGGAACCCGTCAGGGGTAACTGAATATGAAACTGTTCCAATACAGGGTTCCAGCGGGAGAGCAAGGCTGACTGCAAAGGCCGCATATGAGCGAAGGCCCAAGAAACCAATATGAGCGTCGAAGTCATGGAACCCAGCACCTGTAAGTAATCCCATACAATTGGAAAGGGATTGGTTAGCAGTGACCTTACCTGCCTCTGAAGCTTGACACGATGTTCCTCCGTGAGGTATACCATGTCCTGTCGCGTATTGAATAGAGCTCCCAAAAACTCCAAGGACTGGGAGGGAACCAGATGACTCTTGGCCGGGTTGACTACTCAACCCAGAGCTTTTAGCAACTGCAACACATGAGAGATGGCTTCTTGGCAACTCTGCTCCGACTTTGCCCTGATCAACCAATCGTCCAAATACGGATGTACCAGGTAGCCCTCCTTGCAAAGCTGAGCCGCCACCACTACCATGATCTTGGTGAACGTCCTGGGTGCAGTGGCGAGTCTGAACGGCAGAGCACAGAACTGATAGTGGTGCCCCACTACGCAAAATCTTAAGTAACGTTGATGATCTGCGCAGATGGCGATGTGTAGATAGGCTTCGGTGAGATCCAGAGAGGCCAGAAACTCCTCCTATCGCACTGACGCGATGACAGACCTTAGAGTTTCCATTCGGAAGCGAGGAATCCGGAGACATCTGTTGACCTGTTTGAGATAGAGAACAGGACGAAACGTTCCTTCCTTCTTGGGTACCAGAAAATAAATGGAGTACCGGCCCTGCCGGACCTCCCCCGGCGGCACCAGCATGATGGCCTCAAGGCGAGAAGCTGTTGTAGCGTCTCTTGTATCACCGCGCATTTTGGCTCTTGACCGCAGGGAGAAACTAGAAACCACTGACGGGGCCTGCTTGCAAAATCTAACGTGTAATCGTGTTTTATTACCGAAAGGACCCACTGGTCTGACGTTATTTTGGCCCACTCCTCGAAGTACAGAGTCAATCTGCCTCGCACCACTGGGACCGAGGACTGAGCCGGCCGCCCATCATTGCGAAGGCTTTCCACTTGGAACACTCTGTCCGGAACCAGGTCTTCCAAAATGCCTGCCTCGAAAGGATGAAGTGTAGGACTGCTGCCTGCTGGCATTGTGACGAAAGGAAGAACCTGATCCGCGAGAAGTCCGGGACTTCCGACCCCTGCAAAATCGATTCCTGGCAGAAAAAGTTCCTCTCGACTTCGGCTTATCCTCCGGCAGTCGATGAACCTTATTCTCACCCAAGGACTGAATGAGGTCCTCTAGCTCCTTAGCAAAAAGAAGCTTACCCTTGAACGGCAAGGAACCCAGGCGCACCTTGGAAGAGACATCCGCCGCCCAGTGGCGCAACCACCACAGCCGGCGGATGGACACCGCCGAAACCATAGATCTGGCCAATGTGTGCAGCAAATCGTAAAAAGCATCCGCGCTGTAGGCAGCAACCCGCCTGAAGAGCTTCCTCCTGGGACAAAGAATCATTGGCTAGTAGTTGCTGCACCCAGCATAGACCGGCCCTCAATGAAAAATTGCTACACATCGCTGCCTGTATCCCTAGGGCAGACACTTCAAAAATCTTCTTAAGCTGAACTTCGAGCTTACGATCATGTAGGTCCTTAAGGGCTGTGCCCCCCGTAACTGGGATAGTGGTCTTCTTTGTGACCGCCGCCACTGCAGAATCCACCATAGGAACCCATAAAAGTTCCAAAGCCTCCTCGGGCAAGGGGTATAACTTGTCCATCACCTTTGCCACCTTAAGGCCTAAATCCGGAGTGTCCCACTCCTTAAACAGTAAATCAATGGCTGAAAAATGAAAGGGAAACAACAAAGGCGGCCCTCGTAAGCCCAGAACCACTGGGTCCGTTGCTCCTAGACGGGACTCCACCTGAGGCAACTGAATCCCTAGTTCCCCCAAAATAGCTGGGATGAGAGGTACCAACTCATCCCTGCGAAACAGGCGGACCACCTTTGGGTCATCCCCGTCCGCCCCATGAGACTCCTGAGTCCATCCTAAGGAGTTTCGGTGTCTCCCTCCATCACCACCCCCCCCCCCCCCCGCCCGTGGGGGTTGAGAAGGCAACTCCCGCTCGTCTGGGTCCTCTGATGCTTCCGAATCCAAGGAAGGGTCAGGATCAGGTACCGGGGTCCTTAGGGGCTTTGGTCTGCGGTCGGATGGAGCCCCTGCATTAAGAGGGCCCCAAGGCCGCTTAGAAGGAATGGGCTGGGATTCCAGTGAAGGGAGTCTTCGCTTATGAGCCCTCCGGGCCTTAAAGGCCTTATGCATGAGCAGAACGAATTCTGACGAGAAAGAAGACTCAGACGAGGTATCATCCATGTCCCTGGCAGCCGGATCCTCCACATTTAATGTGACCCTCGACGCCGGTCTGTCCGCCTCAGGAGCTCCACGTTGAGGTGACATACTCGGGGGAAGGTCCTCCTCCTCCCCTGGGGCTGCCTGCGCTGTCGCGTTTCCCACCCCTGAAGAAGACAAAATGGCAGCCGCCACCGGGCACGCCAACCCCGAGGGACCCAAAATGGCGCCCATTCCCGCGCTTGCTGGGAACGGGCTAGAGATCGCAGCAAGCAGCTCTCCAACTGCTCCTATGAGCGTTTGCACCTGCAAGACCACTCGTTTCTGCGGTGCGGGGGCCCCTTTGCCTCCAGAGACACAGGCAGTACAGAGCCCGTCTTGCGATAGGCGCGCCGCGCCGAAGGCCCGATACGCCGCCGGTCTCGGCATGGTTGGGCTGGCCAACAATTGCACTCCCTAACTCCCCAAAAACGCCGCGAAAAAGCGCCAAAGTACCACCACACCCCCCCCCCCCCGCAAACGGAAGGGCAAGCGAAGAAGGAGCGAAGAAGCCACTGGGAGGAGTGAGCCAGGCTCCCCGGTATCACCCCCAGTGGTAGGGTGGCTCAGAAAATGGGTCCTCAACCCCCAAAGCCTCTGTAACCGGGGGGGGGGGGAGGGGGGGGTCCCCTCAGGACCTGGCACCCCCCGGAAGGCAAGAGACCCTGACCTGCAGGAACACACTGCAGTCGGTCTTCACTAGCTTTTTAAATCCTCTGGGGTTTGAGTTTTTTTGTTTTTTTTTTACTTTAGCCTAATCCTATGTAAAACCCTAGACCAGGCCCCACCAGACTGTAGGCTTGGCACGTCCTCCACCTGCTGGAGACAGAAGAATACTGCCAGGCTGTAGGTGGCACCAGCCTATCAGGCCGATACAGTAAAGGCCGCGGGAGAGCGCCGGTGCGTGCGGGAGAGCGCTGGTGCGCGCGATTCAGTATTTAAATTAGGCCCGGCGGTAAAAACGGGCAAAAGGAGGCGCTAGGGACACTAGCGCGTCCCTAGCGCCTCCTTTTTGACAGGAGCGGAAGCTGTCAGCGGGTTTGACAGCCGACGTTCAATTTTGCCGGCGTTGGTTCTCGAGCCCGCTGACAGCCATGGGCTCGGAAACCGGACGCCGGCAAAATTGAGAGTCCGGTTTTCGACCCGCGAGCCGAATTCAAATTTATTTTTTTTTAACTTTTCAGAACTTTCGGAACCTCCAACTTAATATCGCCGTGATATTAAGTCGGAGGGTGCACAGAAAAGCACCCTCCGACTTAATATCACGTTTTGCTTTGTGAATCGCACGGGAATACCTAATAGCACCCTCAACATGCATGTTGAGGGTGCTATTAGGTATCAGGGATTGGACGTGCGTTAACAGTGCGCTCCAATGGAGCGCACTGTTAACACTCCAATGGAGCGCACTTTATCGGCCTGTATATGAGGCGGAGTTTGGTAAACTTTTGTCTCCATTTGCTAGAGGGGGGGGGCCAAACCCCAGGAGTCTGGACTGATCCGGGTATGTACAGGGAACAGTAAATAATAAGAAAGCAGTGAAGCTGAAGAAGTCTACCAGCCTTGATCAGAGAGAGCTGAGTGAGAGTTCTCAGACTGCCGCTGCAACCTCCAGCCTCCCTTTGCAGGACCTTGCCATCGCGGGCGAGTGTCTGTCTTGGACGCATCCGATGCCACAGGAAATCTTTATCATCAGGAAAGGAGGAGGATAGCACAGATAATATCAAGCAAGTGTCAGGCAAGGCAGGATTTTTTAGGGAGGTTGCTAACAAGTTAGAAAATAACTGGTGCATATGAGAAGTGACAAGGAGCTAGACTGAGGAGTCAAAAGAAAAACAAAAGGATTGTTACACAAAGGGAGGGGAGGTGTGAACACAGGAAACTTTCTCTCAACAGAGGTGATGGAGGTGAAGACTATAGCAGAGTTGCAAGCATTGTGGGATTCAGCCAAGGGGAGGGCTGCTCAAGAGGAAGGCAAATGCCAGAGACCCAGTGAGCTCCACATCCAAGCCTAACACATGGAAACCAGGGCACAGTACATGAGCCAGGCGCCCTTGTCTATTCTCTTTCTCTGTTAACAGATGTCTATAGGTCTATGAATGCCTCATCGGAGCTGGACCACAATACTTGCTCTCTGCACTTGCTGGCCCTGGAGTGTGTAGTTTGCCTCTCTCTTGCACATCCATATTGTTCATAATGTAAAGGTTGCACTGCTCCTGCCTCGTGTGTGGCACCTAAGTTCATGGAGGCTGCTTTTACTTAGTTTATTGGTGTTTATATACCGGTGTATCAGACGAACCTTCACATCGGTTTACAAAATTACAACACATTTAGAAATACATTCATTGATAAAATAGTAACAGCTAAAAGCTACACAAAGTAAAAGATAAATTAGCTGCTAAGAATAATCTAAGAGTCAGTAAAATTCATAAAACAGGTATCAAAGTAAAATACACATGATAATAAAAAACAATAAAAGAAACATATAATAAAACAAAATACAAAATGCAGATAAAAATAATAATAGTAGCCCGTCAAAATTAAAAGAGTATGCATGCTAAGTAATTGTCGCTCATTCATACTATTACATGCTCTTCTTAGCGTTCTGATCTGTAGTTTCGTTCTCAATATAGGCACATTCAAATAACCAGGTCTTTAATTCGGATTTAAATTGCTTTTTTTCTGCAATGAGCCTTAAAGACGTTGGTAAGGAATTCCAAAGTTTAGTTCCCTCTCCTGTAAATATCCCATCAGTTCCTGTAAATGTTACTGCAGGAAATCTCAGAATCAAATTTCTAATGCAATGTACAATTGCACTCACAGAGGTAGATCTTCAAAAAATACGCGCGCGCGAACAAAAGTACACCAGATTTTATAAGATACGCGCGTAGTCGCGCGTATCTTATAAAATCCAGGGTTGGCGCGCGCAAGGCTGCGCAAAATCGGCAGCCTGCGCGCGCCGAGCCGTGCAGCCTGCCTCCGTTCCCTCCGAGGCCGCTCCGAAATCGGAGCGGCCTCGGAGGGAACTGTCCTTCCATCCCCCCGCACCTTCCCTTCCCCTACCTAACCCACCCCCCCCGGCCCTATCTAACCCCCCCCCACCTTTGTTGGCAAAGTTACGCCTGCTTTTAGCAGGCGTAACTTTGCCGACATGCCCCCGGAAAGCCCCCGGGCCGAAACCACGCCCGCGTCGCCGCCCCCGAAATGCCGCGTCATTCTGACACGCCCCCCGACATGCCCCTTTAACGAAGCCACGGGACTTACGTGCGTCCCGGGGCTCTGCGTGCCGGCGCGCAGGGGTTTTAAAATCTGCCCCACATAGTGCAGTCTCCCTGGCAAGTTATGCAGGAGACTTATGAAGCTGGATGGTTTGTTTTAGATAGGATTCTCACTATACACTGAATGGAAGTGTGATCATTACATTATACAGAGAAAACTAAGCGTCACATATGTGTTGCACAAAAGAATCAGAAGTGTTTCAGAGGTGTCTGTGTAAAGTGCCCCATGAAGGCTGGGAATCTATTGATTTACTCTCGCAGTCTCTCACATGCTCAGTCATATACATAAACATGTTCATTCACTCTCTCTCACATGTGCATCCTAAAGCCTTCGCAGCAGGATCCTATTTCTAACTGCAGCACCAGTGCACATCTGCATCATCTACTGGAGACTGAAAAATAATGAAAATGCACCAGACCTTTATAGGGGGAGTGAAGCCAGCTTTGAGCTTTTTATCTCTTTCTCCATCTAATGGAAGGAGCACATAACCCAGTTGTTTGGACTGGTGTAGCATGGACAAGGAAATATCTCTTAAAGAGCTTTACAATGAGTCCTTGCTCACTGAAATCAGGCACATGGAACCAGAATCACTGATGTTTAAAGTTTTACATCACTCCTTGCTGAGTCCTCCTGAGATCACCAAACCTTCCCAGCAAGCACTGTGCTGGACTCTCTACTTCTCCTCGACCTTGAACTCCCCACCTTCTTCCAGGTTTGGCATAAGCAGAATATCAAACAGAAATAAATAAAAATAAATAAATCTACCCAATGTGGATGAACCTCAGCTGGGCAGATTTAATGGGCCATGTTGGTCTTTATCTACCCTCATTTACTATGTTACTACATCCCAGAGGGCTTCGGTGTTGTATGTGTACCTTATGTAGAGCACACACTGCAGAGAGGTTTCCTGAGGCCACACCTGCAAACACAACTGAAGGCACATACAATGTAATGAGCTACCACAGGGACATCTATTCTACCATCACTATGACCAGAGCCCCTGCTCTCCTAAGATTCCACAGACACAGTTCGACTCCAGTCCTTACCACGGAATTTCCCATCCCACATGGTTTTTCCCAAGGGAATGCGGAGCTGGGTTGAACTATAAGTGCCCCATGCACCTCTCTCCCTTCCCACCCTGTGGTGATCCCGGATTGTCAGTAGGAGGCAGACAGTCGCCGCCTGGCTCCTCGAGCCAACTTCTCCTTGGCTGCTGGGGGATGGAGTCTCACGGTTTGTACTGTGGATACCTGTGGGGGGGTTAAGCTGCTGCTATCTTCCCCTACCAGCAAGTTAAAGATATAGGGGGTTCTGGAGAGGATTAGGGAGGGGAGTTTTAAAGTGCAAATGAAAGGCATGGAGGGGGGTTGAAGTGTGTGTGAGAGGTGACAGAGGGGTTGTGAGGTGTAAGAATAGGAAGTTAGTTGTGTCAGGAGAACAAGGGCTGAATGCCAACTGTGAGGGACCAGATGCAGGGCATCTTGGAGATCTCAGAAAAGAAGGGGGTAGGATGGATGGGGTATGGAGGGTAATTATGGAGCATTAAGGGAAGAGAGGGAGGGCATTACAGAAGGGGAGGAGAAAGCAGGAGAACCGGGGGGAGGGGGGGCGGGCAATCTGGGATCAGGAGAAGGAGGGAAGCTCCACTCTCACACTCCTCCTCCTGATGCCAATCCATTCTCCTTTCTCTATCCCACTCCTCCACTTCCTGGCACCAAGCACTAAATCCCTTTATCCCCCAAAAAATGAACAAAATAAATAATCTGGCACACCATAAATGTTAGAAGACATACAAATTATGAAATTCAATGGCAAAATGTAGCATATTTGCATACATTCTGCTGCCTAATTTTATACACCTTGCCAAAACATCTACCCTTGATTTGCTACAGGAAACTGGGAGCTATGACTGCAACCCCACTGACAGACATCGTATCCTCACTGACACAGCTAAGTGTTACATTCATTCTAACACTATAATCCCACTGGCACAACTCGGTGTAACACCCATTCTACCCTCACTATATCCTGACACAGCCACGTGTTACTTTTTACTCCTGGATCATGCTGCAGCTGCTGTATTTTTACACCTGACAAGAAGTAAAGTGATGACTGCAGCATGCAGACATTTTTTCACTTTTTTACCAAATCACACCAGGAAATCCTCACAATCAGAATTTCCTTTTCCCTGATGGCTGAGATCCCCTAATAAAAATGTAAAGTTCTTCCTTACCCAGAGAGATGAGGGTCTGATAATTCTCCATCATCACATCCTTGTAAAGCTCCTTCTGCTGTTCTTCTAAATCCTCCCACTCCTCCTGGGAGAAATAGACGGCGATGTCCTCAAAGGTTACGGGATCCTGAAAAACAAACCCTGCCACACTCAGCACTTTCTGCATCTCATCCATCGGGAGAAATCCCAGCACTGGGGCTCAGCAGGGCAGGGGGAGAGTTTTCCATATGTTAGTAAGTCACAGGGCAATATCAGAGTTTTTGTTCTGTTTTTCACATTGTTCAAAGCTGCAGCAACTGAAGAATGATCCCCCATAAACACTGTTAAGGAAGGACAGATATACACAGAAGAAACACATACTTCTTATTCTATAAAATGGGATTTTCTAATGCAATAAGAAAAGGAGACCTGGGAATAAGACTAAGAGAAATCCTAAGAGAAGTAAAATTATATAAGGAAACTGATCTTTTAAAGACTTTAGTTAAATTTCCATGTTAAATAACAATTTATACCAAGGGACAGGTTTATCCCAAAATTACAGATAAATCATTGAAATAGGATCATTTTTACAGATTTCAGCCTATAAAAGCAAGAAAAGAAACACACAACAACAACAACAACAAAAAACCCTAAAAAGGGGAAGGAAAAAAGCACCTATGTAGTTTTATAATATTGAAAATTACAAAAAACTTTTTTGTTTTACTGTATTAAAAATACATGTTTATTAGAAATATTTATAAAAAATGTTTAACATACAATACATATTATTCATACAAAAATGTTTTCATACAAAAATTAATATAAGAGTTCCTCATAACCCCTCCTCAACCCTAATCTATAACTAATTTCACACTATGAGCAATTTAACCACCCCCTATATATCCCGACTATGCATTTTTAATTCATTATAATGTTGTTATATACATAACTTGTTGCCATTGAATAATACATACATAAAATGCTTACAATACAAATCACTTATTAGAACATAAGAACATAAGAAATTACCATGCTGGGTCAGACCAAGGGTCCATCAAGCCCAGCATCCTGTTTCCAACAGAGGCCAAACCAGGCCACAAGAACCTGGCAATTACCCAAACACTAAGAAGATCCCATGCTACTGATGCAATTAATAGCAGTGGCCATTCCCTAAGTAAACTTGATTAATAGCCGTTAATGGTCTTCTCCTCCAAGAACTTATGCAAACCTTTTTTGAACCCAGCTACACTAACTGCACTAACCACATCTTCTGGCAACAAATTCCAGAGCTTTATTGTGCATTGAGTGAAAAGAATTTTCTCCGATTAGTCTTAAGTGTGCTACTTGCTAACTTCATGGAATGCCCCCTAGTCCTTCTATTATTCGAAAGTGTAAATAACCGAGTCACATCTACTCGTTCAAGACCTCTCATGATCTTAAAGACCTCTATCATATCCCCCCTCAGCCGTCTCTTCTCCAAGCTGAACAGCCCTAACCTCTTCAGCCTTTCCTCATAGGGGAGCTGTTCCATCCCCTTTATCATTTTGGTTGCCCTTCTCTGTACCTTCTCCATCGCATCTATATCTTTTTTGAGATGCGGTGACCAGAATTGTACACAGTATTCAAGGTGCGGTCTCACCATGGAGAGATATAGAGGCATTATGACATTTTCCATTCTATTAACCATTCCCTTCCTAATAATTCCTAACATTCTGTTTGCTTTTTTGACTGCTGCAGCACACTGAGCTGACAATTTTAAAGTATTATCCACTATGATGCCTAGATCTTTTTCCTGGGTGGTAGCTCCTAATATGGAACCTAATATAGTGTAACTACAGCAAGGGTTATTTTTCCCTATATGCAACACCTTGCACTTGTCTACATTAAATTTCATCTGCCATTTGAATGCCCAATCTTCCAGTCTTGCAAGGTCCTCCTGTAATGTATCCTGAATAATTGTGTATCATCTGCAAATTTGATAACCTCACTTGTCGTATTCCTTTCCAGATCATTTATATTTATATTGAAAAGCACCGGTCCAAGTACAGATCCCTGAGGCACTCCACTGTTTACCCTTTTCCACTGAGAAAACTGACCATTTAATCCTACTCTCTGTTTCCTGTCATTCATTCAGATTTCTAACGAAGGATATTTAGACTGTAGTGTGTGCGGTGATTAAGAATAAGAAAATAGCGTGTTATATGGTGTTGTTTTTAATTTGGCATACAGAACCGGAGTAAGATTTATGAGATCAAATTAAAGAAAGTGAGACACCAACATCTAAAAATGTTTTTGAATTCTGCGTTCTCCTAGTCACATGGACCCTTTTTGAAAATACAGTGATATGTAAGTATGGCGTTTATTTGGGGAGACAAGTGGAGCATTTACAGGAGTAATGTACTAAGAACAGTATTCTAAAGTATAATGTATATTTATAGGAGGTCGAACCAGTGCTAGTTTTGGGCAATTGGAAGTTGATTGAATACATCACACAGGTGAGGTTGTTTTGAATATTTGGTGGTAGTAGAATAATGCTGCAGTAGGGCTGCTGTGAATATAACTAAATATAGGTTAGAAGAAGTTTGGAAAGAAAGAGGTGGTTTAATTGTTATTTTAAGAAATGATGTTAAATGCAATAAGAGAGCTAAGGGTTCTATTCATTTTCATTGATGTTAGTTCATAACCATTTATTCAGCCAGAAGGCGAATTTGAACCCAACATCTTCTCTGTCTTACCCCATGTTGATGAGGTGGTCATGAGAAGAGGTAAATAATCTTTTTTGTAACTATTTATTTTTTTATAAGATGTTTAAACGCAATAGTTACAAGTTGTTTGAGACACACACACACATATATATAGGTATATATACACACATTTTAAATTTAAGGCTTTAAGTGTCATTTTAAGGGGTTTGGGTGGCAGGTTTGTCAAGTCGGGGTATTTAGAAATTAAGGTAGTATGAATGGTGTAGGGGATGAAAAGCACAGTGAGCATAGGATTGTTTTAATATCACTTGTTCAAAAATTGTTTAAAAAACTATATATTATATTTTTTTAGATACAGTCATAACAGATATTGAGGCACTTTGTGTGCAGCTGGTGGTTTCGTTAGAAATCTGAATGAATGTTATATGTAGTTAAGTGATTTGTATTGTAAGCATTTTATGTATGCATTATTCAATGGCAACAAGTTATATATATAACAACATTATAATGAATTAAAAATGCATAGTGCTGATATATAGGGGTGATTAAATTTCTCATAGTGTGAGATTAGTTACAGATTAGGGTTGAGGAGGAGTTATGAGGAACTCATATTAATTTTTGTATGAAAACATTTTTGTATGAATAATATGTATTGTATGTTAAACATTTGTTATAAATATTTCTAATAAACATGTATTTTTAATACAGTAAAACAAACATGTTTTTTGTAATTTCCAATATTATAAAACTACATAGGTGCTTTTTTCTTCCCCTTTTTAGGGTTTTTTTTGTTTATACTAAGCATTAGCTAGGTAGACATTGCCAACCTTTAGGTTTATATAAATATATATATGCTAGACAATATGGGTGACTGGTAATGGAGTGTGTGTGTGTGTGTGTATGTATATATATATATATATATATATATATATATATATATATATATATGCGTGACTGGTAATGGAGTATATATATATATTCCTGTATATATATATATATATATACTCCATTACCAGTCACGTGTGTGTGTGTGTATATATATATATATATATATACGTGACTGGTAATGGAGTATATGTATATATATATATATATACTCCATTACCAGTCACGAGAAAGAGGCCAAAGATAGACTCTTGGGAGATTTCCACAAATCTCAGAGTGATCAGTACTCAAACGTTTCCAGTTATGCTGAGAAGGATGCCTACGTGCTTTACCTGCACCCCAAAACTGACTCTTAAAAATCACAGGTTAGAAAGCTGCAACAGGGTTTGTATAGCGAGGGTAGGAACTTGGGGGCAATCTCCTACCTGAGCAGAAGCTCCCGCGGGCATTTTCCTCGCTGCTTCTGCTGCTTTCAGGATTAGAAATGAACTGGGGGCTCTTTCTCAGGCTGGGGAAGAGCTGAGTGTTTGCCTTTGGCAGTGCTGAAGGGAGATCCAGCTGAGAAAGTCTCTTCAGGTCCTCCCTTCCTTGCCGGGCTTTTTGCCTAGGAGCAGAATAGCTCATCCTGTCCGGCGCACACTGATGATGTCACGGCTGGGCGGACACACTGTATTGTAACACATGTACAAATTGTCCCGCCAATAAAGTTTTCTCGTTCTCTGTCTAATCCCTGGCGGAGCAGCTAGGAAGGAGAATGAAGGGAATTTTATCCTTCTGCTAGGCGATCTCACAGCTCAGAGGCTGTTCAGTGGCCCCCTCCCTGGAACTTCCTAAACATGCAGTGAAAATAACATACACAAAAGTGTTTGCAAGTGTGAAAAATCCTTCTGCTAACACTGGAGAATGATTCATAAGTTCAAACAATGGGGACTGTATCATGGATGCATGTTTTTTTATGTGAGATTCCATTGGACCAGAATGTTTTATTTCTTGTATTTTATTTTATTGTAATATGTTTTTTATTGATTCCATGCATATAAAATGTTTTATTAATTTGGATGTACTATATGTTTTTTATTGATGTATTTTAATATGTAAACTGTTTTGATTTTAACTATAAAGGTGGTAAAACAGGAAATAAAATAATAAAGCTGCTCATAGTGTAACATGATTTGGATAGAATTTTTCCTCTAAGAAAGGTACATTACATGTTCGGAGCTGCTTGAGGTTAAATACAGCATCTCTTTCTTTGCTATTAGACAAAACTCGCAGACCTGTGTCCTGTCTTAGCAAGAGATGTCTACACTTGTATATATTATAGAATTGATTCATTTTGTTCAGTTCATTTCAGGACCAAAAATATACTAATTTTTCATGCCGCTTAGTTATTTGTTTCCCATTAAAGTCACTGGGGGAAGGAACATAAAGTATTTGGGGCTCAAAAATTATTTATTTATTTTATTTATTTTTAACTTTTCTTTACCGACATTCCTGTATAAAATACATATCACATCGGTTTACAATGTAACTGCAACAATCGCTCGGGAGCGATACAATGAACCAGGGGAGTCAAATTAACAGAGGCAAGGGGGACAACTATCTATACATTTAACCATCTATACATTTAACAGCAAAAATAAACTAGAACCAACAGTGTTGAGAACTGAATAAGCAAGGAGCGAACCAAACTGCTAGATAGCGAGGGAGATAAAGTGGGTGTGAGGGGATTGATTGAGGCGAGGGGATTGTCAAGAACTTTAAATACATATCTGAGAAGAGGATATCGTAATGGTCCGACTGGAAGTTAAAGGTGTGTTAGGTGCTCGAAAAAGCTTGGTTGAAAAACCATGTTTTAAGTTGTTTTTGTCGAGGTCAGGTGGCAGCACATTCCATTGGTGGGGTCCTGCTGTCGATAAGACGTGCTTCCTAAGGGATGTTTTCGCTTGCGGGGCATAAAAAGTATCTTTGTAAGCACTTCTGATTGGTCTGGATGAGGAGTGAGGTGTAAGATGAAATGACGAGTTGGGGGAGGTAAGATTGTACTTAACTCTGTGTATAATTGTGAGGGCTTTGAAGAGAATCCGAAATTTAATGGGCAGCCAATGAAGTAACTGGAGGGTGGGGGTGATGTGGTCCCTTTTTTTGGTGTTGGTGAGAATCCTGGCTGCCGAGTTCTGAACCATCTGAAGAGGTTTGTTGGTGGTCGCCGGGAGCCCTAGTAGAAGGGAGTTGCAGTAGTCAAGTTTCGACAGGATGATGGATTGCAGCACCATTCTGAAGTCGTGGAAATGGAGCAGTGGTTTTAGTTTCCTAAGGACCTGCAATTTGTAGAAGCATTCCTTTGTGGTGGAGTTGACAAATTTCTTTAGGTTGAGCCGGTTGTCCAAAATAACACCTAGGTCTCTGATTGATGTTAGAGTTGGCTAATTGGGAGGATAAAGGAGAGGAGGGATGAGAGTTGATGTTTTCCTGAGAGATGATAAGGATCTCCGTCTTGTTGGGGTTGAGGATCAAGTTGAGGCTGGAGAGGAGGTGGGTTATTGATTGCAGGCAGTTGTTCCAGTGGTTTAAGGGTTTTTTGTAGAGATTCTGAGATTGGGATGAGTATTTGAACGTCATCCGCGTAAAGATAATGAGTTAGTTGAAGCTTTGTAAGGAGGTGGCAGAGGGGGAGAAGGTAGATGTTGAAGAGGGTTGGTGATAGCGAGGATCCTTGGGGGACTCCCAAGTTTGAGCAGACCGGGTGAGAATCTTTGTTGTTTATCCTAACCTTATAGAATCTGTTGCATAAGAAGGATTCGAACCAGCTGAGGGCGGAGCCCTTGATGCCTATGTCTGCTAGTCGGTCTAGAAGGATGGCGTGGCACACCATGTCAAAAGCGGCGGTTAGATCAAGAAGAACAAGCAGGAAGGGTTGACCTTTTTCCATGTTGATTAATATGGTGTCCGTGAGGGATAGAAGGAGAGTTTCTGTGTTTAAAGACTTGCGGAATCCATATTGCGAAGGGGAGAGAAGGTTATGGTCATCCAATATTCCGACAGCTGTTTGTTGACTATTTTTTCCATAATTTTTGCAATCAGGGGTAGGTTAGCAATTGGACGAAAGTTGGCTAGGTCCGCTGGCGACAAGTTGGGTTTTTTTAAGAGAGGTTTTAGAATGGCGAGCTTTAGCTGGTCTGGCACTAGGCCTTGCATAAGGGAGCGATTTATGATTTCCGCTATTGGCTTAGAGTTGGTGTCTGGGATGCTGAGCAGAAGGTTAGTCGGTATTGGGTCCGAAGGATGTGATGCAGGTTTCAGTTTTTTTAGGATGTTTTCGATCTCCAAGGAGGAAGTTAACTCAAAAACTTCGAGAGTTGAGGTCTGATGCATTGGTGTAGGGCAGGTGAGAGGAGGCACTGCAAAAGAAGTGGGGAGCTGGGCGATTAGGTTGGTGAATTTATTCTCAAAGTATTTTGCAAGTTCAGAGGCTTTGGTGAGCGCTAGGTCATCCGGAATGGCGGGGGAAGAAGGTTTGGTGAGCGCTGAGACGTATGCAAACAAGGCTTTTGAGTCGAAGAAGAAGTGGTGGATTTTCTTTGTGAAAAATTTCTTCTTCGTTCTTAGGATGGCAATCCTGTAGGCGTTAAGAAGAGCTTTATATGCAGCTAGAGTCAAGTTAGAAGGGCTTTTTCGCCACCTGTGTTCCTTACTACGAAGCTCTTGTTTGAGGGCCTTTAGTTCCGGGGTGAACCATGGTTTACTGTTGTCTGCCGCTGGATGTAGGACTTTGGTGGAGGTAGGACAGACTTGATCTGCAACTTTTGCGGTGATATTAATCCAGGAAATGGTGGCTGCACTTGCATCTGAGAGGTCGAGATGTGTTAATTCTTTGGAGAGATGATTAATGAGGAGGTCAGGGGAATAGGGTTTTCTGAGTTGGATAGTGGTATTAGGAACAGAAAGGGGTGGATGGTCTATAATTTCAAGAGACGTGGAGATGATTCGGTGGTCAGACCAAGGTACCAGTGAGCTGGTGGGCTTGGAAGAGAGGGAGATGCATTCATTGATGAAAATAAGGTCTAATGTGTGGCCCGCTGTATGAGTAGGACTGTTGACTATTTGGGTGAAACCGAGGTAGCTGAGTGAGGAGAGTAGGATTTCACAGTTAGGAGATTGAGGGGAGGCTTCCACATGCAGGTTGAAGTCTCCCATTATGATGGCTGGTTTGTCAGCGTTGATGTGCTTCGTTATGAGTTCGATGATGGGCGAAGGGTTAGATTCAAAGGTACCTGGAGGGGCGTATATCAAGCTGATTTGAAGAAGGCTACTTCAATGTTGTTTGTTGAGGTGGACAGTTGTAGGGTAAGACCTAGACCTTTCTTTGCTGCCAGGAAAAGCCCTCCTCCTCTTTTTTTAAGTCTGGGGATAAAGTAGAGGTCGTATGTTTGGGTGGGAAGTTGATTGGTGAGGACAGTATCCGTTTATTTCAGCCAGGTTTCTGTGATAGCACAGATGTCTGGGCTGGTTTCTAAAAGATAGTCATTAAGAATATGGGTCTTTTTGGTGAGTGATTGGGCATTAAAAAGTGAGAGAGAGAGAAGAGTGTGAGGCCAAGCAGCTGTGTAATGGGTGAGATCATTATGGGGATAAGCCTCTGTTGTCAGATGGAAGAAAGAGAAGGGGGGGATTGTAGTGAATTCTGGGGTGGTATTTGATAACGGGTATGTTAAAGGTGCCCATCATAGTGAAAGTGGGGTGTGCTACGAAGGGGGAAAAGCTACTGAGGAGCCTATGCGGGCAGTCACCGATAGGGGAGGTAGGAGAGGCGGAGGGGATTGGAGCGGATTTCAAGCGGTCTGCACTCTTTGATACTGTTCTAGGATGCTCTTCGGGGCTGCACGAAGGGGCGCACAAAGGGGCAGGCTCCTTTGTTGTGCTCCTTCAGTGCGCGACGCCTGGCGCGCAGCACCTGGAGGCGGGAAGTCCAAATTTAAATCCCCCGGGGTCACGCTGATGAGGTCACCGGCGCTACTAAGGCAGGGAAGGGAAGCGTCGGACGGCGACCGGATGGAGGCCTGAGGCGGTGGAGTGAGGCGGAGCTGCTCCCACGCGGTCGGTGCGGGGGCCCGCGGTGGTAGGGCGAGAGTCAAGGGCCTTACCCCGATGGGCTCTAGGGCTGGCTGCGCGGGCCTCTCTCCCAGCTCCTACGACGATCGGAGGTGAGTGCCGTCAGGTCCGGCGGGTCGAGAAGAAGAGGGTGCCTGGAGGCAGGAAGTCCAAATTTAACAAAACTATTAGACAAAACTATTAGACAAAACTCGCAGACCTGTGTCCTGTCTTTGCAAGAGATGTCTACACTTGTATATATTATAGAATTGATTCATTTTGTTCAGTTCATTTCAGGACCAAAAATATACTAATTTTTCATGCCGCTTAGTTATTTGTTTCCCATTAAAGTCACTGGGGGAAGGAACATAAAGTATTTGGGGCTCAAAAATTAGGGGTTTTGGTGACTGTGGCTGGAGGCAGACACTTAGCTTAAACTTTTTTTATAATCTATGAATCCAGGCTGTGTTTTCCAGCTTCCCACTGTGATCAGTGGAGGTGTTGATGTCATTTTGTTCAGTTCATTTCGGGGAAGACTATAGTGATAGGAGTGATAGTGATAGTATACTACAGTCCACCTGGTCAAGATGGTGAGACGGACAGTGAAATGCTAAGAGAAATTAGGGAAGCTAACCAAATTGGTAGTTATTTTATTTATTTAAGGGTTTTTTTTATATACCGCGGCACGTTTGGAACATCACCTCGGTTTACAGTCGAACATAATGCAGTAACAGGCTTTACATAGAAATACAAAAACAACAATGGTTGTAATATACTTGGTAACTGGGTTAACATAAAATATTTGGTTAAAATTTAAACTTCATAATTAAGAGCTTAAACTGAATAATGCATGCAAAGGGTATAAATACAGTCTCATGCTATGGGTATAAGTACAGTATATCGGTACAGGACAGATTAGAATGTTCCTAGAGAGGAGGGGAGTAAGTGTAGTGAGGATTGCTTGGGAATAGAGAAGCGAGAGAAGCAGTCTTAGAGAGGAGGTAGTGCAGTAATTGTTACAATCCCTCCTGTAGCTGTGCCACAGGAGGCCTCTCACCTTTCTCCGGAGGCCACTCCGAAGCCAGGGCCTCGCCTGAGCAACTGTCCGGATCCTGCTCCACGGCCTGGAGGCCTTCGGTGTTCTTCGGGGCCTACTCGAGACCTGCTCCACTGCAGCCTGGACGCTCTGGTTGGACCACGCCCTTCTAAGGGGCGGGCCCATGGCTCCTCTCCAGTCTTATAGGGCCATCGAGGGGCGGCCAATTTGGACTTCTCCCAGGGAGTTGCCTGCATACAGCAATATAAAAGGATCTTCACTTCAGTTCCTGTTTGCCTTTGGTTTGGATGTCATGCTTGTCCAGGTTCTCATGTGTTGGTCCAGGGTTCCACTGGTTTCTTTTATTGATGGCTCCATGTCCTGTGTCTCTGTCTGTTTCCTGATGTTTCTTCCTGATCCTGATGTTCCAGCCCTGTTGTTCCTGACTGCCAGTGTGCAGTACCTTGCTCTGGACTGCTTTGTGCAGCATTCTTCCTTTCCTGTACTGGTCCTGCTCCTGCGGGTGTAGGACAGGGTGGCCAGTGGTACTGGCTATGTAGAGCGCCCTGAGGGACAGTGCCAATGTCTAATCCTCCCAAGTCCTCGTCCTGACTCAAGCCTTTGTCTACAGTACCTAGAAAAACAGTTTTAGTGGTTAATATTTGTCTAGCATGTAAAATGCCCTTTTAGAAGCATTATCTTTTTTCTGATCTTGAGCTGGACAGCGGGGGGTGAATCCCAGAGTCAGTACAAGCTGAGGATGGTCACTGCTGCTGAGGGTCCATGAGAGGGGCAGAGCTGTGGGTTATCAGGGACAGACAGGGAGTGTTTGTAAAGCTGCGATTTATTTATTTATTTATGTTTAATTTTTATATACCGGTGTTCCTGTATGACATACAAATCACATCGGTTTACATTGAAACTGAGAACAAAGAATTCGCCTGGAGGCGGTACATGGAACAAGGAATACAAGAAACTGGGATATGGGAAACTATTCTAGCTAAGTTATGGATTGGTCCGGAAAACAACAGTTAACTACATAAAGGAATATGCACCATAATATTGGGGAGTAAATGAAAAATACAGCTTGTGTGAGTAACCTTTTCAGCCACCTCTTGTGCGTTGCCATAGGCAAGTCAGGGACTCCCCTTATACGAATATTTCACCTTCCTGATCTATTCTCCAGGTCTTCGACTTTATCCTGAAGGGCAACCATCTCATTTTTCAGCAAATTTTGTCGCCTGTCCAATTTAGTAGTGCCATCGCATGGCCGTCCGTGCGGGCATCAATATCATCAACCCTGTGGCCCAAATTATTAAAATCATCCCTTAGATCATTAATAGAGACCAACAATTCCTGTTTATGGGTTTTGAGGTCTGACCTGAACTCTAAGAACCATCCCCGGATCTCATCTCGCAGTTGTTGGGGAATCGGTATTGTTGCAGTCTCTGCCTGCTCAGCATCGCCGGCGCCATCTTGGAGGGGAATCGCGGGCTTGCTCGCTGTGGCCTGTGCAGGCCCGTCCACGCTGCTGGCTGCTATCTCCAGCGGCAGTTTGCTGAAAGAAAACTGCTTAAGGTCAGCAGTTTTCTGTTTCGCCACCATCTGTGGGGTGTCTGCTGTGCTATGAGAGCTTCGAGACGTAGTTTAGGCTTCTGCTACCAGGTTTATGAGCAGTTTGGCGTTCCGAGGAGGAGAGCTCGTCGTTCAAGCGACCATTCCCGGCCCCAGCGGAAGAGCCCCTATCATAGATCAGACTTTTATGCATTCCTACAACTGAGACATTATATACACTCTACAGGCCTAAACTCCTTTCTCCACACTAAGAAATTACAATTAGAAGAACTTTTTTTAGAAAAACATTTAGAGAAATTTTGTTGTGCTAAGTTCTCTAAACCTGTGGTTCTCAACCTTTTTTCTGTCGGGACACACCTGACAGATGGTTCTCACATGCACGACACGCTGAACATGTGACCGTCAAGGGACTAAATGTAAAAGTACAATTTGCATCCACAGGAACCCCCCTGACTCACAATTATGGATGTAAAGCAGAATTATTACATTCCCCGTACAACTCACCTTACAAAAAATATATTCTGTTTCTAGTGTTATCTCCGTAACAGCAACACAAACTCCTACTACCAGGCTCAATAGCCTTACTTATGAAAAGACAGCAGTTTATCACTAATGCATGTCCTCTTGAGAAAATACAACAAAATAAGACTGATACAGTAAAATACCTCACCTCGGTCACATACACAGAACCAACCTAACACACTCCCAGGATCTGCAGTAATGCACTTAAACTAATCCGCACACAGTTACACCTGTATTATGGAATGCACTCAAACAGTAACAACCCTACCTAAGAAAAGGCAACAGTACAAATATTTAACCAGGCCCTAAACACTAATACATCTCCTATAAGGAAAGCAGAACTAGCCAAGCAGCTATAGATCCCAACACAGAAATAATTGTATAACTATATTTATAAGCAGAATAAATGTTTCACAACAAATATGAACAGAATAATATCCAACAATTAAAAACTCATAAAAATCATTTAAAATTCTCCAAACACCAATAAAATATTTCAAAACAGCAGACACATCACATAATATTCAGTAATTAAAATGGCAGTCAATCAAGAAAAATAAACTTAAAAAGCCCCCTTTACTAACCCTCTCCAGCAGCTCTCCTACTCCTCTTCCATGCAGGCCGTAGCACACACCAGAAGCAGTAGTGGTTGAAGCTCTGTACTCATGGTCCTCTTTCTTAGCGCCCACGACAAGTTTCTCTGTCTCTCTCACACACAAACACATACCAGTTACACCCCCATGACCAGTTTCTGTCTTTCACACACCAATCATCTCCCGACCAGTCTTTCTCTTACATACACACCAGTCACCTTCCCGATCAGTCTCTCTCTCTCTCTCTCTCTCTCTCTCTCATGCGCACACACACACACACACACACACATACACAAGATTCCCACTTCCATGTTCTCTCTTACATATACAGGCTTCTCACGCCCATGGTACGTCTCACACACACCCAGGTTACTTACTCCTATGCTAGCTCTCGCCACATGCACAGGCTTCTCATTCCCATAATCACTTTCTTTCTCTCACACTCACATACCAGTTTCTGTCTCTCTCACACCAATCATCTCCTGACCAGTCACTTCCATTGTCTCTCCTATATACACATATCACCTGACAGTTTCTCTCAATCACACACATGCTCTCTCTCATACACTTTACATAGATGATCTCAATCAAATGCTCTCACTTACACACAGGCTCCCTCAGTCACAGTTACACATGCACACTCTCAATCACACATACATTCTCTCACTTTCAGACAGGCTGGCTGGCTGTCTCTCTCATTTCCTGCCCCCCCCCCCCCCCCCCCCCCCCCCCCGTGCACAAATGGTAGCTGCAGCAGACTCCTCCTCTAGGCCAAGAAAGAAGAATCCCATCGGCCACGGGAGGCTAATTCTGCTGTCTCCTGTGCCGATTTCTGGCTGCTTCTGATTTTGCTTCGGGCCCACGCTACTGCTCAGGGCCACGGCTGCCACCGCTACTTTTTCGTGCAGCATGGCTCTTTCTTCTTCCCGCGCAATCCACTGCACATCACTTCCTGTTCCAGGCTAGGGTGAGGGCAGGTGTGGGAAGAAGAAAAGGCCCAGCCGCAGTTGCCAGCCTCCACTAACACTGCTGCCATTCCCATCCAGGCTTGACCTGTACTGATAGTCCGGGCGGCATCGGCAGGAGTGGAAGATAGTTTGCCTCTCGCTCGGTGAAGGAAGGGGGGGGGGAAGAGCAGCGGGAGACCGGCAGCACGCAACACACCTGCCACTGCTTGCCGACACACTGGCTGAGAAGCGCTGCTCTAAACTACTGGCCACATATGATAAAGTGGGCTATAAGGACCTTAAAAACTGATGGTCTAACTATCCTGAAATATTATTATCCTCAGAAGAAATAAAGCACTGTTTTGAAAACATTGTACACGTCAGAAAAAATAATTCTAAGAGAACTGCAGTACAAGTTTATTTGGCAACTATATTACTCCAAAAATAAGGCTATTCAGGATAAATTATGCTCTACACCCGATTGCCTTAAATATGAGACCTTTGTCTGTGACTTTATGCATGGTTTCTGGTCCAGCCCAAAGATTATGTCATTTTGGACAGACATTCGAGAATTCTGTTCTTCTTTGTTCACAGGTAATATCCCAAACGATCCTAAAATTTGGTTGTTTGGCCTATATCCTAAAGAACGAATCAGGCTAGACAAGTCTCAGATGTCTTTCTTAGGTAAGGCTAGTGTAATGGCTAAGCAAACTATTTTAACGGTCTGGTTTACCTCAGATGTTCCTAGATTTAAACACTGGTCTCACAAAATGATTAGACTAGCCCCATTCGAATACATGACAGCTAAAGCATCTACCCCAAGAAAACGTGAGGTGACTATCCAAAGTTGGTCCCATTTTATTCAATGGTAACCCAGAGAGATTCAAAAGAACTCTGCAGCTCTGTGCCCTGGGTAGAAGATATGGGAAGGTAGAAACCAGTGCTGAATCTGGGGATAGGAAAGTGAAATAAGGTTATTCAACTCCTTCTTTTTTTTTGGTACACGTGTTCCTCTACGTGGACACTCCTTAAGGAACTGACAAATAACATCTACCGCTAACTCTCCTCAATGTACACTAGGGAAAGGAGGGAGGGAGAAGAAATTAAAAACTTAACCATCTAAAATTGCAAAGATCTAAAGGTTTGAAGGTTTATGAAGAGTTTGCTCTACCACAGAGAAGATTGCAATCATATGAACCCTACACTGTTCCTATCACTGTCTCATTCATATCCAGTGGTTGTACACATTGTTCATCATTGTCAGGTTTTACCAGCTGTTGTCTATATAAGGTTTATATATGATTGTAATGATTATTAAAAAACCAATAAAAAGAGAGAGAAAGGGGAAAAAAAAAAAAGAGGGACCCAGGGGTGCCAACTATGGCTTCTCTAATTTCCCAACTGGGAAGAGTTTACTATTTGGGTAGACTTACAGCCATCGAGCATGGCTACTTGTCAAAATCTGAAAAGATTTGGGGGCTTTATGAACTGTGGATGAAAACTCACCATGTTTCTAGAGTGGATACTACTGCAAGCTGATATTTTTTAATTTGCTTTTCCAGCTTCGCAATTCACTATTCCATCTCATTCATTAAAACAAAAATTGGTTAATGTATTCCTTATATTAAGGAATTGCAGTGAACAAGATCAGATGCAATATACTGCAGTGACCATTAGATGGCAGCTGAGGTTTAAAACGTGGCAAAGGAGAATGTTTTAAATCAATTCTATTTATTGAATATGTTCGATATGCCAGCAGCAATTTACAGTAACAATCACAACAACAATATTTATCACAATTTCTGTTAGGAACGGTTAATACTGCAAACTTCCTCTTCTAATCTTTAGGGAAAATATGTTCTAGAGAGCAAACGTGTATTGAACGATCTCCGAGTCTGATAATTAACATGCTTTACATATCCTAGGGATTTTGTAGCAGATGTGGAAATCAGAAGCAGGAATTCTTTAGGGCTGTGGCTTTGCATACGTTTAATTTTTTTTTTTTTGGCTCCTGGTGCAGGTGTGTGTATTAGCTGCTTTGTGATCTCGCTGCCTGAAACCTCTATGATGGTCTGTGTATGTTTGGATCTCCTAATGTGTATGAGTCTTCCCTGTAGGTCTGTCTTCTGTGTCAGCCTTATTATGGTTCCTAGCAGGACTGCAGCAGTGTTGCTCACATGTTGTACAGTGACCTCATCACAAAGCAGGCCATTAGCTGAGAGCCTTTAGCTGGTCGGGTGGCGGGAGAGATAGAGGAGAAGTAAAGACAAAAGTTTTACCTGGCAGGGAGGGGGAAATCTATCTTGACTGGCTGTTGGGATGACCACTGTTTAACATTTAGTTGCAATAGTAAACCGAATGGCTCTTGCCAAACAGAAGAATAGTAGGAGGGACAAGACCAGTATTCATCTGCTCTTTGTCTTCAGCCATTATCAGCTCCATCTGACATTTCTTACTTAGAGCTGGCCTCAGTCGTCTGGTGGAGAAGGATCACAGTATCCCATAGTTTTTCAGTTTTCTTCAGCTATTTGAATATGCAGTCAGATGATTCCGGTTCCGTTCATAAAGCAACATCTCCTATCTTGCACGTCATTCTCAGATTTTACTGAGGTGATATCTGTGCTCAAGACACTCATCATACCTTCTGTTCTCTCCATTTTCTGCTCCTGACCTTTCAGTCTTTCCTCATTTTATCCCATTTCTGGATGAAAGACTTTGCTTCTTTTTTTTTTTAAAGCAGTCCTTATTTCATTTGAATAGGTCTTTGAGACCAGCTTTAGTTACTTGTGCCGGGCTGCCACTCTAACTCTCCTTCTCCTGCACTGCTGTCATGCTGAGCCTCCTGAGGCATTCCTACTTCAGCTCTAGAGTCACTGCTTCTGAAGCAGAGTTTCAGATTTATCAGTTTTTTATTTTGTAGCCACCTTATGTCTTTGTGACAGAATTTACTACATTCACAAGTTATTTTTAGAAATTGTCATTTCTTCTCTTTCAGACAGCTCAGGAGATCCGGATTCAAGCAGCGTCTCACTTGGTGATGTCACTGGAGCCACCAGTTCCATCTATTCTTTTGAACACTCGTCCATGTTTAATGATGAACGAGTCTGAGGTTGTTTACTTGCGTACTTCAGCATTTTTCAGGTACTGTAGTTATTTCCAAAGAGCTTATAATTTAAGTTGTATCTTAGGCAACAGAGGATGAAGTGACCTGCCCAAGATTACAGGGAACTTCGGTGGGAGAAGCAGGATTCTAACTCTGGCATCCCTGCTTCTGGGCCTGCTGCTGTAACCACTAGTCTACTTGGAGGCCTATGATTGTTGCTCTATATGTATAATCTATATAGCTGAACACTCCTTCAGTTCTTAGAAACATAAGAGTTTGTCAGCAGAAAAAGACCAGATGGCCCATCCAGTCTGCCCTGCAATCTCATTTGAATTGGATTCACAGACCTTAAATCTGGGCCCTTACTTTATCATTAGGGTTACATTTTCTCACCCAGTGTCAATGTTTTACTGCTACCTCACTGGTTCTTATAGATTAGCTGGTGGTTCAATATTCAAAGTCATCTAAAGAAATGGTCAAAGCAGAGAGTGATGTTGTAGCTGCATCAAAAGCATCAAGGCTTATTGGTTAAGGGTAATAATCCCTTGCCTTCTGTTAAGGATACTAATTGCTGCATGTAGGTTACCTCCATGCTTATCAGTTCCTCACACCATAAAAGCCAGGGGCCCTCATTGGTTGTTCAATGAATCTAATTCCCTTTCCCCCCCCCTACTGTTAAAGAGGAAAGCAATATTTCAGTTGCACCAAACGTATCAAGGCTTATTGGTTGAAGGTAGTAACTGCTGCATCAGTAAGTTACCCCTTTTCTTCACTTCCGCCCTCTAGCCTTTAGGGATCCACAGTGTTTATTCCATACCACTTTTAAATTATTTAATTTTCGTCTTCACTACCCCCTCTGAAAGGGCATTCCAGGTATCCACCACCTTCTCTGTGAAGAAATATTTTCTGGTGTTGGTTCTGAGTCGTCCCCCTTGGAATTTAATCTCTACTGATCTCTTTCCAGTGGAAAAGGTTTGAAGTTCATGCATCATTAAAACCTCTCAGGTATCTGAAGGCCTGTATCATATCTCCCCTGCACCTCCTCTCTTCCAAGGTGTACATATTTAGATCCTTCAGCCTCTTCTCATAAGTCTTCCGATAATGACCCCACACCATTTTTGTCACCCTTCCTTGGACTGCCTCTATCCTGTCTCTGTCCCTTTTGAGATACGGTCTCCAGAACTGAACACAGTATTCCAGGTGAGGCCTCACCTAGGACCTGTACAAAGACATCACCACCTCCTTTTTCTTACTGGTTATTCCTCTCTCTATGCAGCCCAGCATTTTTCTGGCTTTAGCTATCGTCTTGTCACATTGCTTTACTGCCTTCAGTAATTTTCAGGAATTTTCTTGTTCTTATAGTCAGTTTGTTGAGATCTTTCAGAGGCCAGTCTGATTTCAAAGCTGTAAGAGAGTGTGGGGATTGTGTTGCGTGCGGACCTGCTCACCTTCATGGTCCCACAGCAGGCCCCGGGACGACCTCCCTCACGGTAGTTGCCAGTCCTGCCAGGCCCCGGCGTCCTGCGGCGGCAGTCGCCGGGCCTTCCACTGCGCGCCGGGCCTCACACCGAATGCCTGCCGCCTGCCTCAAGACCTCAGCCTGCCTTCAACTTCGTCTGACCTCCGGTGCCTGACCCCTGCTTTGCCTGACCACTCTCGGATTGACCTCTGGACATTGATCTTTCACCTGCCTGATCTCGTCTCCAGATTCTGGCTCTGTTCCTCGCCTTGTCATCACCAACTCTGTTCTGGTTCTCCGTGCTCCAACCAGTTGCCATCCTTGAGTCCGATCGCGCTTCCCCTGTCTCCGTGGGCACGCTGGACTTTCACTCTCCTAGGAGACCCTGCAAGGCCCACCTAAGTCCAAGTGGTCCGGGGTTCCTCCTCGGGGCTCCTCCCGGGGGGACCTCGGACTTCCAGTGGTGAAGCTCTTCCTAGTCTCTGTCTCCTCCAGTGCTCCGCCCTTGGGGGCAGTTACCTCCTGTTCCCTTTCAGGAGGCATTCCATCTCTGCCCCAGAACAAGGGTCCACCCCCGAGCGCAACAGATTGCAAATTAAAGATTTGTATTTTATTCCATGTTGTTAATGCACTTTTCAACATTAGTTTCAATCTCCTTTAGTACTCTTTTGCTAATCTCTTTCCACAGGATTTTATGCTGGATTGTTGCACCTTCATTTGCTCTTACAATATTTATATACACCTTCCTGCTCAAGTTCTTTTATATTAGTCTTTAGTCAGAGAAAGGTTTTTAACTTTGTTTAGTTTTCCACTAATCTACACTGCTTTTCCACATTTGTTCAATCAAATGTCATCCTGATGTCATATGAGAAGTCTTAACTACTCAAGAGTTGTTCCACTAAATGATAATCAAAGTAACTATAAAGCTTCAAATCATCTACAAACATTAGGAATGATGTTATCTGTGGATCAGTTAAATCTCTGGAATTAAAGCCAAATCTTTAGCCCAATGAGTTAAGACTACTTGGTGAATTCAGTACTAGATACAACATAAGTGGTGACAAGGAACTTTCCTGAAAGATTCCTTGCTGATCTTGCTGTTGGTAATGACATTGACCATGTTCCAAGTTTAACTGAATGTCATATTTTCATAGCAAAGTTGATGTACTTTTGCCCTGTATGTTTTTCTTCATTATGCAGTAACTCTACTGTGAAGGAACTCTCTCTTATGCATTTTCGAGTCGCGCTACAGAAGTGATAAGTAGTAGTAGTACATACTCACTCAAGCCAGAGTTTATCTTGTACATTTCAAGACCGTGTGTATTTTTTGATGTCTTGTGACACTACTTGTCTACAACAAGTCTTTACCACACCAAGTACATAAGAAGAGCCTCTTAAAGGGTAGTGTCGCCACATGAGTTTTCTGATGTTTAGTGAGAATCATCTTAGCCCTAAAGCACGTACCACACTCAGTAATGAAAAAGCTCTATTACCACTGTGGATTTTTTAGTTCTGTGAGGTGATTCTTCAGCTAGAAGCTGTTATCACATTTAGGATATAAAAATGTTCTCTCACAAGCATAGATTGTCTGATGTTGTCAAGAGTCTCTTAACTCAAAGGCTCTTACTGCACTCAGTATATGAAAAAGGTGTCTCACCAGGATGGATTTTCTGATGTCTAGTAAGGATTTTCTTAATTCTGAAGCATTTACCACATTCAGAACATAAAAAGGGTCTTTTACCACTGTGAATTGTCTGGTGTTCAGTGAGGTATTTCTTTAGCCTGAAGCTTTTATCACACTCAGAACATGAAAATGATCTCTCACCAGCATGGTTTGTTTGGTGTTCTTTAAGATTTCTCTTAATCCTGAAACTTTTACCACACTCTGTACATAAAAATGGTTTCTCATTAGAATGAGTTTTCTGATGTTCACTGAGGTTTTTCTTAAACCTGAAGCAATTTCCACACTCAGGACATGAAAAAGGTTTCTCTCCCGTGTGGATTGCCCTATGCTCAATAAAATTTTTCTTAAACCGAAAGCGTTTTCCACACTCAGTACACGAAAATGGTCTTTCACCAGTGTGGGATTTCTCATGGTTTCTGAGGCTCATCTTAAATCTGAAGCATTTACCACACTCAGTACATGAAAATGGTCTCTCACCAGTGTGGACTACCTGGTGGTTTCTGAGGCTTATCTTATGACTAAAGCTTTTACTACATGCAATACACGAAAATGGTCTCTCACCAGTGTGGATTCTTTGGTGGTTTTTGAGGCCTGACTTCTGGATGAAACCTTTATCACACTCCATACATAAAAATGGTCTCTCCCCAGTGTGGGTTTTCTGGTGATTTCCAAGGCTCATCTTATACCTGAAGCTTTTACCACACTCATTACAAGAAAATGGTCTTTCAGTACTGTGGATTTTTGTGTGATTTGTCAGGTGCACTTTACAACTGAATGAAAATGTTTGTTCCTCCGTTTGATTGTTGTGGTACTTTGTGAGATTTGTTTTATTAATAAGCCTTTTCCCATATCCAATACTTGTAAATGTTTTCTCACCCCTGTTGATTTTCAGTAGTTGTGTTACTTCTCCATTCCTACTTAAATCTTTTCCAAGGTCAGATGATGTAAAAGGTGTCTCTTCTGTATGAGTTTTCTGTCGTTCCTGATATTCCTTCTTATTGAAGGTTTTCCCACAGTCTGTACATGTAAATGGTTTCTCTTCAGTATTATGTCTCTGATGTGATTTCAGAGGTACAGGATCCCCGAGGACTATCTCAGATACATTGCACATGCATCTTTGCTTTGTTGTCTGGTTTCTCTGCTCTTCCATTGTATGTGCAATATTACTGGCACCTTGCTCACTCACAGTAGAATTCTCAGCTGAGTCTCCTATTGAATTTCTTTGGTTCTTTTCTGAGATGCATTGATTGTTGCAATTTCTTCTCCAGTCAAAACATGAAATTTCCTCTCTGTCTCTTAACATCTTGTCTGCTTCAGTTTTCTCACTGAGTGCCCAGTGTTGTATATTTGTGTTACTGCTTCCGGAATCTTCCTTTTCTAGATAAAAAGTAAACACTGGGCATTATTAAGTTTGCTGGAGAGAGACAGGGAATAGATCTGTAACCTTTCAAAGAAGGGTTATTTTTATGGTTTCATCTCTGATCAAAATATTTCGAGAGCCAGACCATGCCACTCTCTCTCTCCTCTGCAAAACAGACCCCAACACATTCTCTGTCTCCATTTCCCCAACCTTAACCCCATCGCTTTCTTTTTCACCTCTCCCCACAAGCCTCTAATCCTTCCACCTGTTTTGCTGCATTTGTATCCTCCATGCTGTGCCTGCCTATTTCCCACCCAAGAGGACCACAGCCGCCTTCCAGCTCAGCCGACATAGGCCGATGCCACTTCATCTTTCTGGATGCACAGGCTGGGGTCTCTTCCTTCCATCTAGCTTACATGTGCTGAATACATCACCTCTTTCACGCCATGACAGTCCACAGCATCGCCTTTCAGCTCAGCTGATATGGGTTAATGCTGTTTTGATCTTTTTGGTCACACAAGCCAAAACTGCGCTATGCCTGTTGCAATTCCTTTCTGTCATGATTGTGGGTCGGTTCCCCTTCATTGTGTGGATGCTGGTGGAGCTGCAGTGGTTGTGACCCCAGTACCTTTGCCACAGTTACCAAAGAGCCATATGTAGGTGACTCAAAGAGCCCCACAGGCTGCAGATTCCCCTGTCTTAGGATTTTTGGTGACTGCGTTTGGAAAAGATCACCCTACTGACTGGTACTTGTACAGAAACCCTGTGAGTGAATAAGGAAATCTCCAGAGGAGCTTGTGAAGGGGTCTCTGTAGATAGGATTTTAGACAATGCTAAGCAGAAGCCAACTGTAGTAGTGTATATGGTTACCAATGACATAGGAAAGTGCGGGAAGGAGGTTCTGGAAGGCAAATTTAGGATTTTAGGTAAGAAACTGAAATCCAGAACCTCCAGGGTAGTATTCTCTGCAATGCTTCCCATTCTATATTCAGTATCCCAGAGGCAGGCAGAGCTCCAAGGTCTCAATATCTAGATGAGACAATGGTGAAGGGTTTAGACCATTATTAGCCATGGAAAAGTCACAACTTATCCTGGGTTATGAGCAAGATGGATTGGATCAGTTCTTTGGGATTCTACCAGATGCTGGTGACTTAGACTGGCCACTGTCGGAGATAGGATGCTGGGCTTGATGGACCTTTGGCCTGACTCATATGGTATTTCCACTCTTCATCTCAGCAGTTTTACCCTGGTCCCTCTCATTACTGCACTCACCTGAGCAGCTGCTTCTCCCAGTTTCTCTTTCCTCTGATCCCGGCTCATCCCTGATGTACGGCTCTTCTCCTCGTTCAATGTGGGATATAATATCAGGGGTGACGAGCGGAGAGCCTGTTCCTGGGGTAAGAAACCTGCATTAGCTTTCCCATCATCATTCAGGTTCTAATTTGCCCTAATTCAGGACTCAGCAAAATTTCCACCATAAAGATGTTTGCCAAAATTAGTGAAATTAGTGAAAGAAAAAAATTTTAAAACCTCAGTTACAGAGGAAAATTTCAGAGGCCCTGCATGCCTTAGAAACATCACAGAAACTCTCTCTACTCATCTTTACAGTCTGGCTCCAACTATAAATATTACACCGTGTTATGAGTTTCATTCTCTCGCTCCTCTCCTCTTAGAACTACATATTATAACTACCTCTCTCTTTTCTTTCCTCTGATATACACATATTTCGATCCTCTAATCTCATCTTATATGGCTTTTGTTGCAGACTTTGCATCATTTTTGGCAGGACCATTTCGAGAGGAGGAGGTCCTTTCGGGGCGACTGCCTCTGGTCCCACTGTTTCTTTGGGGGCCCTATGCTACCATGGATGCCCCCTTCGAGCGTCAAGTCATTAGGACACACTCCTCCTTCCTTGCAGCCTAGGGCCGCTATGATTTTTCTTTGAGGTAGCTTTGTGAGGTCAGAGAACAGCTGCTCACCATGCTTCACTGCATCCCAAAGGGCAGAAGAGCAGAGACAGTGGGTCAAGTGCTTCTGGCCTGTTTCTGCTGGCTCCTCCACCTTCCCATCAGTCAAATAGCTGCTCTGACCTGCACAGGAGAGAGAGAGGGGCTTGTAGCAACAGGAGCAGTTACAAGGGGCAGGATCCGCCCTCCTGCAGGCCACAAAGGGGGAAGGAAAAAGAGGGACAGGAGACAGAGAGGTCCCTAGAATCTGGTGGAACAGCTTTCAAGCTGGGCATGCAGGGATTAGGAGACAGGAGAGCACTTCTGGTATCACTTCTGGTAGACCAGGAGGTACCATGCATATGAAGAGGCCCTGCCTCCCCCCGCCCCCCCCCCCCCCCCTCCAAATTGATCAACTTCTGGGGTTCTCCTCACAACCTATTCTTCAACCATATGTTGGGACGGCCCTACCCCATCCAATTCATCCCTGGTCTTGAGTTTTCATACCTTCTCTTTGGGCTTATCCTATTCTTTCTATATCCTTCTGACGCTACGACCTCTACTCGGGATGAAGTCTAACAACCTGTACAGAGGCATTACAACCTCCCTTTCCTTTACAGCTTTTCCCGGTCCCTGGGCACCCTAGCATTCCTCTGATCATTTCATTGGGTGACCAATGCAGTCCTCATTTCTCCTCTCCTTGCCGACCCTGTTTTGGGGTAGGTTTGTGAGATAGATGCCTTTGGAGGTAATTTTAAAAGGAGTTACACGTGTAAATGTAATATACTATTGGAGCAATTTTTGAAAAGCCATTTCTGCAGGTAAAGTGCACTTACACGTGAATATCCTATGGACAATTCAATGGCAGACACTGTAGCAATTTTCAAAAGCCCACTTACACGGGTAAAACCCAAATTCTGAGCATGTAAATGCCTTTTAAAATCAGGCCCTTAGTGAGTTTCTCCACTAACCTTATTTATTTCTTGACGGTACAAAAGTCAGACTCAATCAATTTCATCTCTTTCCTATAATTCTTTCCCACATTCTGCATGTTAAAACGTACAAACACAGCCAGTCTGATGGTCCAGCATCAGTGCAGTGTGAATATCATACAGGATGGCCCAGCACAGCTAATAAAATATAAAATTCTTTCTTACCCAGTGAGATCAGGGTCTCATAGTTCTCCTTCATCACGTCTGTGTAAAGCTCCTTCTGCCATTTTTCTAAATCCTCCCACTCCTCCTGGGAGAAATAGATGGCGATGTCCTCAAAGGTTACTGGGACCTGAAACACAAACCCTGCCACACTCAGCACCTTTTGTATTTGAAGCCCAGATACCACTACGGAAAGCATAGTTGACAAAGTTGCGATATTTCTTCCTGTTTATGCCTCCTTTTCATTTTATTCATTGATTTTTCAAGTATCGCGACTTGACTACTCTGCTGTAAATGTTTGGATCCTCTGCAGACAGGCACACATTCCCTTTTAGCCCTCCCCCAGTGTCTCTTATAAAAACCTTTTATCTTCTATTACATGTATAACCATGACGAAGAGGACTGGGCCCAGCACCAAGCCCCGTAGCACCCCACTGGTCACTTTCCCTACACCAGGGTGAACCACCTTTCATGACCACTCTGTATCCTGCTCTTTCACCAACTTCTCGGCCTGTTTATGATTTTTCTTCCAATTCGCAGCCTGGCTAGGTTGCTCCACAATCTTCTACGTAGGACAGTGTTGAAGGCTGTACCAAAATCCATAGAGGCCACATCAACCTCAACCTTCTGAGCTACTACTTTGGTCACTTCATCAAGAAATCCATCAGGTTTCCCCCCCCCCCCCCCCTTCCTTTTTAAATGGAGAAATTACTTACCTGATAATTTCATTTTCCTTAGTGTAGACAGATGGACTCAGGACCAATGGGTATAGTGTACTCGTGCTAGCAGTTGGAGATGGATCAGATTTCAATCTCACATCAGCCCTAGTACATATACCCCTGCAGGAAGTGCAGCTCCTCAGTATTCTCCTCGAAACGCATTGTGGATATATGTATGACTGAATAATTTGAATAACTTAATTAACTTATAACTTGAATAACTTGATTAACATGGTTAACTTGATTAATTTTAACTAGTTGAATTGGCTATAGCTGGAGACCGCCAGTGGCCTCAACCGAGAAACGTTGACACCCAGTAAGATGGGTGTCCTAGATGAAGGAAAGCATGGCTTACCCTTGAATCACTCGCTCCCGGGGATGTCCCCCGAGAATTCCATGAGTAACGGCAGCCGTGGGGGGGATGCTGAGTCCATCTGTCTACACTAAGGAAAACGAAATTATCAGGTAAGTAATTTCTCCATTTCCTAGCGTGTAGCAGATGGACTCAGGACCAATGGGATGTATAAAAGCTACTCCCGAACTGGGTAGGAGGCTGCCCGTGACCCACTTAGTACTGCCCTTGCAAATGCTGTGTCCTCCCGAGCCTGAACATCTAGGCGGTAAAACCTGGAGAAGGTGTGGATGGAGGACCATGTCGCCGCCCTGCAGATCTCGTCGGGTGACAGCATCTTGATTTCCGCCCAGGACACTGCCTGGGCTCTAGTAGAATGGGCCTTGACTTGTAAAGGCGGTGGCTTGCCTGCTTCCACGTAAGCCGCCTTGATGACTTCTTTGATCCAGTGGGCTATGGTTGCTCACGAGGCCACTTCCCCCTGCTTCTTCCCGCTGTGAAGAACGAATAGATGGTCCGTCTTTCGTACGGATTCCGACCTTTCCAGGTATCGGACTAGGAGTCTGCCGACGTTGAGATGGCGTAGACTTCGAGCTTCTTCCGAATTCTTATGCTCATCTGGCGATGGTAGTGAGATGGTTTGGTTCAGATGGAAGTGAGACACCACTTTGTGGAGGAATGACGGAACTATGCATAACTGGATGGTCCCTGGGGTGAGTCTGAGGAACGGCTCTCGGCAGGACAGTGCTTGTAGCTCGGATATACGACAGGCTGAACAGACTGTCAGCAGGAAGGCTGTCTTCAATGTTAATAGTCGGGAAGACAGGCCGCGGAGAGGTCTGAAGGAGGTTCCTGCTAGGAAATCTAGGACCATGTTATTTATTTATTTATTTATTTTTAATTTTTATGTTAAGGTTCCAAAGAGGCATCGGCCACTTTAGGGGTGGTCGGTTGTGCTAGACTCCTTTCAGGAAGCGGGAGACATCCGGGTGAGAGGCTATGCTGCCGCTCTCGGTTCCGTAGCATGACAAGGCAGCCACCTGTACCTTGATGGAGTTGAGGGACAATCCCTTCTATAGCCCGTTCTGTAGGAATTCCAAAATTGCAGGAATTTTGACTGAGCGTGGTATGATGTCGTGGTCCTCGCACCAGGATTCAAATACTCTCCAAATCCTTATGTATGTTAGGGATGTGGAGAACTTGCGTGTTCGGAGTAGGGTGTCAATTACTGCCCCCAAGTATCTTCTCCTCCTTAGGTGAGCCCTCTCAATGGCCAGACTGTAAGAGAGAATTGAGCTGGATCCTCGTGGAGGATCGGTCCCTGTTGGAGTAGGTCACTGTGTGGAAGTAGTGGCAGGGGGTTCCCTGCCAGCAGTCTTCGCATGTCTGCATACCACGGTCTTCTTGGCCAGTCCGGGGCCACTAGAAGTACTGATCCCCTGTGGTGTTCTATCTTGTGGATGATCGCGCCCAATAGGGACCACGGCGGGAAGATATATAACAGTGTCTCCTGTGGCCAGGTCTGTACCAGGGCATCGATTCCCTGGGACGGGGTTCCCGCCTGCGGCTGAAGAAACCGGATACCTGGGGGTTGGACCAGTTTGCCAGGAGGTCCATGGTTGGTGTTCCCCAACGGTTTACTATCAATTGGAATGTTGTGGTTGACAGTTTCCATTCTCCTGGATCTAGAATTTCTCTGCTGAGGTAGTCCGCTGCGACATTGTCTTTGCTGGCAATGGGGACAGCCGAGATCTCTTGAAGATTCACTTCTGCCCATGACATTAGGGGGTCTATTTCCAGAGACACCTGTTGGCTTCTGGTTCCTCCCTGACGGTTGATGTAGGCCACTGTTGTGGCGTTGTCCAACATTACTCTGACCGCTTTGCCTCGGAGTCTGTGACCGAACCTTAGGCAGGCTAGTCTGACTGCCCGGGCTTCTAGGCAATTGATATTCCATCCCGACTCTTCTTCGTTCCATTGCCCTTGGGTGGTTAGCTCCTGGCAGTGTGCTCCCCATCCTTGTAGGCTGGCATCCGTGGTGACTAGGATCCAGGTTGGGGAGTATAGTCTCGTTCCCTGGCTCAGGTGGGCTTCTTGTAGCCACCATCGTAGTTGGGCCCGAACTCTGTCTGGGAGCTGAAGCCTTACGGTGTAGTTCTGGGACAGTGGATTCCATCGTGATAGTAGTGTGCATTGTAGGGGTCTCATGTGAGCTCGTGCCCATGGGACTACTTCCAGTGTGGATGCCATGAGGCCAAGAACTTGTAGGTAATCCCATGCTGTGGGGCGAAGTTCGCTCTACAGGGTTTGTAACTGGGTCATCAGGTTTTGATCTCCTTGTTGTGGTCAGGATGACATTTTCTTGTTTGATGTCGAACTGGACTCCCAAGTATTCTAGAGATTGGGAAGGTTGCAGGCAGCTCTCGTTTGTGTTGACCACCCACCCGAGGCTCTCCAGTAGAGTTTTGACTCTGTTAGTTGCCTGGTGGCTTTCCTCTGGGGATTTCACTCTGATCAGCCAATCGTCTAGGTAAGGGTGCACGCGGATTCCTTCCTTCCTTCCTCAGTGTTGCTGCCACCACTACTATGATCTTGGTGAACGGCCGGGGTGCAGTGGCTAACCCAAAAGGTAGTGCCCGGAACTGGTAGTGACGGTCCAGGATCGAGAAGCGTAGAAAACACTGATGCTCTTGATGGATCGGAATGTGTAGGTAGGCTTCTGACAGAGCCAGGGAAGTAAGGAATTCTCCCAGTTGTAGCACCCTTATTACTGAGTGTAGGGTTTCCATGCGGAAGCGAGGAATCTTCAGGTGAAGGTTGACCACCTTGAGGTCCAGGATAGGTCTGAACATTCCTTCCTTCTTGGGAACGATAAAATAGATGGAATAATGGCCAGTATTTATTTGTTGTGGAGGCACTGGTGTTATAGCCTCTAAGGCTAGTAATAAGAACATAAGAAAATGCCATACTGGGTCAGACCAAGGGTCCATCAAGCCCAGCATCCTGTTTCCAACAGTGGCCAATCCAGGCCATAAGAACCTGGCAAGTACCCAAAAACTAAGTCTATTCCATGTTACCATTGCTAATGGCAGTGGCTATTCTCTCAGTGAACTTAATAGCAGGTAATGGACTTCTCCTCCAAGAACTTATCCAATCCTTTTTTAAACACAGCTATACTAACTGCACTAATCACATCCTCTGGCAACAAATTCCAGAGTTTAATTGTGCGTTGAGTAAAAAAGAACTTTCTTCGATTAGTTTTAAATGTGCCCCATGCTAACTTCATGGAGTGCCCCCTAGCCTTTCTACTATACGAAAGAGTAAATAACCGATTCACATCTACCCGTTCTAGACCTCTCATGATTTTAAACACCTCTATCATATCCCCCCCTCAGTCGTCTCTTCTCCAAGCTGAAAAGTCCTAACCTCTTTAGTCTTTCCTCGTAGGGGAGTTGTTCCATTCCCCTTATCATTTTGGTAGCCCTTCTCTGTACCTTCTCCATCGCAATTATATCTTTTTTGAGATGCGGCGACCAAAATTGTACACAGTATTCAAGGTGCGGTCTCACCATGGAGCGATACAGAGGCATTATGACATTTTCCATTTTATTCACCATTCGCTTTCTAATAATTCCCAACATTCTGTTTGCTTTTTTGACTGCCGCAGCACACTGAACAGACGATCTCAATGTGTTATCCACTATGACACCTAGATCTCTTTCTTGGGTTGTAGCACCTAATATGGAACCCAACATTGTGTAATTATAGCATGGGTTATTTTTCCCTATATGCATCACCTTGCACTTATCCACATTAAATTTCATCTGCCATTTGGATGCCCAATTTTCCAGTCTTACAAGGTCTTCCTGCAATTTATCACAATCTGCTTGTGATTTAACTACTCTGAACAATTTTGTGTCATCTGCAAATTTGATTATCTCACACGTCGTATTTCTTTCCACATCATTTATAAATATATTGAAAAGCAAGGGTCCCAATACAGATCCCTGAGGCACTCCACTGTCCACTCCCTTCCACTGAGAAAATTGTCCATTTAATCCTACTCTCTGTTTCCTGTCTTTTAGCCACTTTGCAATCCATGAAAGGACATCGCCACCTATCCCATGACTTTTTACTTTTCCTAGAAGCCTCTCATGAGGAACTTTGTCAAACACCTTCTGAAAATCCAAGTATACTATATCTACCGGTTCACCTTTATCCACATGTTTATTAACTCCTTCAAAAAAGTGAAGCAGATTTGTGAGGCAAGACTTGCCCTGGGTAAAGCCATGCTGACTTTGTTCCATTAAACCATGTCTTTCTATATGTTCTGTGATTTTGATGTTTAGAACACTTTCCACTATTTTTCCTGGCACTGAAGTTAGGCTAACCGGTCTGTAGTTTCCCGGATCGCCCCTGGAGCCCTTTCTAAATATTGGGGTTACATTTGCTATCCTCCAGTCTTCAGGTACAATGGATGATTTTAATGATAAGTTACAAATTTTTACTAATAGGTCTGAAATTTCATTTTTTAATTCCTTCAGAACTCTGGGGTGTATACCATCCGGTCCGGGTGATTTACTACTCTTCAGTTTGTCAATCAGGCCTACCACATCTTCTAGGTTCACCGTGATTTGATTCAGTCCATTTGAATCATTACCCATGAAAACCTTCTCCATTACGGGTACCTCCCCAACATCCTCTTCAGTAAACACCGAAGCAAAGAAATCATTTAATCTTTCCGCGATGGCCTTATCTTCTCTAAGTGCCCCTTTAACCCCTCGATCATCTAACGGTCCAACTGACTCCCTCACAGGCTTTCTGCTTCGGATATATTTTTAAAAGTTTTTACTGTGAGTTTTTGCCTCTACAGCCAACTTCTTTTCAAATTCTCTCTTAGCCTGTCTTATCAATGTCTTACATTTAACTTGCCAATGTTTATGCTTTATCCTATTTTCTTCTGTTGGATCCTTTTTCCATTTTTTGAATGAAGATCTTTTGGCTAAAATAGCTTCTTTCACCTCCCCTTTTAACCATGCCGGTAATCTGGTCAGTGTAGCTTCCACTGCCATTCTCTTGGAAGGGTCGTGCCAGGGAGAGTCCACAAACTTGTCCGGAGGGAGGTGGTGGAAATCCAGGTAATATCCCTCTCGAATGATGGATAGGACCCACTTGTCCGACGTTATCTCGACCCATCTTTGGTAGAATAGGGCCAGTCTGCCCCCTATGGCTTCTTCCTTTGGATGGGTCAGCTGATTTTCATTGTGGGCTGGGGCATGGGCCCAAGCTGGCTCCCCTTTTATTGTGCTTGTTCCGAAAGGACTGGCTCCGGCCTGTGGGGCGGGCTGCTTGATAGGAGCTTCTATATGGGTTGAAGCACTGTGATCCTCTGCCCCTGGAGGTCCGGGGGGAGGATCGCTGGCTTCTCTTATTCATGTCCTCCGGTAGCCGCGGCAGAGGGGACCCGCCCCACTTGTTGGCTAGTTTCTCTAGTTCGCTTCCGAACAGGAGTGTTCCCTTGAAAGGCATCCTTGTGAGTGTCATTTTGGAGGATGCATCGGCTAACTAGTTTCGGAGCCAGATTTGTCTTCTGGCCGCCACGGCGGATGAGACTCCTCTAGCTGCTGTGCGTACCAGATCCGAAGCAGCGTCCGCGAGGAATGATACAGCTTGTTCCAGGGCTTCCCCAGGAGTGTTGTTCCTGGTCTGTGCTAAGCAGGCGCGTGTCACCACGGCACAGCAGGCTGCGATCTGTAAAGACATAGCGGAGATGTCAAAGGACTGTTTGAGGATAGATTCCAGACTTCTGTCTTGAACATCCTTGAGTGCTGCTCCTCCCTCCACCGGGATAGTAGTGCGCTTCAAGACTGCGCAGACCATGGCATCCACTTTCGGACATGCCAGGAGATCTTTGGCGGCTGGGTCCAGAGGGTACATGGCTGCCAGAGCCCGGCCCCCTTTGAACGTGGTTTCTGGGGCCTCCCATTCCAGGTCAATTAGTTGCTGGATGGCTTGTAGGAAATGGCAAGAGGTCTGACGAAGTCCCTCCAAAAGTGGGTTCGTCTTAGGTTCCCCCGAGGTACTTGTGCCCAGGATGGCAAGCTCTTTTAAGCTGTGCGTGACCAGGTCTAGAAGTTCGTCCTTGGTAAAGAAGCGTCTGGTTCGGTGGGGTTCTGTCCCCGGAGGGAGTTCCCCTTCCTCCAGAGGTTCTGACTCCTCATCTGCGATGTCTGTGTCCCAGAAGGTGGGGCTTCTGGGCAGTGGGATCACTTCCCTGGGCGTAGAAGGTCCTGGCATATTGAGGTCCTCTGGTGGGGCCTGTGACCGCATTGTAGGAGGCCCCAGTTGCATGTGGACGAAGGAATGCAGACCTTTGAAGAATTCCACCCAGGAGATAGAAGCTGGGTCTAGACTAGGGGGCGCCGTGTTCCTGGGGAGCCCCGTTTGAGGGGGGTCCTGCAGTGTGATGCTAGGTCCGGTGTACCGCTCGAGAGGCTGGGGTCCATATTCGGAGGGTCTCCACGTAGGAGGACCCTCGAATCTGACCGGGGTCTAGACCTGCTAGGGCAGATCAACCCGGTGGCACTGGTCCCCACTGGCGACCTGTGCGTCTCCTCGAGCTTCGGAGACCGGAGACTTTTAAATAGATTTCTACCTTACCTTGTCCCGGCGCTTCCCGGTTTCATTCCGGGTGGTCTCTGGCTGCAGGGGGGAAAGGGAAAATACCTTCACCGCCGCGCTCGAGGTTGTACCCGCTGCCTCTCAGCCTCACCCGATGTCGAGGGCTAGGTCCCCGCCGAGGGTCGGCTGCCGGACAGAGGCTTACCTCCGAGGGATCGCAGAAATCACCTCGGGAATCTCGACTGGGGGAGGGACCCAACGGGTGTCACTGCAGGAGAGCGGGGCTCGTCTGTAGAGGTAAGATTTCTTCTTAATTTGGATTTCTTTAGTAAAATTACTCTAACGCTGTGCGCGCATGCATAGAGTCCCGAACTGCTATGGAGACAGAAAATACTGAGCATCTGCACTTCCTGCAGGGGTATATGTACTAGGTGCTGACGTCAGATTGAAATCTGATCCGTCTCCAACTGCTATCAGGAGTACACTATACCCATTGGTCCTGAGGCCATCTGCTACACGCTAGGAAACACAGTTTCCTGTATTCTAGGAACTTATTGGCATCAAGGTATTATACCACTTGTGCTTTGGAATATAAATATATCCATCAAGATACATGATCTCTGCATCCGGGAGATCAGTTATTTATGAACATTATTTAATTTTCGTTTGGTTGATCAACTTTGAAGTAATGTGTACCCGTGTAAGCAAGTAATCAGTTAAAAAAAACAAACATCCCAATTTCTATCCAGGGATTTGAGTTTTCTGTGAACATACCATTTTCTCTTCTTTGTATCATGAGAGGCTGATGGGACTCATTTGAACAATTTCTTGAGCTGTATTGATGTCCAAAACATTTAAATTGTTTAGTAGCATTTAGGCACCGATGTACATATCTGGATATGTTGTTCTTCACATTATTTGTACTTGGTTATTTAATTTTTGGCCCGTATTCTTTGTGTGCAAGCCTGTAGATTACACCTACGTAGAGATTATATGCACAGGTTTCTTCAAGACAGCCCACAGCCTCTCAGCTGCTTTCAGCTCAGTGGCTTCTGTTTTGTCCCTAAGATATAAAGCTACTCCTGCCCTCTCTTTTACCTATCCTGTCCTTTCTGAAAAGGGTATATGCCGGTAGGCTCACCTCCCAATTTCAGTTATCAATGAACCACGATGATCCAGCGACTGCACACGCACATATCAGTCCTCCTCTTCCTCTCCGGAGGCTTCTAGGTTAAAGCTTCTGTCAGATGGACTGTGAGTACTTGCACCCAAGGTTTTCCCATCTCCCTCACTCATTTGGCATCTGTTCCCTCTGTACACTAACCTCACATCCTTTCTATTGCACGACTTCTTATTCAGGTGGCTCTGGACATTGGGCATCGATGTGAGGACCCGGCAATTAGGTTTCAATCCTGGGACCTCGCTGCCTATTACATTGCCTGCCCCATCAGCAGAGTGCCGACCTCTTTGTTACTTTGCTGAAGGTTAGAAAATTGCACGATAATTTGGAATCTTAATACTCCTGTGGAGGGCCAGGTTGTGGAATTTCTTTCTCACGTTGTCAGCATTAAGATTGGTTCAGATAGGGACACATACTTAATAGGGTGATTGTTTATGAATCATGGCAGGTGGATGGCCACGTGTCAGATATGAGAATCAGTTCAGTACCTCGATCTGGCCATTATCTTCCGAGGTTTAAAGCACAGTTACCTTTTGCAGCATGGGTGTCCTCTGGCATTTTGCTAGGTAAATGGTTTCAGGACCAATTGACAATGCATTGTGTTCAGTTGCTAAGCAATTGTTGGCGGTGCCTCCCCCGCCCCCCGTCAAGGAAGCCTGCCTTCAGGATAAGTTCTTGTAGGCCTTCTCAACCTTTGAAATGATCTACCAGAAGAACTTTGTGGAACTGGAAAACACAAAAGGCTGGAAAGAAGCTGAAGGCCCACCTATTTCAAAACAAGCATTGGTTAAGGATTGGCCCAATTTTTTTTTTCCGTCTTACTGCTGTTGTCTGCAGCTGTTAATGTCTTAGGCTTTGTTTGTTGTATATTTTAATGCAACAATAGGCTGTGTTCTTGTAATCCGCTTAGAATGGATGAATCTACGATAGGCGTAAAATATGTTTATTTGAAACAGAGACATAATCATGCAGACGATCTGGGGCTTTTATTCTCTGGGGATGCTGCCCATATCCTCGGTCCTGCCAAGGCCCCTCCTTCCCCTCGCTCTCAGAAACTCCCATGGTCGTCCTGTTTGAATCATTTCCCTGCTTAACCGAAGCCTTCCCTCCCCACCTGCTCCGGGCAACCCTCCAGGGAATCCGGGAAGTGTCCAGAACAGACTTCTCGGTTCTTGTCTTGCTGCTTCAGCTCCACTCACCAAAGGGAGACACGGTCCTGGAATTTGGGGGGAGTTTCTCCATTGAGACCATCTTTTCTTTTTTTTTAATACAAAAGTTGTCACAGGATTTCCAAACCCAAATTACCTGAATAAATGGGGTTTGGCCTTTGGGTGGTTCTGCAGCTTAAATACAAAAAGAGAAGTCTTTCCCTGTTTGAAAACATCGTGGGCTTGTAGATTCCAGGCATCCCCGCTCTCCGCGAGCACCCCTTCTGCAGGAGGCTCCACGTCTGCGTATTATTAACATGCATGTGTAACTTTAGGTGGCAGAAAATAAACTTTAGAGCAGTCAGCCCCAACGCCTTAATATTACTGACACGGGTCCCAATGAAGCTTTGAAGATTTACCCCCACAGCACTTGAACGAGGTGGAAGTTTCTGGTGCAGGGGGACGGCCACATCAAAGCCTGAAATATTTGCATTAAAATTACCATTTCTGGGCGCTCCCCTAACCCTCCCAGACTTTTGTTTGTTTATGAGGGTAAGAATGAGTTTTTCTCCCAGAGTGTGCAAGCTCATTTTCAAAAGGGAAATTTCCTCACAGCCTTTCCCGTTTTTGAAATCCAACCAGCGAGATCTGCGAGTACAAAAATTACAGGCAGACTTTACCCCCTGCTAAGGATGTGGCTTGGGGCTGCCACCTGGTACTTTCCCCCTCTCCTGCACTCAAAACTCATGAGGGGGGCCTGCGGTTTTACCCACAGCCGAGGGTGGGAAGTTTTCAAAAGCCCATGTTCTACAGGTAAGCACGAGTAAGTTTGCCCCACAGAAAACACTCTGAAAAATTGCCTTGTGTGTGGGGACAAGATTCAAATTGGCCACATTTGGGTACATTTTATCCTGGGCCTTCCTCCACATCTCCCACACACCTCCCAATTTGGCTTCCGAAAAAACCTGAACACCAAAACCCTCTTACTATCACTCACTGACTCACTTCTCACCGGCCTTGACCATGGACAAAACTACCTCATTGCCCTTCTTGATATATCTGCGGCTTTTGACACGATAAGCCACAACCTACTCATCTCCCATCTTGCAGACATAGGTATCTCCGGCATAGCACTCCTCTGGTTCAAATCTTACCTGACAAACAGACGTTTCTCTGTAAAAATCGGAAATCACGAATCCTCACACTTCACCCTCTCCCAAGGTGTCCCCCAAGGTTCCTCCCTCTCCTCCACCCTTTTCAACATCTACCTCCTCCCCCTCTGTCATCACCTCACTGACCTCGGCCTCAAATTTTACATCTATGCAGACGATGTTCAGATCATCATCCCTCTACGCGAATCTCTAGCTGCCACTATAAGCTACTGGGAGGACTGCCTCACATCCATCAACTCCCTCCTGACATCCCTGCAACTTGCCCTCAACTCGTCCAAAACTGAACTTATACTTTTCCACAACCATCAGACCCTCAAATCCATTCCCACAAACGACCCTATGGCCCTCTCTCTCACATCACAACCTGCAGTTCGGAACCTCGGCATCCTAATTGACCCATTACTTAACCTAAAAAAGCACATTAGCTCAGTACTCAAAGGTGGTTTTATAAGCTCAACATCATAAAAAAGCTCAAGCTGCTGCTCCATACGCATGACCTTAAAACTGTCATCCAAGCCACTATGTCATCCAAGTTAGACTACTGTAACTCGCTGTACCTTGGTCTCCCCTACTCTACCATTAAACCCTTACAGATCCTCCAAAATGCCACTGCAAGGATAATTAGCAACGCTAAAAAAACAGACCATATAACCCCTATCCTAAAAGACCTGCATTGGCTTCCCATCCCATCACGCATACTCTTCAAATCACTCACTATCATACATAAAGCTATATACAATGATAACTCCACTTGGCTCAGTGAACCCCTCCGTTTCACACAATCCGCCCGCCCCACCAGAACAAACCACAAATTTACCCTACAAGTGCCACCCCTTAAAAGGGCCCGACTAACTTCAACCAGAGACCGCGCCCTCTCAATTGCAGGCCCAACCCAATGGAATGCACTGCCCTCAAACCTCCGCCAGGAATCATGCCCAAATAAATTCCGCAAAATGCTAAAAACCTGGCTTTTCCACCAAGCCTTTCCAGATTAGCAATCCTCCCTCTCCCTGCTCCCCTTTAAACAATTGCCCCCCTTCCTTCCCCCCTGTAAATAGCCACCCTATTACACCTACCCTCACCCCAGTCCGCAAAATGCAAAAATCCTGGCTTTCCACCAAGCCTTTCCGGAATAGCAATCCTTCCTCTCCCTGCTCCCTCTTTAAACAATTGCCCCCCCTTCCTTCCCCCCTGTAAATAGCCGCCCAATTTTTTTTTTTTTGTTATTTATAGTTTATTGGTATTTCGATTAACATAACAACAATCTTAGAAACAGAAAACATCAAAATCAAAGAATTACAGCCATAAACATCAATAAACTTGTTGCAGAGTCCACAATTCTGTTTCTACTCACAGCTCAACCCCTTGATATCCGCCCCTAAGAACAAACCCCCCCTATCCCCCCCTCCCCGTCCCCTGCAGTAGAAACCCTACAGTGTTGTGGTCGTGAGCATTGATATCGGAATACACCAACATAGCGGAAAAGAATACAGCAAAATAACGTGATAGAATACAGTCCAGGTTCGAAGTACATGACATCATAAGGCCAATGGTATTACACAGCTCCCCAAGAATGTTGAGATGTAGCAGAGGTATCCCGTCCCCCAGAGGACAGAAAGAGGAAAGCCTCACCGGTCCAACCATTTCTCCAAAGGTTTCCACACAAGTAGTTGTTGGGGATTGCTATGTCTAGCGCTAAGAATCCCCGTGTGCATGAGCCAAAGCCTTCGAATCCTGGTGGTTACTTCAAGCTCTTTGGGCATATTAGCCGATCTCCACTTCAAGGCTAACTCGCCCCTAGCTGCCAGGATGACTAGGTGAGCTACTTTCCATTGGGCCCGAGATATATCAACTGGTAAATTCAAAAGTACATTCTCTGGGCCCAAAGCAATCTGCAGACCCAAAATTTGACACAAAAATTGAGTGACAAGCCCCCAGTACGCTACGACTTTGGGACATGTCCACCACATGTGGTAAAAAGTGCCCAACTGCCCACAGGCCCTCCAACACCCCGCATTATTAGTGGCCGCAAACTTATGCAATCGGTCTGGAGAGTAGTACCATCGTAGGAGCAATTTATAACTGTTTTCTGCTAAAGAGGCATATTGCGAGCTTTTTTTGGTCGCAACATGAATCTCATCCCAGTCATCGTGCGTCAGGGAACGCCCTAGATCTGACTCCCAGGCCCTCATGTAGGGCAATTTAGTATTTGGATCCCTGTTCAGGAAAGAATAAATCCTTGATATAACTTTTGTCAGGGAATCAGCACCGTCGCCCCAGTGCTCGAGCTGTGATTTTCCCTTCTCGAGTTCAAAACCAATCTTCTCTACCTGAAAGAAATGACGTACTTGAAGATAAGTGAATACATCAGAACTGGGTAAGGAATATTGCTCCCGTAACTGTGAAAAGGAAACCATGGTACCATGTGGCCATAAATGCCCGAGATCACGTATCCCCCGCTCAGCCCAAATAGGGAGAGCAGACTGTTGATCCCTATGGTGTAGGAGGGCGTTAGTGATTAAACCTGAATGAGAAAAATATTTTCTATCTCCTACTAGGGAACGCCTCCAGGCTCTCCAACTGTCAAGCGTGGTCCTAACAGGGAGAGGCATGTATGTCACCGGAAACCAAGTTTGCCTAGGTAGCCAAATTAGATCTTTAAGAGGCATCGTCGCCACCAACGATTGCTCAATGAGGCACCATTGCTTTTGGTCCTTTTTACGATGCCAGTCTATAATAGCTCTTAATTGGGCCGCAGCAAAATACCACCTTAAGTTTGGAACCCCTAAGCCCCCGCGCATTCTGGGCCTGTACATAATGAAATGTGACACCCTAGGCGGCCGTCGACGCCAAATAAAAGAAAAAATTCTCTGTTGCCATTTTTTCAGGAGCCGGGTCGACAAATGGATCGGCAAGGCCTGAAAGAGATATCCCAACCGTGGCAAGACGTTCATTTTAACGGAAGCGATACGCCCAAACCAAGACAGGTATAGATTAGACCAACGATCCAAATCATGGAATATTTTAGATATGAGGGGTGGATAATTTAACTGATACAACTCATTAGGATCCCTGCTGAGATACACTCCTAAATACTTAATTTTCTTAACGGACCATTTAAACGCAAGCCCCTCTTTCAGTGCTGGTAGATCAGCTTCCGGAATAGATATATTCAGTATCTCAGATTTTTCTATGTTTAATTTAAAACCGGACACGTTACTAAAGGTCTGCATCTCGGCTAGGGTCTCTCTTAAGGATTGGGACGGATTAGTAAGTGAGAACAGGACATCGTCCGCAAACATGGACATTTTGTAGTCAACGTCATTTATAAGTACTCCCCGAATCCGCGAATTGGACCGTACACTGATAGCCAGGGGTTCCAAAAACAAGGCAAATAAAAGGGGCGACAAGGGACACCCCTGTCTGGTCCCTCGTTTAATCGGAAAAGCTTCCGAATAAGTCCCATTAACCTTTACCCATGCTTGGGGGTCTGTATAAAGTTGTTGCAGGCAATTTAAAAAGAATGGTCCAAAATTAAGCTTTCGAAGGGTGGAAAACAAAAATGGCCAGTGGACCATATCGAAAGCCTTCTCAGCGTCCACCGATAGTAAAGCCATGGGGATATCCTGCTCTCGAGCCCACCCTATCAGGTCAATTATTTTCCGAATATTGTCAGCGGCCATCCGCCCTGGTATGAAACCTGCTTGATCAGTGTGTATCAAGCGTGCAATGATAGAGTTAAGCCGTGTCGCCAAAATTTTGGCCAGCAACTTAAGATCAAGGTCAATAAGGGAGATTGGGCGATAAGACCCACATTGTAATAAGTCCCTGCCTGGTTTGCCTATAATAGTGATCCCGGCTGTATTAGCCCCTACGCCCATGGAATTTCCAGCTCGCAAGTGGTTGAAATACTTCTGCAGCGGTGCCCCAAGAACGGAGCCCAACTTTTTATAAAAAACTGAGGAGTATCCGTCAAGCCCTGGGGCTTTGTTGAGCTTAAGTCCTTTAATTGCAAGATCAATTTCTGCCTGAGAAATCTCCTTATCCATATATGCCCGATCTGCCTCTGTGAGCTGAGGTAGAGTGAGATTGCTGAGATAAGCCTGAATGCCCACCTCAGTAATAGATGTATCATTATCATAAAGCTCCCCATAAAAATGCTGAAAACGCTGACGGATGTCCGGAGGGGAAGAAAGCAGAATCCCAGAAGGCCCGCGAATAGCGGTTATCTGGGATCGAGTCTGCAACGTTTTCAAATAGCGCGCTAGCAGCCTCCCTGTTCGATTCCCCCATTCAAATTTTTCTTGTGTCAATAGGGACAATTTAGCCCGCAGTTCCTCGTCAGCTATCTTCTGTAGTTCTTCCCTAGCTTTCTGCAATTGAGCGAATACAGATTTAGCTAAAGTTTTCCTATGCAATTCCGCCATCCGGGAAATATCCGCTCTCAGCGATTGCTTTTTACTATTTTGTTGTTTTTTGACGTGAGATCCTCGAGCGATCAGATGACCTCTCACGACGGCTTTAAGGCAACCCCAGATAACTCCCGGGTCACCTTCATTGGTGGCTAAGTAACGCTCTATCTCCTCCCCCAGGGTTTTGCAATAGGCCGGATCCCTCAGCAGAGAATCATTTAATTTCCAAGGAGAGAAGCCCTTGCCCGCATCCAAATCCCCCAGCCTGAAACCAATCAGGGCATGATCGGACCACGTTATGGGATCTATATATACTTCGACTGCCCTTCCCATCAGCAATTTATCTATTAAGTAAAAATCGATCCTAGAATAAGATTGATGGGGTATAGAAAAGAACGTGTATTGCCGGAGCAATTGATTTTTTTGCCGCCATACATCTGACAAATCCCACTTGCGGATAAGGGACCTCAACTTTTTCCTAGATTTACTGGCTCCTCTATTACCCCCTCCCAAGTTGTCAACCTGTGGCAAGATCGTCAAATTAAAATCCCCCACTAAGATGATGTGACCCTCCCCTTCTCTATCCAGAAGCCTATCTATCAAGTCCAGGAAATCCAGTTGATTGTGGTTGGGTGCATAGATATTCAACAGTGTAAACAATTCACCTTTATATTCAAATTTAGTCAATAAGTAGCGTCCATTCTCATCCTCTACATGGGACTTGATAATGTAATCATAGCCCTGCTTAAAGAAGGTGCAGACCCCAGCATATTTATGATTTTTGGAAGCAGGCGAAAAAAAGCTATAAGCAAACATCGGCCACGCCATAAGGTGTTCATAGCGGCGTCTTAAATGCGTTTCCTGTAGACAGATAATTCCCGCCTTAGCGTTAAGAACATCCTGTCTAAGGAGCTGCCGCTTCCTTGGGATATTTAGACCTTTAACATTTAAAGATATAAATTTAAGTGCCATTATGCATGAAATTTAGGCAAAACACAATTCCATTGAGTGACCAGTAAACCGGGACCCTGGCACATTTATCCACCCCCCTCCGACCCAAGCTCCACATGCAGCTGTAACCGTGTATAACCCGTCCGCATTCAACTTATCCGAGCCCAAACGCCCCAGCTTGACCACAACAATAAGCTTCCCCCACCCCTCCCATATCCCAAACCCTCCCCTTCCCCCCCCCCCCCCGAATCCCACTGTTAATCGCCACCAGTTCGTGACGTTCCTGCTGGAGCAGGTAAGAGAAACTGTGTGTCAGCAGGTAGAGCCCAAAACGCTCCCCCCCTCCCCCCCAAAATTTAGAATATCACAATGCCATTTCCTAACCAATACTATGCCCTCTCTTAAACTATAAAGGAACAGTGAAAAGTCCTTGCTGCCCCAACTGCAGCCGAGCTGTCGATCCACAAAACCTGTAGAAAAGAAACACAGGTGATTTCAACTTAAAGCATGGATATGCTCACAGAACAGAAAGGAAACGTCCCTTCACCCTGGACCCTCTTGACTGCCTGATCCGGGCACCTCGTCGTTTCTTCTTAATCGTCTGCCGCCTCTCTCAACCCGTTGCCACGTGGACGACTCCTGACGACTTTTATTTTCCGGCTGTGTAATCTGGTTGACCACGATACCTGCCGTTTTCAAGATGGCCGCCGCCTCATCCGGGGTAGTGACTCGGGAAGTTGCGCCCTGAACCGTGATGGCGATGCCAGTGGGATACAACCAACGATACCGAATTTTATTTTTCCGCATCGAAGAGGTAAGGGACTGATATGCTTGACGTCTCTTTAATGTTCCCGGGGCGAGATCTGCAAAAACGGACACCGTCTGCCCCTCCCACAGCCAAGATTGCTGCTTCCTTGCTACCGTGAGGACCTTCTCTTTGTCCGGGAACCGCAAATAGCAAGCGATTATGTCTCTTGGTAAATTTCCTCTTTTCGGGCCAAGGGTGCGATGGGCTCTCTCTAATTCAAACAGACATGAGGCTGCCTCTTCCCCACTCGCGCCCTCTTGGATCATAAAGAAACGGCTCAGCGATTTCACCACCGCGTGGCAGTCAGCATACGCATGTGTTTCAGGCACTCCCCAAAAACGCAGATTGCTCCTGCGGCTTCGATTTTCCAGATCCTCAATTTTTATAAGAAACTCGTCTCCTTCTTTAGCTAGAGATGCACATTGGGCTTGGACTTGCACCATTTTATGCTCCTGCGATTCCAGCCGGATATCGCATTCATCCACTCTGTGCCCGATATCTCTGATGTCTTCTTTAAGCTCTTCCATCCTCTCCAGCAATTCCTTTCTGTTATCCTTCATAACCTTTCTGAGATCGCTGAACCATTGTCTAAACTCAGTCCGTGTGGGCGCGCTGGATATCTGATCACCCTGCTCGTCGATCTGTGACTCAGCTTCAGCCCCTGAGGCGGCCGCCATGTCAGACTCTGAATCTTTCTCAGGGTCTTCTCCACTTTCTCCCGTTTTAGAGTACGCAAACCTCCGGAGATCGGTCCTTTTTTTCCTTTGCAACATTCCTTTGGTTGTTGGGGGATTTTCAATAGTTCTATGTGCTTCAATCGACAGGATGAATGGCGATTATAGCTATGGGGGTCTAATGGTGCAGAGGAGCTCGCTTCTCAAGCTGCCATTCCTCCCGCTGACGTCACAGCTCTCTCAGCCGCCCAATTTTATACCTCCCCTCACCCCAGTTCTGTGTAAATAGCTCCTCCTACCTCGCCCCCATTTTTAACTATTGCCTCGGGCTCCCCGTTAGAGCCCTCTCTAACTCTTGTTTTTGCTGGTTATCCACCCCCACATCCCCGTTCTATGTATTTTCTACCTGCTGTTATAATGTAAACCGACATGATGTGTATTTTAATGTCGGTATAGAAAAACTGTTAAATAAATAAATAAATAAATCTCAAAGGGAAAAGTACGTGCAACGTCTCCTTCTGAAAACTGCCCTGCAGGGAAAAGGTAAGCGTAGACATTTGCACTTTGCTTTTTCTGCATTCCAAAGCAAAACATCACAGAGTAGATCTGAAAACGCAATCTCTCCTTATTCATTTCCTCCCCCCCCCCAGGAATGCAGATAATAGGACAGGTGCTATGGAGGAAGAGGGCTGTTCTCAGACTGCATTTTTACCCTGCTAAACTGATAGTCACCTGGCTGAATGGCTTTTGGACATTGCCCTGCAAATTGATGCAAAGCCTGCAGGTAAAAGCAAGTGGCTGCAAAGTGGATGCAAAGCCTGCAGGTAAAAGCAAGTGGCTTTTAATATCGCTGCTTTGCCATTTAAAACGGATAACTTTTCAGTTATCCGTCTAAACGGCTTCTGAATACCATCCTCCATGTGTACACTAAACAGCATGTTAAGCCAGCACCCTGATCACTGTCAAAACAAACTCAACTTTAAACAAAGAGAGTGCATTTGCAGACGAGGTTTTAAAATTTTCCTTACCTACCCCAGAGAGACTCTTTATCTAAAGTTTTAGCATACCAAGCCCAGTCTGGCAGGGTCACTGGTCTGAAAATCAGTCAAGATAAGTCGGAGGCCTTAGATGTGTCAGAGAATTTGCGCCAGACCTGGGGTGGGACCTTTCCTCTCCGATGGGTCCCACTCTGAAATGAAATGTTTGGGACTTCGGATTCCCTTGGGCGTGAAATCCCTTTACAAGGGGAATGTGCAGCCTCTGTTCAGCTCTATGCAAACTAACATCTGGCACTGGCTGGACTTGCCTTTATCGCTTACTGGTAGGATCCATCTCTTAAAAACGACTGAGGTTCCAAAATGGTTACACCTGATGCAAATGTCACCTATTTGGCTACTTCGGAAAGAGGTGCCAGGATCCCTCTCAAACTTTTACAGTTACCCGGGTCACGGGGTGGGCTGAATTGCCCTAATTTGCAGTGCTACAACCTTGCCTGTATGCTAAGGCTTATTCGGGACTGGCTTTTGGGTTCTTCTCTTTTCTCACCAAATGAATATCTACAAGTATGGCTGGGTGGCTTCTCTCTCTCTCCTCAATTTAACAAACAGAACGGTGGGATTCTATGAAGGAGCTAAAATCTTTCACGGTGGTCACTTCATGTCAGAAAGCGTGGCCATTTTTATGCAAATTGTCCGGTCAGACAGGAAACTTTTCCGCCTGCCTAGAAATTGGTGGAAACCCTTCCTTTCCTCCAGTCGCGGAACAAGGGGTGTTTAAGGCTTGGAGGCAGAAGGGGCTTCCTCACATTCGACAGTTGTTTATGGACAAGCTTTCTTGACTTACAACGTACCTTTCACCTATCGCACAGGGATTTATTTTTGCTTTTCTACAACTTCGCCATTACATCATGTCTTTGCTCATTAAAAATCCTGGTTTGGGGGTTATTCGGCAAGTTAGACGCAATCTTTCAGGATGAAATGGGGAGAAAACCCTCTTGGGCCAAGTTCTCTAGTGCAGTGGCTCTCAACCTTTTTTTCTGGCCGGGATACACCTGACAGATGGTTCTCACATGCGTGACACACTGAGCACGTGATCGTCACGGGGCTAAATGTAAACATACACACTGTCTCTACGGGAGCCGCCCTGACCCCCCCCAACAATGGGGGCAGAACTAGGCCATTCCCCTTTCAATATACCATGCAAAAAAGATATTTCTGGTGCCATCTCAGTAACAGCAACATAAACAGTTTTTATGCGCAAAAGCCCTCCTTAGGAAAAAACAGGAATTTACCACCAATACATGTCCTATTGAGAAAACACAACAAATAAGATTGATACAATTGCCTACATGCTAGTAAAATACTTCACCTCTGTCACACACATAGAATCGACCTTCACCAAGTACAGAAAGACCACAAATTACAAATACGGAGACAAACTAGAATGGAGATCCAGAAAAGCCACTCTGCATGCCGTGCAAAACTGAAGAAATGGAAACAGAAATATAGCACCTACCACACTCCCAGGATCTGCAATAATGCGCACAAACTAATGCGCAAAACGTTATGGAACTCATTCAAACAGTAACAACCCTACCTATGAAAAGGCAACACTACAAATATTTAACCAGGCCCTAAACATCAATACACCTCCTATGAGGAAAACAGAACAAGCCAAGCTGCTATAGATCCCTAAACAGAAACTATAAGCTTGCAGAACACCCTTAGCTGGGTCACACACGCAGAACACAAATAGACCCTCACCAAATACAGTGACCATCAAGTTAATGATTTTGTTTTCCCATTGTTGCACTGCATACACTCAGTCTGGCTTCTTGCTGTTTCCAGTTCAGTTTTTGTCTCCACATTTCTATTTATACATTTCTCAAGTAATATAAAATAATAATTCTAAAACTAGAATAGTAAATATAAAACAGCTGTTAAATAGAAATAACATCCGATCATTAAAAACTTACAAAATTATTAAACATTTCCTAAACACCAATAAAATATTTCAAACAGCAGACACATTACATAATACCCAATAATTAAAATGGTAGTCAGTCAAGAAAGATAAACTTAAAAAGTCATCTTTACTTGCCCTCTCTGGCAACTCTCCTACTCCTTTCCCTTGTAGGCCTTAGCACACACCAGAAGCAGCAATGGCTGCTGAAGCTCTGTTCTGACGCTCCTCTTCCTTAGGGTCCGTGACTCGTCTGTCTCACACACACACTTTCAGTCTCCTCCCTGACCAATCTTTCTTTCTCTCTCTCTCACACACACACACACACCAGTCGCCTCCCTGACCAGTCTCTTGCTTTCACACATTTTTTCTCTCTCTTACACTCACAGTCTCAATCACACACATTCTCTCACATACTTACACATATGCTGGCTCACTCTGTCTCACTCACTCACCCCCACCCCACATGGCAGCTATTGCACAAGGCAGCCGGTATTCTGCTATTAAAGCAGTCGTGACAGGCTGAGAACTGCAGCAGGAGTGACTCACCAGGCCCCGCAGTGATAAGAAGGCAGCACTGAGCTGTTTGCCTGTGCTGTGATCATCGCAGCACCGAGCAGTCAGCTAAGAATGTGGCCGCGGGAATTTCCTGCCATGCGGCTGTTTGGGAAATCCGTCGAGTAGCCATGATGTGCAAGGGCTGCGGGAGTCAGTGACCATCTCTCTCTGTGGGCCATTGTTGGTTGCATGGGTGAGTGGCCAAGAGCAGAGCCAGGGGAATTTCCGTGGTACAGAGGGTGCGGGGAAGAGGGGCAGAGAATAGCCAATGACAAGCTCCCCATGGTATGAAGAGGCTGCGTTTTGATCGGCAGGAGCCAGTTGCTCGCAGCCTGAGGAAAGGCAGGAAGTGTTCCCGAGGGGAAGGGCTGGAGCGGACATGAGTCTCTGAGCCTAGTACCACCATGAGGAGAGAGGGGAGCTGCAGAAGGCATTGGGGAGGCCTTACGATTTAGGCCACAATCCTGCTGACATCAGTGGGACCCATAGATCTGAAGCAGGGGCCATATAAAAAAAGTTAAACGCCGCAGACCCGAGGCAGCTAATCGACGGATTTCCCAATCAGCTGCACGGCAGGAAATTGCCACGACCACATTCTCAGCTGACTGTACTGCGCCGTGATGATCGCAGCCCAGACAAAACAGCTGATTGCTGCCTTTTTACCACTGAGGAGCTGGGGGGGGGGGGGGGGAATCTTGGGACATGAATTTGACAGTGGCAGCAGCAGCTGCGTGACCCTTTCTTCTTCCCGCGTGCCTGGTAAACATCACTTCCTCTTCCGGGCCGCAGGGGCAGGAAGAAGAAAAGGCCATGCTGCTGTTGCTGGCTTCCACAAACACTACTGCCGTTCCACTCTGGGCTCGAAAGTGCTGACAGCACGGGCAGGAACAGCAGCAGTGTTCGTTGAAGAACTGTTGTGCGTCTCGCTGGGGAGAGGAGAGAGAGGGAGGGAAGAGCTGGAGACCAGGAAGTGCGCGACACACCAGTTGAGGACCGCTGCTCTAAAGCCTTGCTTAGTTTAGAAGAATCTCAAGACTTTACTGTGGTGATGGGGCACTGGTCTCGTTGGCCGGAAGTAAAGCTGACAAACCAGGACCTTACTCATTAAACGCATACCAGAAATCTCAGAAAACGCCCTGATGAGACAGAAACAATTTAAATTCATTTGGGAAATATATAACTTGCAATCTACTGCATTTAAAGCCAAAGCATGCCAGTCTCCTGTTTGTGAAAAATGTGCAGCAGAGCATAACGATTATTTGCATGGTTTCTGGAAATGTTCAACAATACGCTTTTTCTGGACTGATGCAGTCAATAGATGTTCTACTATATTGGGTGTTCCCCTTCCCAATGACTTACATTTCTGGTTGTTTGGCTTATATCTCCCTGCTTCTGTGATGCTTTCTAAATATCAGACTCTGTTTCTGGATAGAGCAGGGGTCATTGCTTAGAAAGACAATCCTAGCCCACTGGGTTGGAACAGTCTCTCTCCCCGTTTACTCTCCTGGGAATCTAGGATGTTAAAGCTACTCACTTTTCAACATCTCTCTGCAAAAGCACTCTCCAAAGCTAAACGGGAATCCGCGCTGGCTATTTGGCTCCCATTCTTAAGTACAATACCCACAGTGACTAAGAATGAAGGTCTTGATCTTTAAGCAAGGCCCTGCAACCCCAAGGTAGAGAATGCTCCCATCTAGTAACATCTCCTTGAGGCCTGGTTGGTGGCTTTCTCATCTCTATGTAACAGCTGTTATCCTTTTTTATGGTTTTCATTGTTCTTTGAAACCTAATAGCCTCCATCTGTTGGGTTAATGTTATTGCTGTGGGGGGGAGATTACTTCAACATGTAACTCAGTATTCAGTTCTTCATTCTATTCTGGTAGTCGCTCCTGTTGTATTTATTAAAATTATTACATAACATATATGAATCAAAAAATTAAAAAAGTGCAAACATAACTGCAAAAAAATCACTTTAAAACTAATTCAAGGAAATGGTAACTGCAACATCGCTCCCCGCTTTTATGGTGGGGGGAAAAGGAAGGGGGAAATGGATACAACCACCAATATTACGCATTACGCATTCATGTCCCAGTCCGGAATCTGAGATCACTAGGTCAAGCCCTATTGACAATACCATCACCCAAATTAGCCCATCTCGGTTCAGTGAGGGAGAGGTCCTTGTCACTGGCAGGACCAAAGATGTGGAATTCCTTATCTGTTGAAATTCGTACAGAGGAAAACATCAATAGCTTCAAGAAGCAGATAAAAACCTGGTTATTCGAGCAGGCTTTTATCCAAAATAATTGACCCTTCCTACCTCAGTTTTACTTAGCGGATGAGATAGAATAAGGAGAAGAAGGGTTAGAAGGGAAGGGGGGAAAGAGGGCGTGAAGAAGGGAAGGAGAAAGAGAAAGAAATGAGGAGGAAGGGAAAGAAATGATTGGGGTTTTATCAGTATTATTGTATTTTAAAATGGTTTTAGACTATGTAAAAGTATTGTTTTATTAATTTAACGTTTTTGAAAAATGATGTAACATGTATAATGATAGGTTCAGTATAAGTGTGTTTTGAATGTTGCTACTGCAAATTCTATCAGTGTAAACCGCCTTGAAATTAAGTTGAAAGCCGGATTATATAAAGCTGAATAAATAAATAAAATAAATAAATAAATAAATATCAGCCCAGGACGGCTTCTACAGCCAAGTCTCAAAGCAAAGAACGTCAAGCAGCATAGTCTGAATTATCAAGAAGGCTCCTCACCCAGTAAAAATGCTCCTAGCAGTAACCGCCATGTTGAAAAGGTTTTGTGTGGACATTTGTCATAATGAAGGGAAAGAAATAAACTGACCCCTGAAGAAGGCAGGATATTGCCGAAATGCAGGCCTGTATGGGGTTAAATGTGAATCTAAATGAAAGGTCTAATCTTCGGCAGATTACTTCACATAACATAAGTGATCTTTTGACTTTCAATTTTTGGCTAAGAAGCAGCAGATCATTTTTCTAAAAAAGTTTCAAACATTTTTTTTTAGAACTGGTAAATAATTGTGAGCTTGTGCACTTGTGCAATGGTCACTGCTTGTAACCATTGCCTAGTAAGAGGCAGCAGACATAATTCTGATATCATGTTCTTCAATTTGTTTTATTTGTTGTGACTACCTATTTAAAAATATATGCGCATATAGTTTGCTCACATAAAACCTTGTGTGGAAGTTCATATATCTTACAACACGCACACGTAATTGAAATTGCCAGTTTGCCAAAACCTCCACCAGCTCACCCAGTCTTTCTCCAGGTCATCAAAACCCTCCTAGGTCTTCACTCTGAACTCCTACTGGTTCCCCAAACTTCACCCAACCAAGGAGTCTAACATCAACTGTCACATTGCCTTGCTGCCTTCAGATCGGCAGACACTGTCACCCCAAGGTCCTTCTCCCACTCCGTGCACATTAATTTTTCATCCCCATCACATTCAATTTTTTTTGGATTCCCGCACCCCAGATGCATGACTCTGTACTTCTTGGCATTAAATCCCAGCTGCTAAATCTTCGACCAGTCTTCAAGCTTTCTTAAGGCACTTTTCATTCTCTCTATTCCTTCAGAAGTGTCCACTCTGTTGCAGATCTTTGTCTCTTTGCTATTATGATTTCTGTGCTCAAAGTATGTTTTCCGCACAGAAAACATTTTTTTGTGCATATAAATCAGATTTTATGTTCAGAAAACATGCTTTGTTTTGTAGAAAGCATGTTTTCTGACTATAAAATCCCAACTATAGGTCCTGGAACTGGAACTCCAACTTCTGTCCATAGACTTCCCTAGGAACTTTACTTCTCTTTGGAACAGGAGTTAGGGTTCCAGTGCTAAGGAAATGCATGGTAAGCAAATGCACTTCTCTGCATTGGGGTGGGAAGGAGAGTAATAGCTAATGCCATCGTTAGCATAGGATTTGCATGAGAGTGTAAATCTGTAGGCAGATTGTTGTGTTTACATTTTTTGTGTGTAAATTTCTTTGCTACACTGGCAGTAAAGTCTACACACAAAAAATGTGTGCACAACTGCAGAATAAACTGTACACTCTGCCAAAAGTGTACAGTTTATTCTGCAGTTGTGCACACATCGGCCCCTATGCCGATGTGTGCACAACTGCACACATCGGCCCCTATGCAGGTAAAACACATTGTGACATCCAAAGTGTATTTGAAGCCACAGTTGAGAGTGCACATTACCTGGGTAAATCGGTCTTGTTAAAATTGTCCTCTATATATATTGGGAGAGGCTGAGGTAATAAACATCATTTTTAAAGCAGTTTAACCTTATTCTACACAGTGCCATGCAAAGAGCTTTCAAGGACATATACTAATGGAGGGGGAGAATATTAGAGAAAAATATTTGTCCTCTTAACCATGCAAGTGAAATATCTGTGCTCCTATAAATAACTTTCTCTGCTGGGACAAAGGAAAAGACATATGTGGGGGGTAGGAGGGAAATGAAAAACTTCAATCCTACACAATCCATTTTGTTTAAAAGAATAAAGTTGAAAATTAGGATTTTTGTTTATTATTAAAAATTCTTTTGTTGGATTTTGTAGAATTCCTGATCTCTCTTCTTACACTCAGGAGGGTCCCAAAATGTCTTTTCTGTGCCCCAGGTCTGCTTGGAGTCCTATTAAAGTCAGGGCTGACGCTGCAGTGTCCCAGGTTAGAAAGCTGCAGCAGTGTTTGTACAGAGAGGGCAGGAAGTTGGGGGCAATCTCCTACCTGAGCAGAAGCTCCTGCGGGCATTTTCCTCTCTGCTTTGGCTGCTTTCAGGATTAGAAATGAATTGGGGGCCCTTTCTCCGGCTGGGGAAGAGCTGAGGGGTTGCCTCTTGCAATGGAGCTCCGAGCTGTTAGGGGGGAGGGAGAGGGAAAGAAGAAAGGCAGAAGCTGAGATATGGGGCTGGACTATTTCATCCTAGGCTCAGGGGTGTCTGGGATTCAGCTGTTAATCTGCAAATTAAAGTATAAATGAAAAAAAAAAAACCCCAAGACTCTTTCTCTCTCTCCGTCTGGATTCAGCACTGGGCAGCGCCTCTTCCTGCAGGGCGCAGACTGATGACGTCACATAGGAGACGAGGGCGCTTTATGCTGAGCAGTGGGACTGCAGGGCAGAGCCTGTTTAGGTGTAATGTTACGTGTTTTTTTTTTACATTTGCAACTCACTGCTACGTAACACTTTGAGGGAAAAGGAGAGCAAAAGAAGAGGAAAGGACAGAGGGGCACCCTGGGGTGCTGAGGAAAAGCACCGGATTTGTGTAAAGGGTAGAGGAAAAGGAGCACAAGCAGGCTGGGGAGTGGGGAGAGAAAGGGAGAGGCAGGAGATAGGTAGGGGAGGGCAGGAGAGAGTAGAAGAGGGGAATTTGTAGAGTTTGGTATATGCAATAGGATCAGATATAGCAGTTTAGAGGCTGATGGATTAGCAGAAGAATAGACTACCTGCAGCATAGTTCCAAGGGAAAATATTTTTATCCCATAACATTTCAGTGTCTGTTTCTTTCCCTCTTGTCTCTGTTCTGTCTCTTTATTTATTTTGACTTCTCCTTCATTTACTGCTTCCTGTCATCTTTCTGCTTTTGCCTCTTCCTCAAGCAATCATCCTCCATTTTTCTCTTTCTCCATTACAACCCCTCTGCTTTTTTCCAGACAATCCTCTTTTCTTTCTTCACCCAATACCTCCACAATCAGGGGCGACTCACTGTAGGGATGAAATTGTGCGCCCCCCCCCCCCATGTTGCGGCACAGAAGTCTGGCCCTTTTGGTGATTTGTAATAGAAGGCTGGTGGGGGAGGGAAGCAAGGGGCCCAAAGGAGTGGCAGATATATTATCACTGACATACTTTCTAGGAAACTAACAACACTGCCACACTCCTGGGAACCCTATTTTTTTTTTTTATTTATTTATTTATTTATTTTATATTCCACCTTTTAGCCATTTTAAAGTGGATTAAATTCAGGTACTGGAGATATGTTCCTGTCCCAGAGGGCTCATAATCTAGGAAAGGAGGTTTGCTTCCAGGTCTGGTACTGGCAGAGCTGCCAGTCTGCTCTCGGCTCCTCACCACCTCAGATTCCGTGCCACCATCCAACCCCATGCCTACTATTCTTGAACCTTGTCATCATCTGAATGTTCAGATTGCTAGACAGGCACTTGCTTTGGTAGCTGGAGTTAAAAAGTTCCACAAATATGTGTATGGCCAGGCTTTTGAAATCTGTATTGACCACAAGCCTCTATTGAGCATTCTCCAAAGACAAGCCCACACCCTTTAGTCTTGTCATCATGGTGTCACTAGTGCAGCTTGGGGTCAGGGAACACCCTCTCAGACGTGGTGCAGGACCGGCTTGTGTTTATCTTCTGCCTAGACAGCCTCTCTCCCCCCCAGGTGGAGCCCTTAGGTTCTGGGGGCTGGCAGGGCTTGGTGTCAGTGGCAGAACATCCTGATGTGAGGCTGGGCAGACTGGAAGAGGCTGGACAGGCTCAGGGTGGGGCTAAGGGCAAGATAATGGAACAGGAGGGTAGCAGGATGCTGAACAAAGGCTGGAACTGGATAGACACAGGCTTGGGCAAGGTAAAGCAAAGGAGGGAATGGATGCTAGGAACTGGACTGGGCAGGGCATGGTAACACTAGACAAGGGCAGGGCTGGACAAGGCAGACAAGAGTAGAACTAGACATATCAGACAAGGGCAGGAGTGGATAAGTACAGCACAAAACAGAGAACACTAAGACCTGAAGGCAGCAATACAGAAAAGCACCTAGACCATTAAGCAAAAGGCCCGGAGGTCACTAAGCAAGGAGAGGCCTAGACAAGACACAAGGCAAGAAGCCAGTCAGAGAGCCATGGGTGACTCCAAGAAGAGGCATTGAGGTTCTACTGGTAAGGCTGGCTTAAGTAGTTCAGGAACTGCTCAGGTACTCAGTGAGGAGATGGTTCAGATAGCTAGGAGCAGAGTTTGCTGGAGGCCTCTGCTGGTGGGGAGGTGTAATAGCAGGCAGAATCAGGGCATGGTGAGACTATATAACAGGCGAAATCGTGACATATGGATACGATGGTGGATTATCATGCTGCATGCTTATGACTATACATTGGTGTACAAACCTGTCAAAGCAATTGCCCATGCTGATGCCCAGCCTGCCACTATGGGTATTAGACTTTATTGTTCCATCTCTAGCCAAAGTGTTGATGCTAGAAACTCTTCCTGGTAGTCTTCTGCAGGTTGTCCAAATAGCTAGGCTGGCTGCAAAGGACCCTGTCTTGATCCATGACCTGAACTGGGTTGTGGAAGGGATGGCGAAGAGTAGTAGACTGCATGAAGAGTTCAGATCATATTCAAGCAGGCACCATGAGCTACAAGCCCATACAGGATGTCTCCTTTGGGGAAATCAAGTTATTCCATGACAAGTTCATCAGGTTATTCTAGCCTGGAGTTGTGTGTATGATGGCACTGGTCAGGAACTTCATCTGTTAGCCGGCACAGATAGTGACATAGAAACTTTCTCTTGGGAAATGATCAAAAATTTACATTGACGTTGCAAGTCCATTTCAAGGAAAGAACTTCCTTGCTTTGGTAAATTCTTATCTGAAGTGGCTCAAGATGATTGCAGAATCCTTATAAACATCTGCTGCAACAATTGCAGCTGTTTGCAACTCTTAGGTTCCCAGATAGGATTGCATTAGACAATGGGCTTTCTCTCACATCTGATGACTTCAAGGACTTTGTGCAGAGAAACCTGTGGAAATGCTCTTCCACTGGCTTGGATTCCTGATCCATGCAGAATTCCTGTTCCAAGCCAGGATTTCCTGCCATGCCAGGGTCTCCTAAAGTCTCAGCCTGCCCGAATCGCTTATATACTTTCTTCAGTCATCAAGGCTTGGCCATGGCCTGCACTTTCAGGCTCAACCTGCAGGGAGCGATAGTGGCATTGGGTGAAGGCCCCCATGACACCCTCCTCCTTTCAGTTCTTTAAACAGTTCTCCAAACACTTTATCCCCCTCTCCATGATATTTCACCTTCACACAGCAATCACTCATTATTCATTCCCTCTTCAGAGCAATCATCACACCCTGAGGGATAATCCCTCTCTCTTCCCTGGGTTTCTGTAAACCTCTTTTTAGAAAATGTGACTGGTGGCTTACTGTGGCCTAGTCTTCATCGTGGCCTAGAGGTAAGTATAGATGAAATACTCAGTTATTTCCCAAATAGCATCATAGTGTGGGGGAAGGAACCCTACCACATCTCTCCCATAACTCCAAATTTCTGTTGTGTATATTACATGTTTGGGGAAATCCACACAACTCTTGGGTTTTTTTTTCCCCCGAGGAAGAGGGGAAAAGCTAGAGTAGTAAAGCTTACAAATGGAATACCGATAAGTGGTATTATAAAACTGTTACTGTAAACCCCCCAATTGCCCTAACAAAATTACATACAGGAAGGAGAGCACTGGTGATTCCCCCTCTATCACAGTGGCTAGGCTAAGGAATGAAGTTACCAATTTACAATGACCAATATCTTGCCAGTGAAACCCCTGCAGCGAGAAGGTTCCAGAAATAACTCCACCTCTCTGTGGTGTAATTTAAAATAGACATATGAAATATACCAATACAGCTAAGAGCTTTACTGGAGGTAGGGAAGAGAGAGTGGAGCAGATAAATTACTACACTATGTAATGCAAACAAAATGCTGTGTTCTTTATGAATTTATTCTTTCACTTTTTTCAATATTTTTGTTATTTTGATTGAGATAATTTTTCTATCCCATTTTTTGAATTATGTATTTATTTTTTGCATTCCAATAGAGAGATATCTGCTTAGTTGTTGTTCACTTATGCATGCAAAATAGCACATTCACACTTTTACATTACAAACTCATACATTCTATAGGAGACAAGAACATGTTCTCAGATAGAGAAGAAAAGAATATTGTCTCTTCTGCAGTAACTGCTGGCTCCTTTTCCTCTTCTTCTGCTGAGGAGGAGTACCCCTGGCTTATAAAATCTTCTGGGTAGCCTCTCCAAGCGGACTGTGCTCATTTGAGCTAGTCAAGGTCCTTAATTATTTCCTTCTTTGATCCCTGAGTCATGTCCCAAAGGTCTTGCTCTTGTTCCTTCTGGTATTCCAGGTCTCTTGAGTTGCACGAGTGCCTTACTCAGCTTGGATATTGCAGGCATTACAGAGCTTGCAATCTCACCCATTTGTGATGTAACATAATGATGAGGTTTTCCATGAACTCCTGTTGGGAGGTAGCAGTCTGCTGGAGTTTTTCCATGAGCTCCTGTTCCTATTAGCAATCCATTATTTGGGCTCTAGCCACCTTGGCCTGTATCAGTGCAGCAATCCATCCTACCCCATCTCCTTTGTTCTCATTTCTCTGGGACGGTCCAGTTCTTTTCTAGCGTTGGTATGAAGAGGCAATAAGCCCGGCTAAAAATCTAATGATCCCCTTATGCAGGCACCTGTTCACTGAAACATCGGTGATATCAGGATCTACTCGGGAGAGCAAAAATGTCTCATGTTAAAACAGGCTTGCTGTTGTTCAAGTTAAGTATTTGAGAAAATAAAAGTATTTTGATAATTTTATTACTTCACCCAAATTATCTTAACAGAATAAGATATATATAGAGAAACAAGATTGTAAATGATTACAGCTTCCAATGCACGATATGACCACAGTTTGAAGCCCATTGCGGGCAAAAGACTGCAAATTGCAAATCGTATTGAATAACTGATACAATCCCTTGTATAAATTTCATATGAAAATCCACGAGTAAAATTTGATATTTTCATCTTAGTAGTATTTTTTTTTGCTGCCTTTCTTTGCTATGGTGTAGATTTAAATTGAAGGCAGTGTGTTCTTAAATGAATAAGCTCTTTTATTGCCAGAGGTCTAGGATCCCTCTAGTCCAGGACACCTGGCACTTTGAGACATCATTCTCCATTGAGAACACTGTGCTAAGGAGTGGCCAAGACATCTACACCAAAAGCACAGTCTCATTCCCTTCCCTAAGCCTGGATACTAAGAGCACATTGTATGCACTTACATTGGCTCAGGAATTCTCACAGGTACTGGGTGAGGAACTCAGCATAGAAGGATATGGCCACCTAGAAACATCTCTTATATTCTCCCAGTCGCAAGTCTATATGGATTATAGTATTGACCAGTTCCTCCAGGGATGCAGGCAGCTGTACCTCTCTCCTTTCAGTCTGTGTCCTCCTGAAGCTGTCAAAACCCAGTTGCATAAGAGAGAACTGATCCTCTTCTTTGTTTCAGCTGTAGGAGACCCCGTTCTGCAATACGTATCTGGTGTAGGTCCAAGAGCATTCGCTTAAACTCCTGAAATCTCTCCCAGGTAAAGTCTTGGTTTTGTTCCATAAAGATGGTAAGCCCATTTCAGGGCATCTCCTGTAAATAAGGTTACTACCCAACACATTTTCGGAATTCCTTCCTGAAGTGCAGGTCACATTGGTGCAGGAATGCACGATCACATTCTCTGCTTATATTGAAACATTCTGATGGCAGTGGGCTGGGCACCAGATAGTTCCTCTGAACCAACCATGCCCACAAGCTGCATAAACCTCTGGGCGAGATTTTCGATGGCATATGCCTGGGCTTGGTATCTCTCCTGCTGCTGTGTCTGTAGGAGCTGATTCTTTGGCAGCAGCTCTTGAATTTGCTCCTGAGTAGCCATTGTAGGGGGGGTTACAAAAAGACACACAATCCATGAAGATTAACCCTACCGGTATACAGGTAAGGGTTGGCATATTTTCTATAGCCAGGACTGAACACTTGTGGACCAGGAAGCCTGTCTCTCTCTCTCCCCCCTCATGTGCACAAAAAGGAACAATCAAAATGTAGTCTTCTGAGGTAAAAATATCACAATATGTATATTCTATTTATATGCACTGCGGTTCTGACAACCTTCAAACCCTGTGGAAGAGACACTTGGAACTCATTGTTGAGATGGGCAGCTCACAATTTGGCCCCATGACCCGCCACACCCGCCCCAGGCATGGCAGAGCCTCTCCCCTATCAAGGATGCCGCTGATCCACACAGTGGGAGGCGCTCGACGCCATCTCCTTCCTGCTCCTCCCTGGCCCTCTCTATGCTCATGTGCACAGCTTGCTCCAGAACGTAAAGGGCCCATGGTGGGAAAAGTCCCCACGGTGCCCTTTGGTGATGTCTATAGCCTGCACTACTTAAGGCACCTCTGGACCTTGCACAAGTGCCTCAACAGTGGATCTCCTGCCTTGCAGTACATGTTGCCTAGCGTTCCCGGTTCCTGTGTTCCTGATTCTTGTCCAGCTTTGCCTTCCAGTCTTGCCTCATCCAGCCTTGTCTTCTCCAACCTTCCACATCCAGTCCTCCTTGTCCAGCCGTGCCTTGGCTTGTCCATCTTGTCCAGTGTCTTCTGTGTGTCTTTGCTCACCCTTGACCTGACTTCCCTTGCTTGGACCTAACCATGATTGCCTGCCATCTGAACCTGACCCCTTGCTTGGACCTGACCATCCTTGTTAGCCACCTGCCCCAACCTTGGCCTATCTCTGACTCCCTTAGTCTGCTGCCTGCCCTGACCTCAGTGTGCCTTTGGACTATCTCTCTTCACTGCTTAGGGATCCGTTTAAGACCTATCAGCTGCCAGAACCCAAGGGCTCAACCTGCGGGGGAGGTGACTGGTATAGGTGAAGCTGAAGACTGTCCCGCTACAGGGCACATTTGCTAGCTGCCGGCGTAGGCCTCGTAGGTTCACCTATGCTGCATCAACTATGCCACAGCACAAAGAGCTAACAACTCTGCTACCTGTTACAGCCATATGGCGTTAGGCTTATGCGCAAACACATGCAACACGCGAAACCATGTATATTGATGGATTGAATATGCCTACTTTACTCACCTATTTTAAATATATATGTGCATATATTTTACACATAAAAATAAACTAGAACCTGCTCACGAAAGTCCCGATTTACTTGCGCAACTCAGCCAATTTTAAAACAGGCACACATCGAGGAAATTAACCAGTTTGCCAATTAGTCCACCAGTTCACCTAGTCCTTCTCCAGCACATCAAAGCCTTCCTGGTTAGGATGAAGGATTTCCTCCCACTTGTGACTCCTGCTCCCGAACACAGAGCATCGCCGTCTGTCTGTCCTCCAGTCACAGCCTGACATCATCGAGAGGTGCCTTTCAGCAGGAGAAAGAGAGGCACTCTGTGGCGCAACGTCACTGGCGCGCGCACCAAAGAAATGCACCCCTGGGTTCGTTTTTGTGGAGGCTGCTGTGACCAACTGCTCCTTTTGTCCTTCGAGATTTCCTTTTACCTAGTATGGGGGGAAAAGAAGAGGATGGGTTTGCACCTTTCCTTCTCTTCCTCAGCAATCTACTATTCGCCAGATGTTCGCCAGGACATCAGAAATCCTTAAACTCAGGTGAGTTTCTTCATGGCTGGCAGTATTAATGGAACTTTTCAGGGCCAGCCAAAGATTGAGCCATCTTTAAGCCCTGAGTTCTGCATTCCTCCTCCTGCTCCAGGGTTTGATGGGGGCTCTCAGCCTCCCAATGGGTCTGTTGTTGATGAATCGGAGAGGAATTGTACCCTGAGTAGTCTATCGGTCTGGTCAGTCTGTGAATATCCCCTCAGAGCTCATTTTGCAGAGGCCAGCAGTCATTGGGCTTGAAGATGTGTGGCGAGCCTTAGTGCATTTGGAAAGTGCTGAGACTAATAAAATGGATTCCTTTTCCTCTTTGTTGGATTCTCTGAAGGGTCAGTTTGTAGCTTCCCAAATAACATCAGTGGATCATGATAAAAGGTTGAAGAACCTTGAAGTTCATGATCTAAGTAATCAGGAATTAAGGTCAACTTTAATTAGCGATTGTTCTTCTATTAATTGAGGTCTTGAGTTGTTTGAGAACAGATGGAGGTCCCTTAATCTCCGTCTGTTGAATTTTCCTAGATCCCCCCAGTTGGTGCTAGAGAGTTAGTTAAAACATATTTAAAGGAGATTCTTGGTATGTCTGAAGATCATTTACCTATCTTACCAAGATGTATTATGTTCCTGTTAAAAGGGGGGGGGGAATGTGCAGTTAACAGTAATTCTGATGTGTTACACATTTCTTCAGTTTTTTAAATTTGACTAATTTTCTAGAACAATCTCAGGAAGTGATTCATGAATGGGCAATCTTGTTGATCTCTTGTTCTTCGGTACTAAAGAAAGATTTGATTTTGAGATTTTTTTTTTATTAACAAGACTGCCCTTTTCATGGTCAAATAATTTGGATTTTCTCTCTTGTCTCAAGACAGACTCAAAATAGGCAAAAGGTTTTTCTCCAGTTGAGAGAAACTGTTCTTGGTCTAGGGGGTGAATTCTTTTTGCACTATCCCTCAAAGTGTTTAATTAAGTTAGATGGAAACCATTTTTCTTTCTATGAACCAAATCAGCTAAAATCTTTATTGGATGGTAAGAGTTCTGTAAACCCTACATCTACTCCTTAGCTTGAAGACCGCTGTAATGTGGAATTGGTAATTTTTCAGCAGCCATTCTTGATTGTTATTTTCCTTTGAAGAGATATGTTCCATTGGGTTCTTCACCTCACTAATTTTGTGGTTATGTAATTGACATTGCAGGGGGTTTTTGTTGGAGTTTTTTTTTTAATTCTTTATTTTCAGTTTTCAAAATTCAAATCCATATATATAACCTTGTACAGAAAAAAAAGGATATTGTTATTTCAATATAATTCATATATAACAGCAAAAATGCCTCAAACAGAAATCAAAATTCCCAATCCACAATATCCAAAATTATAAGTAATAGGTGAGGGGCGAAATCTGAGCATATTAATAGGAAATCCAATTATAACAAAAAGAAAACTAGACCTATACATCGAGTAGTGCAACAGTTTTTGACTTTACTGAGCCGGGCTAGTAACTGGTGGTGTTAGGGAGCATGCCTCTAAAAAGGCCCTCAGCTGGTCGGGCTCATAGAATACATACTGATCATTTAGATACCTTATAGAGCGTTTACAAGGGTACTTTAATATATAGCTTGCCCCCAACTGAAGAACCTCAGAGCGCACCTGTAAAAACCTTTTCCGACGTGCTTGAGTTGTCTTTATTACATCTGGATAAATCCATATGGGTCTTCCAAAAAACAATAATAGCCTGCACCTCAAAAACAAACGCAGTATTTGATTACGCTCGGAGAGGAATGCGAAGGAAATCAAAAGTGATTTTCTTTGGGTAACCTCAGTTCCCAAAGAAGTCTCCATGAAATTTTGTTAAATCTAAAGTAGTACCATTTCCTTCTTGGTCCCTTTCTTCAGTTTGGGCTTGCTGTTGTTGTGGCAAATAATAAGCTTTAACAATTACAGGAGTAGCAGATTCAGGTATTTTAAGAGCCTGATGCATATATGTTTTAAAAAGCTCTAAAGGAGAAATTAACCTTATGACAGGGAAATTTATAACCCTCAAATTGTGGGCTCTTAATGCATTTTCTACTCTTTCTAGCCTTTTATTCAAAAGTCCTTCAGATGAAATTAACTTTATCTGAGTGTTCTCAGTAGCTGTAACTCTTTTTTCCGAATCTTCTTCTTTTCTACTGTATGAAATTATTAAGTTAATATTTATTACCGTCTGGTCCCTTGTGTCCATGGTCACTAGTGATAAGGTCTTGATAGATTTCTCTATCGACCTTAATGCTGTCCGTATCCCTGCTAACGTTTCATTTTTATCCGTATCTGTAAGTGAACCGGCCAGCAGGGCCCTCAAGTGGTTCTCTCCCTCCTCCAAGTTACCGCTCCTCTCGGTCAGCATACCTTGTTGTTGTGTCATTGTCAACAATCCCTGAAGTTCTTTCTGGGCTATATCCGAAGGCAATTCCTCCACTGCTCTCCCTGGAATTAACTCCGTATGTGCCACTATTGGGATTCGCTCCTGGATCACTGGTTCCTCACCACTTCGAACTACCGTCAAAGGGAACCCTCCTCTTTCCAGGGCACACAAGGTAGCGTCGTTGTTAGTCGGAGGAGCTGGTCTCACCGGCTCTCCGGGGCTCAAGGTGGTATCTGGGGTCAGGGAGAACGCCTGCTTCGCGATACTCCTCCAGCGACAGAGCATTCCGGAGTAGACGTTGTTGCACCCGAGAAGAAGCCTTCAATTCGAGATTGAGAGGCATCGATCGAGGGGGAATCCACCGTCCCCCTTAATCTTCCCTTTCTCTGGGTATGTGGCATAAAAGAACGAAGAAATTCCAATATCAGGTAATACCTCTCCTCAAGTAGCGTCTTAACAGACCTACTCGGTGGCGGCCATCTCATTGCAGTTTAAATTATTTCTTTGCAATGTATATTTTTCTTCTTAGTTTTCTTGTATATTTTGTAATGCCTTATTTGCTGTCCAAGCATTATTACTTGTAATTATATTTGTGAAATGTTAGAAATAAAGAGAAGAAAAAAAAAAAAAAAGCCTTCCTGGTTCTTCAGTTTCCCCGCAGTACACGCAGACTTCCCACCCTGTCAGTACTACGCAGTAAACATATTTAATATCAGTCGTCAGATAATTAACAGGTGTAAAAAATATGTAAATAAGTTGGAACTATTACAAAAGTAACAAATCTATATGTTAGAAAAGTAAACAAAAGTGGCTGAATCAAAGTAATCAAAGGAGGTGGCTGAAAAAATAAAGGCAAAAAGAACAGCGTTCAAGAAGTATAAAAAATCCCAAAAAAAAGGAACACAGGGAAAAATATGTGATGAAGCAGAGAGAAACGAAGAAAGAAATCAGGAAAGCAAAAGATCAAGTGGAAGAAAGGATTGCCAAAGAGGTAAAGCTAGGTGACAAAACATTTTTCAGATATATAAGAGAAAAATGGTATAGTGAAATTGAAAGGTGATGAGGAGCAATATGAGAGAGACAAAAAAAATGGCAGAAATATTAAACAAATTCTTCAGTTCGGTGTTCACTAAAGACAACCCTGGAGAAGGACCATTGCTGGTTGACAAGACCATAGATGGGGATGGGGTGGACAAAACTCTGTTTACAGAAGAGAATGTATGGGATGAGCTAAGTAAACTGAAAGTAATTAAGGCTAGGGGGCTGGATAAGGTACATCCCAGGATACTGAGGGAACTCAGAGATGTGCTGGCAGGTTCGCTGAAAGACCTTTTCAAAGGAGGCTGGAAACTACAGGCCAGGTAGCCTCACCTTGGTGGTGGGAAAATGAATGGAGAATCTGCTGAAAGACAGGAACTATCTACAATCAGATGGGTTGGTGGACCCGAAGCAGCATGGACTCACCAGTGGAATGTCCTATCAGATCAATCTGATTGATTTTTTTGATTGGGTGACAAGAGAATTAGATTGAGGAAGAGTGCTCGATGGGTTCTACTTTGATTTCAGCAAACATTTGATATGGACCTGCATAGGAGGCTTGTGAATAAAAGAAGAAGCTTGGGAGTGAGCACCAAGCTGGTGGCATGGATTGCAAACTGGTAGACTGATAGGATATAGTATGCAATAGTAAATGGAAGAAAGAACCATGTAAAGCGGAGTGCAACAGGGATTGGTTTTGGGATCGGTTCTCTTCAATATCTTTGTGAGTGACATTGCAGAAGGGGTAGAAGGTAAAGTTTGCCTATTGGTGGATGATATTTCTTATGTTCTTATACTAAGATCTGCAAAAGAGTGGACATGCCTGAAGGGGTAGAGAAAATGAAAAGTGATTTAAGAAAACTTGAAGAGTGGTCAAAGATTTGGCAGCTGGGATTCAGTGCCAAGAAGTGCAGTCATGCATCTGGGGTGTGGTAATCTGAAAGAACTGTATGTAATGGGGAGTGAAACACTGACGTGCATAGAACAAAAGAGATACCTTGGCAATCTGAAGATGGCAAAGCAATGTGACAAAGCGATAGCTAAAGC